>NC_064455.1:2510834-2828334 GCF_023343835.1 Lagopus muta | reverse complement strand
CAGAGAAGAGTTCATTGAAGTTTGTAAATACTCCCTTAGCTATTTCAGCAGGCTGATTTAACTTCTTGCAGTTGTTGATTGTCAGTTGGACACTGACAGAGGTACTGTTTACACTAGCAGCTGCTTTGAGTGGTCTGTCTGTTCCGGGCTTTGCCTTACTGTTTGAAGTTTGAAATGTTAATTTGGCTGTAAATTGCTGGCAAAAGTTCTCAGTTCTCCTGCACGTGTTGTAGATGAGTACTGAGAACCAACTCCATTCAGAAGAGCTTTTAGGTGCTGAAAATCACCAGTTTTATCTCTACGTGTGTTGTTTCACTATGCACTGCTTCCTTCTCCAGACGCAAGTCGAGGTCTCCTTCCCCCAGGAGGAGATCATCGCCCGTCAGGCGGGAGCGGAAGCGCAGCCATTCTCGCTCCCCTCATCACAGAACCAAGAGCCGCAGTGCTACGCCTGCACCAGAAAAGAAGGAGGCAACTCCTGAGCCAGAGCCCTCTGTGAAACCAAAGGAGACTGTTGTTCAAGAGGCAACTTCAAACAGGTGGGTGCCACAGCTCTGCTGAGGATGCTGTATTGCTTCTTAAAGAATGGAAATGATCTTAACGCACGTTAAAGATGATCCTTCCAAGCTTGACTACAGGCAATGTCTGCTTCTTCTTGTTCCCCTAAGATGACAAGAGTATTTGTCTAAAAATTTTCAGTAGGATTTCTTTTTTCCTGTATAGAATTCTAAGGGCAGAATCCCGAGCTTCCACTGTTGTTTCATTACTCTGGGCGTCCTTTCTGCTTCTGACAATGTCATCTTGTTTTCCAGCAAGCTAATGCACAGCTTGGTGTTACTTTTACTTGCCTTCTGAATCATTGTACCGTATTTTAATTCTTTTCATGAGTGTTGAGTAGGATCTTTAACATGTAAGATGATGGACGAGGGAATGTTCTTTGTTGGGAAGCTTTGGTGCTAGCTTCTAAAATGTCGCTCTGTGGCTACAGCCTGTATGGGCTTGTAAATCAGTTTTTCTTTTTAATAGTGATATCCCAAAAGCTCCAAAATCTGAACCTCCTGTACCAGAGACAAAAGAAATTTCACCAGAACGTAATTCAAAGAAGGAGAGAGAAAAGGAGAAAGAGAAAACTCGTCAGAGGTCCCCAACTCGCTCTAAATCAAGGTCAAGGTCTCGGTCACGTTCTCCATCTCATTCTCGACCAAGAAGGCGTCACAGATCACGATCAAGGTAGGGCTTCTGTTGCCCTCGATGGCAGAGGTTGAGAACAGAATGGTTTTTCTTCTGGAGTCGCCATTTAATGTCATGCTCTCCGTTTAGGTAGTTGTGTTTTTAGTGATGTGAGCTGTGAATGTTTTGGGCCGGATGAGAATGATGTATTCAAGGAATAAACATTGTGGGGAGCTGTTGTCCTCATATTAGTTCATGAGGAAGGGGCTGCAGAGACTAATGGTGACAGAGTTATGTAGCCACCTTTTAGGTCTGATACTGAAGATTTTGCAAATTCCTCCCCCTCCTCCTTACTTTTTTCCCCTCTTCACTCTTAGAAGGTGTCTGCAAACGTAAAACCACCGATGGTGGCTGAATGCAGCGCTTGGCGTCGTAATTTAAACGCTACTTTAAGTTGGCAGTTGGAGAAAAGCAACGTCTCAATTCCCAGAGGAAAAGTGTTCCTCAAGTCTGAAAACTAGATGGTTGCTTTTCATTGGGGCTTATGATTGTGACAGGTCTTTCTCCCCTAGAAGGCGACCAAGCCCGAGACGACGGCCGTCCCCGAGGAGGAGGACTCCTCCAAGGCGAATGCCTCCCCCACCCAGGCACAGAAGAAGCAGGTCACCAGTGAGGCGGTAAGATTTCCCTTTCCTTCTTTTTTTTAGTTAGTTTTGGTGAATGAGGTTTATCAGAACTGTCTTGTTCATCTTTCTCAGCTCTGCCAGTAATGTGTGATTTGAATGATGTAGGAACTGCCATGTCATGTTCTGTAAGTGTTTTGGGGACGGCTGGAAGGACCATGACAGTTTCAAGAAGTGGCAACTGTAGGCCTTGAAATGGCTCTGGATAGCTCCCCCCTTAGGCAGATGAGGCATCATTTGGCTGTTTTTATTTCCCCTTGGAGAGAAATGTTAGAACAAGCCCTGGATTATATTTGTTGGGATTCTTTTTAATTATGACTCACCGTTCCATTACCTAAAGTTAAGTTAAAAATTGAACTTGGACTTGAAATGTATTTCTTCATGTTCTGGTTAAAAATAAGAACTCTGTAAGGTCTCCTCGTTAGTGTTGAAGGCTATATTTTTGATCCATGAGCAGCTATTCTGGTAGGAAGGCTCTGAGTTGCATTGTGGAGAATTATGTGCTCAGTGCAACGTCAAAACAGGGGTTTGTCTTCGTAGGAATAGAATAAATTCCTGTCCTCTTCATAGGAAGAGAACTGAGGCGATGCTTCCTGTGCACAACAGTTCTTCCTTTCTAAAGAAGGAACAGTTCTTCCTTTTTTCAAACAAGGGATGAGCACCTTTTTTGACTTTGTAAAGATGTTCATTGTGCACAGTTACTGCAAAAAAAACTGGGAAGTATCAAGCGTGTATCTTGCAAGATGTACAAGAGCTCCCTTTCAGCAAGTGTTTGTCTCACTCAAGGTAGGGTTTCTTTTTTCCAGGTTCTCAGGAATTCTGCAGCCAAAGGTGGATTCTGCAGGTACAAAGTTGCAACAGAACTTGCCACAAATTTTGCCGCAGAATTCTAGAGGCCCTGTCTTTTTAAAATGACAAAGTAAAGATGAAAGACTAAAACTTAAGGATGAATAAACAGGTTCAGAATTGTCTGAAATTTTTGCCTCCTGGTATAGAAACCTCTGAGCATACTTGCACACTAAACTCTGAAATAGATCTGTTTGAAAGGTGATTAAATCATGTGTGCTAACATGGAGAATCCTCTTAACCATCCAGAAGTTAGAGAGCCCAAAGGAAACTAATTACTCCCAGGAGAAAAGCTTAGTTGTAGCCTGTAGATTGGCAGAAAGCAAGTGAAGGTAACACTAACCAGTTTTTATTTATTTATTTTACTCACTGTAGTTTAAAAATAATGGAAAGGTTGGGTCTTAATCTCTTCTACAAACCAAGTGCTGGAGGCTGTTGGCCGTGTTTTGGAAGTGCTGCTGTATGTGGCTCTCTATGTGTGCTTGCAAACAAATTCAGTTCTGTGTTCGTGCTCAAGCATCTTCCTGGGCCAGGTCTAACATTGCCTCTGATTTACAGGAGGAGACGCTCATCAGCATCTTTATCTGGCAGTAGCTCTTCCTCCTCCTCCTCACGTTCCCGATCTCCACCAAAGAAGCCACCTAAAAGGCCTGTGTCCAGCCCTCCTCGTAAAACACGGCGGCTGTCTCCTTCTGCCAGCCCCCCGAGGCGGAGGCACAGACCTTCCCCACCACCAAGTCCACCTCCCAAACCACGCAGGTCTCCAACACCTCAGCAGTCAAATCGTGCAAGGAAAAGCCGTGGCTCTGTTTCACCTGGCAGGGCGTCAGGTGAGAAATGAGTTTCTTTCAGCTGCTTTGTCTTTGTGCTTCCGTCTGCTCGAAGGTGACATCTGCAGCTTGTTTGAGCAGAAAAGCACGCATGGGTTTAAAAAACAAACAAATTGAAGCAACTTGTTTGGTTTTCCTTTAGCACCCAAGCATAAGAGTACTGAAAAAAGAGAATCTCCTTCACCAGCACCAAAACCAAGGAAGGCTGAGCTGTCTGAGTCAGGTACGGTTCTCACTTGTCAGCATCTGAGTTGGGGTTTTTGGTCTAAGAAGTGTAGCAATAGAAGGTATTAGTAAAGTGCTGAGTGCTGTTGGTAAGCTGGCATTGAAATAAAGTTTTCAGAAGCATGAAATGATCATTGACACTGCCTCAAATCTTCCATCTGAGCTTTCCTGGAAAAAACAAAGCATGCCTGACAAACTATCAACTGGCATTACTTCTGTCTGAATAAGGCAAAATTCATTTTCAATTTAAATATTCTATCTGTATCTTTTCAGAAGAAGATAAGGGAGGTAAAATGGCTGCAGCAGATTCTGTGCAACAGAGACGTCAGTACAGAAGGCAGAATCAACAGTCTTCATCTGGTATGGATAACCTGCATTTCCTAAGCCTGGATTAAAGCTCCTGCAGGAGTTATCGTTCGGTTCAAACGTTCATTTTAAAATGATTTTGCTGTGTGCAGTGCTGTTGCAAACTTAGCTGCATATTTACCTACTCATAGTGGAGTAACTTTAATTATTGCTCATGCTACTTTCATTAAATAAGGCTTAATTCTTAGAGGTTGTGGCATGTCTCCTGTTAAGCATCTTTGAAAGCTTCACTTTTAAACTCTTCCTGTCACACACAAATGTTTCCCATGACTTCCTTAGTCTCTTACTGCAGGTTATTTCCTAAAACTTGGGCTCCTGACTTAATGTAGGTTTCTGTGCACATAATGTTTCTATGCATCACAGCAGATCATTTTTAAAACGACCTGACTGGTGAATTTTTAGGTGTAGAGTTAGTTTCTGCAGGTGTTGTTACCCAGCTCTGATGGGTTTGTCAGCTACAAATGAACACTTGTTGTTAACTGCTTCTAAACCAGAGGCTTTGTTTAGTGGGAGTGGAGGGTTAGTCATTTACACAGCATTATAACCATAGCAGTATCTTTGCAGCAGTCAGAAGAATTGTTTTCCAGGGGGTAACTCTTCTCCATTCATAGATTCTGGCTCCTCATCTTCATCTGAAGAGGAAAGACCCAAGAGATCCAACGTGAAGAACGGGGAGGTCGGTCGGCGCCGCCGCCATTCCCACTCACGCAGCCCATCTCCATCCCCACGAAAACGACAGAAGGAGCCTTCCCCTCGGTAACAGCTTCTTACTATGAGCACAGCCCCTTTTCTTTGACAGCTGTCCAGTTCATGTGTTTATTTGTCAGCAGTTCCCCAAAAGAACTGAATTGTGCCCTCAGCATAGAACTGTGCGAGCAGATAATCATTTATTTTCTCCAAAATAACTTAAAGGAGAAAAGCAGGGTCTCAGTGCTGGTTATACAGCAGGCTTCCTCTTCAGTGTTTGTGATTTGAGATGTAATACTGTAAAGCCCCTAGTGTGAACTAAAATACTGATGTAATTCTCTTAAAACTGGCCACCTTTGCTATCACTGAGGTAAGCTGGGCTTTAATACAGGCTGCTTTTTGTTCTCTATCCTTGAAGCATGTAGCAGTGCATGTCATGTGAGGGATGCCTGCTTAGATGGACCCTGGTTCCACAATTGTATTCTCTTGCTGAGAATTAATCTGTGGTGGTTGGAACGTGTTCATTTCTGCCTCAAATATTGGGCAGTTAGATTATTTTTTTTGTCTTTGTTTTGTTTTTCTTCCACTGCTGTCAGGATGCAGATGGAAAAGAGGTGGCAATCACCAGTGATGAAAAGGTTGGTTAGAAATTCATCTCTTTAACAGGATTTACATATGGAAAATCATTTGGCTCTTCTTTTGTTATGGATACTTCTTTCATTTGAATTTGCACAGCTCACAGTACCAACAGGAAGGAAATTCAGACTCATCTGTCCCATAAGGGTTTGGGTATTGGAACATTTCATTAACGGGGGGGAAAAAAATTCCAAGAACAAAAGAAACATTGCTGTGTAAAATAGAATTCAAAGACTTGAAACTATCTTGCAGTGTGCCTAAATTTGCCTATTGCCTATCATGTGAATACTTAATCACATTTAATTAGTGCAACCCTGACACTTAGGCACTGCTGTTTTCCCAGATCATTAAAGAATGTTGCTTTGAAGCAAAGCCTTACCTATAAAAATTGTAAGTAATTGCCTTGTAGAACAACGACCAGGCTGTTTGGAGTAAATGAGCCCTTTAATTCTTTATCACACTCATTTTATACTTCATCATTTTGTTTTATCTATTTGCTTTTGAGAATGAACCTTTTTTCCTTACAGAATACCAGTTTTCTTCCATTTATTAATGCCACAGAAGTGCACAGTTTATTCCCATTTCTCCAGAAGTTTGTATTAAACCTTGGAGAGGTTGTATTAAATCTTGGAGAGCAGAAAATGACTCATTTTCTGTGTAACTTAAAGCCAAATATCTGCAATTTAGCAGCCACTGTGATTGTTCTTAGCATCTCAAGAAGTTCTTCTGGATTTCAGATCCATAGATGAGAGATGTTTCCAAGAATGAAGTTTCATGCTGTTCACAACAATCCAGCCTCAGTACTTCCAGCTTCAGTACTTCCTTCTAGTACCTAAAAGGAGCCTAAAACAGGAGGGGAATCAGCTCTTGGAAAGGGGAGATAACAGCAGGGCAAGGGGAAATGGTTTGAAGTTGAGGGAGGGCAGATTGAGGTTGGATGTCAGGAGGAAGTTCTGTGCTATGAGAGTGGTGAGGTGCTGGAACAGCTGCCCAGAGAGGCTGTGATGCCCCGTCCATCCCTGGAGGTGTTCAAGGCCAGGTTGGATGGGGCCCTGGGCAGGTATTGAATGTGGAGGTTGGTGGCCCTTTGTGTGATCACAGAATCACCCGGGTTGGAAGGGACCCCAAGGATCATGTAGTTCCAACCCCCCTGCCTAGCAGGGCCACCAAACATACACATTCAGATCAGGTTGCCCAGGACCCCGTCCAACCTGGCCTTAAACACGTCCAAGGACGGGGCATCGTGATGGGTGAGGTTGGAGCTTCGTGATCCTTGAGGTCCCTTCCAACCCTGCCCATTCTATGATTCAGGCTGCTGCTGGCTGGAAGTGTCCAACTGTAGCAGGACAGAAACATTCTGAGCTCCTTCCGCACTGTACACCTAGCAGTCATATCACTGTGTGATGACAGAGCTGTTAGCTGGTCTGGCTCATCAGTGATCTCCCCTTTTATCCCCTCAGTAGCAGTTCTAATAGAACTAAAAGCACACAGATGAGATGATATTATATAGTGGAACGAGAGGAATCACCTCATGGCTCGGTTGCAGCTTTTCTGAGTAATCCCTTTATTTCTCCAGTAGGAGGAGGAGGAGCCCATCCCCCCCACCTGCCCGGCGACGGCGTTCTCCTTCCCCACCCCCCCCTCCCAGGCGAAGGCGTTCGCCCTCCTTGCCCCGCCGAAGGTACTGTGTTCTGGTTTTGGTCGTTTGGGGTTTGTTGGCTTCCAGCTGTGACCTGTAAAAAGAAGTGCTGTGCTGTTGGAAGCCTCTCTTTGCTGAGGGAGGTGTAGTTTTGCTGTTAAGATTTTCTAAGGTAGTTACGTGGTCTGCTTTGATTGCTGTACGAGGTACCGAATATCAAACTGTTCCACGAAGCTTGCTATTGAACAGAGTGCTAACTAAGTTTAGAGGAACATTCCTGGAATTTTTCCCTTTTTATGCACGCTGAATGACACTTGTAAGCAATTCCCACCCCTGCCTGGTACCTGAGCATTTATTTCCTTTGCAGGTCTCCATCACCGCCCCCACGCAGGCGCTCACCCTCCCCCCGGAGGTACTCCCCCCCGATACAAAGGCGATATTCTCCTTCTCCACCTCCAAAGAGAAGAACAGCTTCTCCTCCTCCTCCACCCAAACGACGAGCGTCGCCTTCTCCGCAGTCAAAGCGCAGAGTCTCCCATTCACCACCCCCAAAACAGAGGAGCTCTCCAGCTGCTAAGAGGCGCTCGCCATCGATATCTTCCAAGCACCGGAAGGGTTCTCCTTCCAGTAGGTCCAATAGAGAAACACGTTCTCCACCACAAAACAAAAGGCATTCACCTTCTCCAAGGCCTAGAGCTTCTCATACCTCTTCAAGCCCGCCGCCGCTGCGAAGGGGAGCGTCAGCATCACCCCAGAGAAGACAGTCTCCATCTCCAAGCACCAGACCTATCAGGAGGGTGTCGAGAACACCAGAACCGAAGAAGACAAAGTAAAACAATCCATCTTATTTCTTGTTGGTGTTTGGATTCTTATATAATGCGATGGAAGCAGTTAGGGCATCATGTGAGCAATGGCTCCATGTATCTTCAGGTTGCTCAAGCGCTGGAGGCGCTGCTCAGCTTCAGCTTTTGTACTGCTGAATCCTGAGTGGATTTTTCTGAGGTTTATTCAATAGGTGCTTTTAATCTGAAGTGCAGCATGGGGAGAGGCATTGAAGAGGCTGTAGAGTCGGAGGGTTCTGCTAGTAGCACAGCAAAGCACTGGGAGCAAGCAGACCAAAACTTAGCAGTTTTGTTCCTAGTTTTGCTTAAAGCAAAATGAACTTTGTCTTATTTTAAAGCTAACTGCAGAAGGGAACTGCTACTTCTTATCATTCATAAATAATTTCCCACCTGATTGTGCAAGACATAAAAATACCTCATGTTAGCAGTTGTCTGCAATGCGATTGCTGCTTTTGGGAGCAGATTGTCAGAAGCATGTGTTTGCTTTACTCCTTCAGGATGAAAAACTGTAGCTGAATGTTTGCACTCTTTCTTTACTGGATGGTGAAGTAGTGTTGCTGTTCTCTTGAGTTTTAATAGAGTTATAAATTAATCATATCAGGAAAGAAGGGAGCAATTACTCCTGACCAACAATAGTCTCACTGCTTAACACGCTATCAGATTGCAATATCCTTTTGCATTACAGATGCACACTGATGTAAGATCATTTTGCCCTTTGTGATATATGCCAGCACAGTAACTATTTTCTTTTTTTTTAAGTGGCTGCTTAATGAATTTACAAACACATCCATTCATTTGACTTGTGACACTTTTTCTCCTCTTTCATCTCTTATATCTCTAATGCTAGAATCTAAGTGTAGCTTTTCTGTTTCCAAGGGCTTCCACCCCAAGTCCACGCTCTGCCAGGCGGGTGTCGTCATCACGGTCTGCATCAGGATCGCCTGAGCCAGCTCCAAAAAAGCACCAAGGGCCTCCATCTCCTGCTCGCTCTCGTTCCCCTTCTGCCAACTGGTCACCTGCAAAAAAGACTAAAAGTCCAACTCAGAGCCCATCGCCTGCAAGGGTATTGGTTTGTTCTCTGGGGTTACGTGGCGTTGTTTTTGTAGAGGCTCAGTTGCTGAACTGAGTAACTTGGGGAGACTTTCCATAGTTACAAAATTAAATATTTGTAAGGCTTGTTTCAAGCTCTGACTTCTCTGAGAGTGAGGGAAGTGCCTTTATGTACATTTTAACTTCTGAAAGAAAGCACTTTCTCATTTCCTGAGGTTGCTGGTGTTATTTAACACGTATGTTCCACTTGTAGTGAGCTTAACAGCCTACGAAGCGAGGTGATCTTACTTGTGCTCAGCAGTCTTATTTGCCAGCTATTCATAATAGGAAGAAGATAATTTGGCCTACTTACCTGTTCTATGAATGTGCTTCCTAGGGACCTCTCATTTCATTCCTTTTGTTTTAGGGAGTTAGATTTCACCTCTAGTATTCATGTCTGAAGAGGTCGGTGTGTCATCACTGTCACACACGGATCAGGTCGGCCTGCTGTTACGTTCTGTGTTCAGCCACAGCGTGGCCACGTGCTGCAGATCTGCTGCTCAGTGCTGCTGTTGTTCCATTAGCAGTGGGAGGGTCCCATTCTGGAGGCACTCCGTTTCCCTCAGTATCAGGAGTTGCACGGCCCATCTGAATTGCCTGTGGGTTTCTTTTACCAGAGTTCAAGGTTCTTGGGAATGAGTTGTATCTGTTGGATTGTTTATTGCAGAATTCAGATCAAGAAGGGGGCGGAAAAAAGAAGAAGAAAAAGAAGGATAAGAAGCATAAAAAGGATAAAAAGCACAAGAAACACAAAAAGCATAAGAAGGAAAAGGCTGCAGTGGCTGCAGCAGCTGCTGCTGTGGCTGCAGCAGATACCACCTCAGCACAGGAAGAGCAGGAAGCAGAGACAGAACCCAAAAAGGTACGAGTTTGGTTCTTATGATGTAATGTTTCAGAGCCTGGTGTAAGAAAATAGATCTGAATGTCCACAGTGCTCTTGAGAGCAGACAGCAATCCTATTTCAGAAATGCAGTGTGATTGGGCCCCTCACTGCAAGAAAGATATTGAGGCCCTGGAACGTGTTCAAAGGAGGGCAACAAAGCTGGTGAGGGGTCTGGGACACAGGGCTGATGAGGAGAGGCTGAAGGAGCTGGGAATGTTCAGCCTGGAGAAGAGGAGGCTCAGGGGAGACCTTATTGCTCTCTATGACTGCCTGAAGGGAGGCTGTAGTGAGCTGGGGGTCGGCCTCTGCTCTCGTGTCATCAGTGATAGGAGCAGAGGGAACGGCTTCAAGCTACGGCAGGGGAGATTCGGGCTGGACATGAGGAAGTATTGCTGTTCAGAAAGGGTGGTCAGGCACTGCAATGGATCACAGGGAGGTGGTGGAGTCACCGAGCCTGGGGGTGTTCAAGGAAAGGCTGGATGCTGTGTTGAGGGATGTGGTTTAGTGGGAGCTGTTGGCAACAGGTGAACGGTTGAACTGGATGAGCTTTTAGGTCTTTTCCAACCTTGGGGATTCTATGATTCTATGATTTTATTTGATGCTTTACGCTGCTTGGGCTGCAGCCCTGCAGCTCAGCTTCCAGTTTGTGAAGAAATGCTTTCTTTTTGTTTCAAGGAGACAGAAAGTGAACCAGAGGACAACCTTGATGATCTAGAAAAGCACCTGCGAGAGAAGGCGCTGAGGTCGATGAGGAAGGCACAGGTGTCCCCCCCATCTTAGGCCGAATCCTTTGATATAATGTACATTTTATTTGGTTTGTACTCAGAATTCAATTTCAAATTGCTAAATGTGTTTGAGCTTTAGAATATAACATTTGTTGTAATAATTGCTAGGTTGAGGTTCACCATGTACAAAGGGCATGGATTTACATTGCAAAAGGTGTCCACAGTGTACTAGTGACATTCTTTCATTGACAGTCAACATAATTTCCTTTAGAGCAAGAGTTCTTAGAAGCAGTAGGGGTTTGTTTTGAAGGTTTTCAACATGACCATCAGCTCCCTGGTTTCTTTGAAATTCAACAGAGCCTTTTAGAATAATTTGTGAGGGTCTCATTTGACTTCTTTTGTATCCACTCACATTATGCTACTAACCTTTGTGGTTTGTAAGCCTGCCCAGAAGTAAAACCACTGCAGAATTACCAAGGAAGTACGTATATTTTAATGCTTTCTACAGTTGCCTGTACAGTCTCCATTAAAGCAAATCAAGAATAGCAATTTAGAGTGGTACATAAATGAAAGCATGTTGTTTACCAGGACACTGTGGGTTTATATCGATGTAACATGTTGATTTGGAACACTGGAATTTCATTTGTATTTTTGTTTTGTTTATTTTTTTAAAGGGCAGTTTCCATGATCAGCAGTCCCAGAACAATTCCTTCAGTTACCCAAATTCTGTTTGTGAGATGTCGTTGCCCCGTTCATAGATCTTGTCTCGTTAGGGTTCCTCTGAACGGTGTGAGCCACTTTCAGAGATGTGCTCTTTGGAAGTGTGAGGAACCTGAACTTTGGATATTGTCATGTTTTCACTGTTTTTTTGTTTTTGTTTTTTTAACTAAAGCTATATAAAGCTTGTGGATTAAACAAAATAAATTTCTAAATTTAAAGAGACCTCGCCTATTTTTATACGAACGCTTGGCTGAGCAGCTTTCTGTTGTACAGGGTGAATGAGAACACAGATAAGGCCTTATCTAAGGAATCCTGGTGGCTGGGAGGTCGTTGCTGTCCATTCTTTTAACTTCAAGTTCTGGTTCAGAAACCAAATCGGTTCTGGAGTCTGAAGCTGCTCTGGAAGGAGGGCTGCAGCCTGGTTTGGGAACCAGTCCTACCTCTTGGTGTGCACAATTAAGTGTAGTATCTAATTAGTCTTTTTATCTGATGTGGTGTGGGATCTTTAAGCAGAGCTGATGTTCTGCAGGTGCCCAATGGAAGGGCTGTCTTAAAAGCTGCTGCTTGCTGCATTTCCTCACACACAGCATGTTTTGTTTATTAGCCCAAGTGTACGTGGAATGCTGGAGTGCTTGTAACCACAGTTCATCAGCACTGCAGCGTTGTCACAACTGCCACCTGTTGTTGTGTGTGAGCAATGAACTGAAGAACCTTCTGGAGGAACACACCTGACCAACACATGGGTGATGTTTGGTGCTGTGACACTGCAGCCCCTGCCGTGTTTTATGTGAATGCACTTCTTTTGCCTTTGGAGGTTCTGTTCTTAGGGGTCTCCCCTTCTTTTTTTCTTCTGAATATCCATCCATAAGGAATAATTCAAGTTTGAAAGCAGCAATTCGATATGCTTTTTGAGGAGTGTTTCACCTCTGAGTGGAATTTAGCTGAATACTTTGATTCCTTCCTACTCAACCAGACCCCATATTGCATCCAAATCCTTGTCAAGGGGCAGCAGGCCTTCCTTTCTGAGTGAAGGCACCATTTCTCACTGTTTGCAGTGCTGCTGTGTAGATACTTTTAGTACAGAATCACTGTGAGCTTATATCCTTCCGTGTTGGCGTCTGTGCTGTGCAGTTCTGCAGTGCTGAGCTGTTGGTTCGTGGCACTGGATTCCTTCCTCTCTTAATGATTGTCTCAAACAGACGAAGCATCATCCAAAGTCACGCTGATGGTGATCTTTTACCACTCAGTCTCAGTTTAAGCTCTTAGCTCTGTACCTCAAGCCTTTTATCTGTAGCCATGGTGCTGCAGCTCCCAAGGCGACCCTGCTGGGCACCAACAGCATCACAGCATCCCCAGCATGTGGCTCCTTTTTGTTCCGGATCTGCTAATAGTGTGCATTGACATGTGAGTCAAGGCAGCCCTTCTGAAGTGGCAGCTGGATACGTTGCTGCAACAGCTATCGCTGTGCAGAGAAAAAGAATAATCAAGGCTTAATTGGGTTGTAATAATTGAGCTAACAGTCCATGGGAGTGAACGTAAGGATGGAATGAGTCACTGACAGCTTGATATCTCTGGTTCATAGTAAAGAATGATGTATTTGTTGTGTCAACACACAGGAAACAATAGCAGGTGTGTTCAATAACTTAAAGTCCATAGGAACCCACTGTAGGACTGAATTTTTCCATTTGTGTGGCTCTGGGAGATTTGCCTGTGAGTGCGTGGAGCTCTTCCCATGCTTTGCCACAGAAGTTCTGCTCTCAAAGGCAGTTGTGTCAATGTTCAGGGCAGAGTCTGCTCTTCTGCTGTGTAAAATGCACAGAAATCTGAAATCTGAAAGGCATTGATCTGTATCTGGGCTTCATTTCCAGGCAGTGATGTTGCAGGAGGACGGTGCTCACCCTCAAACTTGTGCTGGGGATTGTTTGCCTGCACAGCTTTGGGAGAAGGAAATAAATAGCAGTCAAAACACCAGTCGCAGTGAAGCAGATGAGAAAGTTCTGTTTTGTTTTATCCACCACTGAAATGGGAGAAAGGGGAAAAAGAAAGAAAGGGGGTGTTTCACTACATCCACAGCTACATCTCTTAACTGCAGAGGGAAATGCTGTGGCAGTGCCACCACTTCTGAGCACTGATGTGGAGGAATTACCTTTGTCACTGCTGTGCTATTTTTGTGATGAGGCAGAACTGTGGCTGTGTCACTGCTTAGTAAAGCCTCTGCAAGTTCATGTGCACCGATGCAGGGGGATGAGGCGAGAACAGTGCACGAAGTGCACCATCACCACAACAAAGCTGAGCTCTTTCTTATTTATTTTTAATCCCTTACAAGCACATGAATGACTCTTTCCATTATTTATGCTCTGGGAATAAAGGATGCTGTTCTCCCAGGCTTTCAGCTTCAGCTCTGCTCTATGGTGAGGGAAAGCAGCCACATCGCTGCCACCCAGGAGAGAGGTGACTGCGTGGAGCTGGGCATGGTGGTGTGACTCCCCCCAGACTGCATCCATCCATGCAAAGCATTCACCACCAGCAGGGCTGGATTAGCAGGATAACAGCAGGCAGATGGTGTGGACCTTCCCTACATAGCAAGGCTTTGCTATGCTGCCAGGGAGCCCCAAATCCGCCGCCCCCAGGTGAGCACTGACCCTTAAGGACGAGGGGCAGGTGGGGACGATTTGGGTTTGTCATCTCAAAATGCACATTTCTTTTATTAACGAGGTGCCATGGTGTCATTTGAATTTCAGGGTCCCACTGCTGTCACCTGGGGTGGACATGGAGGATCCTGAGGTGGAAGTGCCTCAATCTGGGGCTCCAAGCAGTCGTTGTTATCACAACCTCACAGCACTGCCACAGAAAAGCCACCGTGCTTAAAGAGGTGATGATTACAATTGCAAAACCAAATACCTGTTGCTTAGAACGACCAGAATTTCAGCTCAAGCAGGCAGAGCGTGTGCTGCAGGCAGCAGGCTCAGCTGTGGGCAGTTTGGAGCTCTCTGCCTGCTGGATCACTGCTCACCCATCCCTGTGGCTTTGGGTTCACGCTCAGCTCTGTGCCCGCTATGGGGTGTCAGGGAGGTGGGGCAATTCCTGCTGCTGTGTTGAGAGCTGCCAGCACTGCAGTACAAATAATTGCATCAACAAAACGATCTCTAAGTCCTCATAGCGCTGTGTGACCTTTGCTTCTCGTCCCCAAATGGATTTCCTTTTCTTTTCTCGAGGCCTTTGGAAAAATCTGGCTCCTTCCATGGTGACTCAGAGAGGAGGAAATGCGATCCCTGCTCCGTGTGCCACCCCCAGGACAGAGCAGTGCTGACACCATCAAAGCCTTTACCCAGAGAAGCTCTGGGAGGGCTGGGGCTGTTCCTTCCAGGTGTGCAGGTGGAGGAGATCTGGAGCTCTCAGTGCCCCTCGTCTCGGTCCCATCCTCCCAAGCCCTGCCTGATCAGATCCCCTCTCAGCCTTCTCTTCTCCATTGTGAGGACGGATTATCCCCTGTCTGCAAAGAGTAAATGACTTTGTGGGCACAGGGATAAGGAAGGTTTGGTGCTGGCTTTGCTCCGATGTTTACCTACAGAGCGCCTGGTGTCAGTGCTGTCATTGGATGGGTGCCCTGTGGTGGATGGAGGGCTGCCCCCTCTGCACACCAGAGCCATCAGAGCGCCCATCTGCAGGCAGCCCCAGAACAGAGAAGCATGGAAGCACGAAGCACGGAAGCACGGATGGATCACAGCATTGCAGCTCAGCTGGGTTGGAAGGGACCCCAAGGCCTCTTGGCTCCCTTTGTCCCTCCCATCCCCAGTCTGCAGGGGAGGCTCAGAGCCATTCCCCTTCCCCAGTGTTTCAATGGCGCCGAAGGGAGCGAGGTGGGAGCTGTGCACAGAGCAGCGCTCCTGTAACTCCGTGCAGGGACCCGACGCAGTGCAGACAATGCGTGCTTTGTCCACGTCTGTTCTCCCAGTGCTGTGAGTGCAAACACTGAACGCAGAACGCGTTAATTACCGTCCAGCTCCCCGGGGAAAGGCCCATATGCCAACAACCAGAGCAAAGCATGGGAAGCGCCGCGATCGTTAAGTGACGCCGAGCTGCAATTACTTCTTGATGAACGCTTCCTAGAAACACACAGTGGAGCAGCACCAAATGTGAGGCTGTGCAGAAGAGAAGAGAGCAAGAAATCGTGGGGTGGAGCCCACTCGCCATGCAGTGATGCTGTGAGCTGTTGGCATCAAGCTCACAGTGTTGGCTTTGGGCACAGCGCTGTGTGATGCTGCATCCTCAGCTGCTCGCTGGGCGCCTGCAGTTGGTGCTGAGATTTGGCGTTCACCCCGACAAAGAATGAGCTGCCTGAGGACAGCTGGCTGCGTGCTGCAGCAAACCGCCAACTGTCTGACACACAGACAGACAGACAGACAGACGGCTGCTCGCCTCCACGTGGATGGGGTGGGCATGGAGCTTCGGAAGCAAGCACTGCTCAACATGGAGATATGAGACAAAAATGAGTGCTGCCAGAGCAACAAAGCAGTCCAACCGGGTGGTGGGGGATGAGTGCAGACCCACATCTGTCCCTGTGCCCATGCAGGGCTGAAGGGAGCTGGTGGCTGTGCAGAGAGGGCACTGCTCCTGCTGTGCCTCTGTGAGGCTCTGTGTGTTGCCTACAGCCCAGCCCAGGATTTTGAATAGCGTTGGATGAGGGCGCTGTGTTTTTCACCCAGGCGCTGTGGTTTCTGCCGTTCTTTTATAGGTGCCTGTGGGCAGGTTCCTTGCTCAGCCTCACCCACCCCTGCTCGGAGTTGTCCTGCCAAAGCCAGCCGGGTGCTTGCAGGCCTCATTCAATGCCCTTCCTTCCCCACCCGAGCAGCTCCAGAGCCAGGGTGGGGGTGTGGGGTGGGGATATGGGGTGTGGGGTGGGGGTTAAGGTGCTGCCCCACACTCAGACACACAGCGCTGTGCTCCAGCCCCAGCTCCAACATCCACCTCCTCCACTTGGAAAGCTCAGGATGGAAAACCGCTGCGCAAAGGCCAAAGTGCTGAGAAGTGAAACAATGGCACACTGTGCTGCAGCCCAGCCAGAGGGAAATAAGGCTCAACGCAGCATAAAATAACACGGAGGGAGCGACCCGCTGCTCCGTGCGGAGGTGGGGGGCCGGCAGCGCTTTGTTCCGGCTCCGGGGCTCTGTGCAAACAGCTCCCAGTGCGTTATTTCACTTTTTCTGACTCGTTTCTCGCAGCTGGAAGAGGTGGGAGAAGCCGCTGAGTGCCCGGTTGTTTATTTTGTAAAGGTCGGATAAATGAATCGCGGGTACGACTGCAGAAATCTGCCAGAAAGTAAGCGGCAATTAGAGAACCGGGAAACAATTGGGAGCGTTCAGAACCGCTGTGAGACGGAGGTCTGTTTGAATGGGGAGGAGGAGGGGCTCGGGAGGAGGCCGCTGGAGAGCAGGAAATTGTCATCTGAAAGTCAAATAACCGAAAAGACGTTAAGCAGCAGCCAGGGCCGTGCAGTTGGATGGCAGCAATGGGCTGCTCTGCCGGGTAACAGCACGTGGACTCTTTTGTTGGAGAAGGAATCCGGCGGCAGAGCGGGCAGCTCGTCGTGCTGCTGCAAACCGTCAGCACCAATGCGCGGCCCCCGGCGGGGATTTGGGGGAGGGCAGGGGGGAAATGGGTTGCTGCTTCGCACTGCACTCCTAAGGATTCGCTGCTTCAAGGAGGGCTGCCACAACCCCCCCCCCGCCCCGGTGTGACAAAGCCCACGAGTGAGTTTGGGGCTGTTAGCAGAGGAGGGGCGGAGCGGAGCTGGTGGTTCTGGGACTCTCAAGGCCCCTTTGGGCGGCACTGGGGGCACAGCTCCCACCGCTCTGCTCTGTGCTGCGGCTCGATGCTTCCGCCCCCCCCAGCCCTGCTCTGATGAAGGCGGCCTTTGTGGCACAGTTCTGCCATTAATTGCAGGCGGAGGTTCCCGGGCAGGGCCGGGCGCTGTTTGGTTACGGTGACACCTCCACCCCGCATCGGCTGTCCCACCCCGTGAGTCACAGCGGTTCCTTGGACTCTGTAAAACAAACAGGAAAACCTTCCGTCGGCGGAGAAGGGCTGCGAGGAGCCGGAATGTGCGCTATTTTGAGGAAAACACTGGAAAAGGGCGCACGGTTTAATTTCATTCCGCCGCTCCTCCCAAATCTCCTGCGCTTTTTCTGCCCGGCTCCTCAGCCCTTGGCCTCAATAGCTCGGCAGAAACTAGGCTGAAGCTCGCCTCCCCGCCCCTCGCTCTCCCCCCGCCCGCTGCGCGCACACAGCCAAACCCAGCGATGATCTCAGCCGCCCGCGCCCACCGAGGCGCCCCGAGCGCTGCCCCCGCCCAGACCCTTGAGCCCCGCCCACACCAACGTTAGCCCCGCCCACATCGTCGGCCAGCCCCGCCCGTAACACAGAGGCCCCGCCTACATTCGCGTTAGCCACGCCTACCTTCGCATTGTCCCCGCCCACTTCGCCATTAGCCCCGCCCGCTTCAGCGCTAACCGCCTCCGAGTTCAACCGCGCTCCCACACCGTTGTCTCCGCCTCCTTTCTGTGACCGCCTCCAATCAGGTCACGCCCCCTGCTCTGGCTCCGCCTCCATTCCCGGCCCCGGGGCGCTGTGCGTTGTAGCGCGGGGCGGGGCGGGCAGCAGTCGCGCGGCGCGGGCGAGGCGAACGGCGGCGGTCCCGTCCCGGCGGCGGCAGCGGGCGAGGCGAGAGGCGGCGACGGTTGCAGCATGGCGCTGTCCGTGCCGGTCAATGGGCTGAAGGAAGGCGATAAGGAGCCCGTCATCGAGCTCTTCGTTAAGGTACGGTCCGGGCGCGGCTCGGGGCGCTCCGGCCGTTGGCCGCCCGCTCGCTCGCTCTCCCCGCCGCGCTCCTCCCGCCCCCAGCCGCCGTTCCCCGTCCTGGGCTGCGCGCCGGGAGCGCCGCGGGAGCGCGGGGCGGCGGCGGGTGACGCCCGTGGCGCCGCGCGGGGCGGCCGCGCACAAAGGGCCGGGATGGGCGGGGCGAGGCGGGCGGCCCCGTCGCTCCTATCGGCCCCGTCGGCCGTCGGAACCCGAAGTAACGCGACGCTTCCCGTCCTGCGGGGCGCGGCGGTGCCGATCCGCTGTTCCGTTCCGTCTCCGTTCCGGTGCCCGCGTGCTTTCTGCTCCGGGCTGCTTTGAATAGAGCCGCCCCAGAAACAAAGCGCCTCGGTGCTCGCGTTGAACTTTCCGAACGGTGCCGTCACCGCCGGGACCTGCAGCGAGGAGCCGCTGAATGGGAGCTCTGCTGGGTGGATGGGATCCTCAGCGGGTCGGGTGTTGCCCTTTTCGGGCTGTGAGTTTGCTGTGCGAGGGGTGTTTCATGTGTGAAAGAAAGCAAAATCACTTTTTAAGCAAAAAAAATCCTGGATTCTGCTCGGTGTTGGACCAGCAGAGATGTTGGTGTCTATGAAAAGGAAAAAGCAGGGAACGTTTCTGTCACCTTTGGCTGAAACTTTACCAGCAAGGGTGTATGAGGGCTGCGCTCAGCAGGACCGGCCCATGCCATCTCCCTGGAGGAAGCCTTTCTGCAGCGCTGTGAGCTGCCTGCCTTCGGGACAAGGTTCAGGTTAGGAAGCATTTGGATTTGTTGGCCTTCGTGCTCTTCAGGTAAGGGTTGTTTCCCTGGAAAATCCTGCAGAGGAAGAACACCTCCACCCCAAAGCCGCCCCGGCAGTTGTTGCTGGGCGTTGCTGCTGTCCCACGCCGCACTGATGCTGTTCAGCCTTATGGCAGCAGTGGTTTTTGTTTGCTGTCCGTCTTTGCCAAGCTCATCCCTCCATGCAAATGCAGGCAGAGTAATGAAAGGCGCTCACAGTGTCTTCCTTGAGGAGCGCTAGATTTTGGTTTAATCTCTTGCTGTCAATGGGAAGCGCAGCGTCTGTGTTTCACAGCTTTCTGCTGGTTCCGGGAGCAGTCTGGCAGAGCCTGCAGTTACTGAGCAAGAGTTAGAAAGGGTTTGTTTGAAGTTCTCTGCGTTGCACAGCATGTGGGCTCTCGGTTCTGCCCCAGCACTGTCAGCCAGCAGCTGTTCCAATGGGGCAGCAGAAGGACTTTGTGACCAAGGGGAGAAATCTGTGCCAAATGTCTGCAGCTGAAGAAGGGCAGCAACTGCGTGACCTGAGCAGAGGAGATGGCAGCAGGCGATGGTTAAAGCTGGGTGAGCAGAACTGTGGAGCAGGGGGAGCTTGGCTTCGTGCCCAAGGTGTGGGGGTTGCATGTTGTTAACCCTGTGGGGTGGGCACACTGTGAGCCTTCAGTCGTGGGTGTATGGGGCTGCTTGATGCTCGCAGCACCTTTGGGCTGTCTGTTGTAAGTGGTGTTTTCATAGGCTGTGATGGAGGACGTGCATAAGAAGGGGACTGAGGTAAGGAAACACTTTCTGCTATGGTGCTGGGATGGAGGTAATAAAGTGTTCCTTAGGCTCACGAGGAGCTGTTCCATGGGGCTGCCTGCGGCCCCTTTAAAACTAAGCGCAGATATTTTTCAAGTCTTTCCTCTGAGAGCTGGTAGGGGAACCCAGTGATGTGTTGGATTTCATTTTGTTTCTTCGTATGTGTGCATGTATTATTAATGGGGAGGCTTGATGATATGCCCTGGTGGCATTGCAGAGCAGCGAACACCACATTGCCACAAACTCAGGCGTTATGATCTGAATATAACGCACACAGCTCACTTCCAATTGCAATTTAGGAAATCAAAGGTGGATTTTCACTGTAAATAAAAAGCGTGCCCGATTGCTTTGGTCAAACAGGACAACTCATCTGTGGAAACCACAGGACGGAGCCTGTATACAAAGGAGGTGGGGATGGGAGCTGCCCGCAGCGCGGCCTTCGGCATCCCAGAGGGCAGGGAGGGATCAGTGCTGGTAATAGCAAGGTGACAGCAGGTGTGTGAGAAGGAAAACCCAACCAACAGGAAGTCTGTGGTCGTCTGTCTGCTGGCAGGAGGCACTGGGATGTAGTAGATGTAGGTGATGGCTAAGGAATACCCCATCTTCACCCATGCAGCATGTGCGTACTCGTCAATTAATTAGACCTTGGGTATCTGGCAGCTTTCTATGGGGCGCCGTTGAGAAATTGGGCACCTGCTTTGAAAACCAGATAGTTTGCTCTGTAGAAAACAGCTGTGAATTCACATTTAATAAATATCCTTCACAAAGTGCCAGCACTTGTGAACCACATGGGCATTTGGCAGGTGAGATCTTTGTGGGATGTAGTCCTGTTCACACTGAGCTCGTGGCAGAGGGGGATGCGCACCAACGTGTGCTTTATCTGAATTACAGCTCATCAACAGGAGGAAGCAGCAAAGCTGGAGGCACAGCATCGCTTCCCAGCAGTGCTGCTGTCAGGGGCAGACCTGTTGCTTGATAATCCTGTTAGGTGAGGCTCTTCCCTATGCACAAGATCGCCTTTTGGAGGTTTTAATGCAACAGCTTCAGCACCTGAGAACATCTCAGCCTGTCCAGTGAGTGCTTTGCTGTGTGCCTGCATCCCTGCTGCGTGGCCATTGGGGTATCCCTGTGCTGGGCTGGAAGCTCCGGTGCCATGGTGAGGGATGCAGCTCCACACCTGTGGGCTCGAGGGGAGAGGGGCTGCTGGTGACTGAGTGGAAATAACTGAGCATGAGAATCCTCTTAAAAGAGCTGGCCTGTTGGGAGCTGAAGATGGAGGTAAAGAGGTGAGGAATGGCTGCGTGGAGGTGCGGTAACCCCTCCTGTCTGCACTGGGCGCAGCCTGGTGTGGCGGAGGGGCTGTGGGTGGGCACAGAGCCGTGGCTCTGCAGCTCTTTCACCACCAGCTCATGGATTCTGAGTGCTGCGTTGTCTCTGGGAGCCCAGCCAAGGAGTTCATTGGACTTTCAGCTGAACAGCAAGCAGGGCTCTGGTGGACTTCGCACCTGGGGGTTGCAAGCACAAACTGCAGTGCATGTTAGAAAAAGAGAAGAGATCTGGGGGCTCCAATCTCTCCAATGTGTGCATTTGGTCTCTCTCACACAAACCATTCTGTGCAATGCAGCAACACCAGGCCTGCACTCTTCTGCACCAACACTTAACAGTTAAAACACCCCCAAACAGAACCACTTTGTCTCCATAGGAGCTTGAACAGGACCTTGACGTCAAGGGCTGTAAAAATTCTTTACTCGGAATGTTGTTCTTTTCCTCTAGAAGATAATGGTTAATTTCTTGAAGCTTGTTTTGATTTCTTATTATTTTTTTCCAGCTCAGGTCCAACCCGGTCTGATTTTTAGAGCTGAGAATGCAGTGTTTGTTTATGCAGAAGTTAAAAGCATAAGCTAAGCTGCTATTAATTACAGCCTTCTTTGTGTGCGAGTTCTCCAGGAGTTCAGCCTGATTCCTCGTATTGTTGGCCAGACAAAGGGCAAGGAGCTCTGTGCGAGGAGAGGAAATGACTGCGTTCTGTGCCCTGAATGTCCATATTAGGTATAAACTAAATATAGGAGTGTAATCCAGGAGTGAAGTCATATCTGTGTGTTTTCATGGGAAGAGCTAATGAGATCAGTCAGCGCTACTGGATCGCCTTCAGAGCTTTTTGGCTCCGTTCAAGAATGACTATTTTGGCTAGACTTTGGTCTGTGCTTTGGAGGGCTGCTATTTTTAAATGAAGGAAATAGATTTATTTTTTTTTTGCGTGGTTTTGTCTAAAAATAAAGTGAAAGAAAGCAAAGTGGGTTGCTGTAATCCTTCGAATGATGTTTTAGCTGCCCCGGTGTGACACGCTGTGCTGGATCCTAATGAGGTGAGGCAGCAACCTGGAGGAGGAAGCTCTGCTCTGCAAACGGGGATCTGGGATCCTGGTGCTGAGGGATGTGCACTCATGGATGGCGCTGGGACCAGAAGCAACAGCAAGCAAGCCTCCCTGCAAACCTTCATGCTTTAGCAGCTCCAGAATCCAGATTCCAACTCCTGTTTCGGCCTGAGACGATGTTTTCTCCTTGCTGGAGCATTGGAGTGCCCTGTTAGCAGGGGGTACCGTTCAGAAGTGCAGCTCTGCTTCAGTGAGTTTTGAGAATTTGAGCAATGTTTTCATTGCTAGGCAGTTCTCTTCCATGGCTGTGGATGTTTTCTCTCTGGTTTGGTTTTCTGGCAGTTGGTTTTTAGCTGTGTTGCTGCTTTCACACGTCGGAACTCCCTGGTGATGGATTTTCTATAGAGAAACCTGTAGTGCTGAAGACTTAACAGCCTAATTGGCAGTTTCCTACTTAATATTGCAGGGATGTGTCATAGCAAATTTCAGTGGATTTGGACACGTTTGTCCTTATCTGGGTTTGTTACAGCTGAGTCACTTTGTTAAACGTATTGAAAAGGGGTGGAAAAGGTGAGCTTGCTTATTTCTCCTACGTCAGATCAGGAGAAGCTCACGTGTGGGCTGTGTCTGATAACCCCACGTTGTTGTATTCATGCCATCAAGCTGATTTCTCCACTGAAGAAAGCAATAGACAGTATTTAATGCACGTTTTGAACTGATTCTCACAAAGGATGACCATGGCATAATGTCTTTTCTCCCAAGATCATGAAGCACTTTATGAATTACTACTGAATCACAAAGTTACTTTCATACATCCTGAAAATCCCACAGCTTTTTTTCCCCCCAAAAAAGCTCTGTGCTAAAAATCAGGTAGCGGTAAGAGCTGCACAAAGCCGCCCAAGACAAAACTGCTAATGATTAGGATAGGAGTGGCATCACAAGGCTGAATACAGCCTCATCCTAAAATGGTCGCTGCTCTGCGAGTCAACTGTGTGACACAGCAGTGATTGAGTTTGCATGGGCTGAGAGACGTTTCGGTTTGCGGTGTGCTGTCAGAGCTGTGGGCCTCGCAGGGAGCTCCGTCGGCTCATTCATTCATTCTGAAATGCTCGGGGGGTTGACGTGGATGTTGGCTGACGTGGGAATTGGTGAGAAACCAAGTGCCGATGACGCAGCTCACCAGGAGCCTTGGGTTGTTCTTCCCCTGGGTGGGGTGGGTGACGATCGTCGTGTGGAAACCACAAATTAATCATCGCAGTCTTTTGTATTGGCAGATGGTTCCAGGTACGAGCACAGCTAACCTGGTGGAGTGCTACCGAGCTTTAGGTTCCCATAGAGAGGTTGAAGAGAGGGGTTGTGCTCCTCGGTGCAGCTCGTATGGGGATCCCTTGTGCTGTCCCACTGCTCTGCCCCAGGTGCTGCCTGCCCACCCCTCCTCCTGCACATCTTATCTGCAAGCCTTGCCCTGCAAGCAGCACGGAATTCTGTTTATCCAGCTTGGTGAGATAAAGGCCGGAGCTGAGCTGGAAGGATTGAGGCTGATACTGCTGGGCTGTTCTCTGTGCTATGTGGGGAACGCTGGACCGCTCCTCTCTGCATTTCCACCCCTGGGCGTTGAGCTGCTGTGTGTTTTTCGCTTGGATCACTTTGTTATTCCCCCACAAACAGTTTCCTTTTAAAACACTGCTCCGTATGGGATTATTTGCTTATTTTTCGGATGAGCTCACTGCTTGTGAAGCATGCAGGAGCGATTGTTATCTGCTCTTTGGGGCCGTGGGCGCACATCGTGCTGCTTTTCTCATGTCATCTTCCCAGCAGAGTATTTTCTTAGTTAACCTGAGATACAGATTGCTGAATTCAAGACCTGATCTTTTATTATTAAGTATTTTTTAGTCTGTTTGCTTGAACTTCCATCTATTGCAGTGAAGAAAATGGCTCTTGAGCGGCTCTTGCAGAGACATCGAGCAGCCCATCGCCCTGCAGAAGTCCATGCATGTCCCAGGCAGCAATGCAGTGCCTTGGCAGCACGGTGCTGCTCCCAGTGACACAGCATGGAGGTCTGAGCAGCAGCTCCTGCTGCATCCAATGCAGGAAGATAGGAACGGGCCTCTTGGGCAAGCACTTACAAAGCAGAATCCCTTGCCTCAAGAGCATTGAAGCCAGAAGTTTCTTGGCGTTCTGACCGCATTCCTTTTCCAGTATGTGCTCAGAATAACTTGGGACTTTTTGGAGCAGAAGTGGGACAACCCTTTGAATACAGATAGAAAAGTCTGTGCTTCGTTAAGCTGTTCAGTTGCAGCTTTGGAAATGTATTTTGTTTTGTTAAAGTTGCTGTTGGTTGGTGGGCTGTAATCCTTTTTTTTTTCCTGATTCAAGCAATCTAAGCAGCCCATAATGCTCAAACAGAAGTAGATGCTGTCAAATTGCTTGGTCGTTTTGAATATTATGCTCACGCTGGGAGAGAAGACAAGTTTCAGTACAAGTTGTTGTATTATGGCATAAATGTGTTTGACTTTTTTTTGGTCCTCATTGGAATTGCCTTGGGATTGGCTTAGGAAAATGGGCTGTGCCATAAAGTCCCAACTGTTTTTTGTTCCCAAACCCAATTTTGCTTTGGGTTCCAGATGGCCCAAGACTTCGTTTGTAGCACAACGAACCGCAGCGCTCCTTGCATTGGAGAGTGCTTTATTTCAGCTGTGATCCTTCCATCTTCCCCTGGAAATAATACAATCCTGTGGTGATAAAGAAGACATGGGTGCAGGTGAGATGAGACCTCGGCAGCATGTGTTGTATTAGCTAGCTCTGCTGCCTGGCTTCGGTGTCAGAAGTGCTGAATTAAAGATGACTGAGCAGAGCTCTGTGTCCTTAAGGGTGGAACTGTGGGCTGAGCCTGGCGTCGTGCTTGCTCACAATTGAAGGCTGAGATAGGTTCTGTATCATAGAATCATTTCTGCTTCACAGTGCAAATTAGTCTGGGAAGTAATATATATACATAGAGATAGGTATATAGATGGTGGAAGCAGGAATGCACTTGTTGTGCAGCAGCTCCCATCCTTAGTGGTTGCATGCACAGCAGAAAGCTGTGCGTTGAGCTGAGTGCCCAGGCTGGCTGTTCTTTCTCACCAGTTTGTGATGTATGCAAAGCAAAAAGCAAGCACAAAACCCAGCAACTTTCCTTCTTCATTAGTTCATTAGTGGCAAAGGTTTGAAGAAAAAGGGCTGTACATCATCCACAACAAAGCACGAATTGAGGGCGGCAGAAATTGGTTTGAATCCTCCTGTTCTGGTGGCAACTTCCCTGCTGAAAGGCATTGGATTTTTAAAGGTAAAGGATCTTTTTGAGACACTTTGGATGAAAAGCTTTCTTCTTTCCCTGCCCTTTGGAAGTGCTGCTGCTCACTCTGACACTTGCACAGTCTGTGCTCTCCCCACTGGGGCCCCTCTCAGTGGCTGGGAACTGGCAGAGAGCTGGAGAAAAAGCTATTCCTTTGGTGAGTGCCCAAACCTTACTGTGCTCCTGTTTAAATGGATCTCCACCAGTCAGTGCCCAGGCTTTCAGCCCTTCCAGTCATCTGCCCTGCATTTCACATCATTGTTTGGTGCACTGTGTCAGAGGAGGGCAGTCAGTGTGTCCTACAGCACAGTCCAATGACAGCAGCAGAGGAGGAATCAGCACATGTCTAAAGCCCAGGTTGATTGAAATCATTCTTGGAAGCGTTCTGATAATAATACACAAAATCCTGGAGGTTTTTTTTTTTATATACAGCAGCCTCAACTCCTGAACCAGGGCTCAGACTTTACAACAGGACTCAAGGTTTCCAGTGTCTGCTTCCATCCCACTGAAAACTCAGATTTTCCAGCTCAGCTCTACACGCTGCACTGTCAGGGCAGCGATGGGATGTGTGCCATGGCTGGCTGCCCTGGGGTTGCTCACTGCTGTTATACAATAACCTTTCTTGTGGCAGCATTTGTTGATAAGTTTCCTATTAAAAAATGTCTTTGGAATATGAGCAGCAAAGTTCCAGAGTGCACAGCTCTGTTCTTCCTTGTAACAGCCGTTGGTACAGCCAAGGTTTGGAGCTGCTGCTTGCAGTTGGCTCGCTGCAGTGCCATGCAGTGAGATGAGCAATGGACTGGAAGATGGCTGTAATTAATTACTGTGCCTGGGGGAAGACGAAGGAATCAATCCAACAAACGATGTTGGGAAACTGCTGTTGAATGTGTGGCTGCTCGGGGTGAATTGCACTGCAGTCGTAGGTATATCTGCTACCAAAACAGCGTGGTGGGAAGATCCAAGAGGAAAACGTACAAATAAAATAACAGAGCCCCAATATGTGAAGTGTGTTCTATGCTCTGAGGGTGCTTGTCTTTGTGTGTTGCATAGGGATACCTTTGAGTGGTCTGTTCAGTGCATTGGGAACATTCCTGCTGTGTGCTCTGCTCTGTGGGAGAGCAAATGATGTGCAGGTAGCAATGTCCATGATTTGCTGCTGAGTCTGCCTCTACATGAAGAGCTTTGAGTACCTGTGTATGTGGCACCTTCTAACAGCTGTGATCTGTGCTCTCTCCTACAGGCTGGCAGCGATGGGGAAAGCATAGGAAACTGCCCTTTCTCACAGAGGCTCTTCATGATCCTTTGGCTGAAGGGAGTGGTGTTCAGTGTCACAACAGTTGACCTGAAGAGGTAAGGAATGCTTGGTGCATCTCAGGAGCAAGAGTACAGTGTTTGCATGGGGCTTCTGAGTCTTGCATGGCTTATTTGCTGAAACATTATATATATATTTATATATATATATATAATCCTTAGAAATACTAAGCAACAACCATGGTGTAAATGTTAGTGTCTACAATTACATCATAGTCATAGAGTCATAGAATGCTTTCAACCCCCTGCTATGTGCAGGGTCACCAACCAGCAGCCCAGGCTGCCCAGAGCCACATCCAGCCTGGCCTTGAATGCCTCCAGGGATGGGGATCCACAGCCTCCTTGGGCAACCTGTGCCAGTGCCTCACCACCTCTGGCTGAAAAACTTCCTCTGTTCTCCTGCAAAGCTGATCAGTATCGTGGGGTCTCTGCAAGCAGAGCATTGCAGGTTGCAACTTTGATCCAGTAGCCAATGGATGCTGGATAACTGTCACAAATAATAACATGCAGCCACCCTTCTCTTTAAGGATGTTAAGGTGAGGTTGGTTATCGTGCAGTGGGAATATAGGAATGGCACAGTGCTGCATGTCACCTGAGCTGTAACTCCTGTATCCATGGGAGGAATACCTGAATGGGTGAGAGGGGAGAGATGGAAATGGAGGAATCTCAGTTTACTGAGGTTGGGTGTATTTTATTAGAAGTAGTAATGCCCCATTCAGCAGAGATCTGCTCCTCTCTGGTGGGAACAGCACAGCACCAGTGTGACGTCAGGGTCTGAACTCTCTGGAGAGAAAAAACTGCTTGTGCACACAAAGCTTATTCTTGGAAATAAAGCCAATAGGAATGCAGCATTCTCCGAAGAACTGAGTGTAAGATGTGTGAATCCTGTTGGACTCTCTTCTTTTCTCTCTCTTCTTCTGTTGCTCTCTTCTTTTAATCTGGTTTGAAGGGACTGACTTGCTTTATTTCTTGAAGCGAAAGCAAACCATCCTCCACTCTCCCCCTCCGTTTGGACTCTGACAATGCTGGTTTTCAGTTACCAGTATTACCTAATTCTCTGCCATAAGGCTGAGGCAGACCACTCCAACAGAGGATAAAAAAGAGCAGCTTTTGTCCATTGTTTGCAGCTTTAAGATGCTCTCTGGCCAACGTGGGGTATTACTGCAGATGTAATAATGGTTGGATGGGGAAAGCACAGAACGAGTGCAGGAATAGGTCAGATGAGCTCTGTATTTTGTTGCACACTGAACATCTTCTGGTGAAGGATGGAGCACTGAGGCTGGTTCAGGTTTGAATAGAGGGTGATGTAAACTTTAATAAAGCTTTGGAAGAGGGAGAGACAAACAGAACTGTTCTGCATGGTTTCGTACCCCATTGCAGTGCATTGCAGAATGCCAGCTGCTCGAGTGGAAATGTTTTATGGTGGTTTGTCCCCTGTTAGCATTACCAGAATGTGATATGTGCTGGATCTGCTTTAGCACTTCCAATGTTGTCACAGGAAACTGATTTCACAAATCCATTGTTCAAGCTAATTACTGTGGTGGTTTTTTTTATCCTGTTATAGGAAAGCAAACTTGAGTAATGGATAGCAGTGTGCTTTTTGCATCTGAATTTGTTTGGCTAGCCAGAAGGCAGCGTTCCCTTGCAGAGCATGCTTCAGCCTCAGTGTGACTTCTGCTCAAGGGTAAAAGCAGCTCTGTGCAGCTCCAAAGGTCAGGGCTGGATGTAACAGCTCACAAGTCAACAACTTGGGATGCTGGAAAAAATGAGTCTGGGTTCATTGACTTGGTGACATGTACTTTTCCCCTCCATACTTGCACTGAGCATCGCACTGCACTCACAGAGAACATTTTGCAGCCCTCAGTCCTCCTGTGAGGACACAACATGGGCACATGGGCAAACAAAGTGGGAAGTGCAGCTCTGTCGAAGAAATAACGCGTTTCTTCCCTCCGTGTGCTCAGACAGAGCCTTTATTCTTTCCCTTCACAGAAGCAGCATTTCATCTGATTTGTGCTGCTGACGAGCAGAGTTACAGTACATAAATCAGCCTGAGAGCATTGTTGGGCTTGTAGCAGCACTCAGGGCCGGGCTGCATTCAGTTGGGTTTCGAAATCCTATTTTAAACGTCTTGATTGTGTCATTTTTAGTTGGCAGATGAAGATTAAATAAAGAGATAAGTCAATATAAAAGACTGCCCAGGGCTGAGTGCACCTTCAGCAGCGTGAAATGCTGCTTAGGAACTGGTGGCAGCATTGGGTTTGGGTTTGTTTCCTGCTGGTGCTCTCTTCACGTTGCTCTTTGGGCTCTCATTTCAGTACTGCCATAGTTATAAATCACAGTAGAGTTGGACATCAGTGTGCATCACGTGGGAGTTGGACCTGCTGACCCTTAAGGGACCTTTCCAACTCAGACAATTCTCTGATTGTGTCATATGTGGGGCTGGCTTTTGCCTGATCTTCAAGGAATTATTGAAACAATGAGTGCTGTTCTGGTTTGTGGCAAAGGCACAGCCTGCTTGTGGCTGTTCTGTAACCAAACAGTGATGCTAAGGAGTTTGCCCATGTAGTTAGCTAGTGATAGCTGGGTGTCTAAGCCTGTGCTCCTACCTCAAACATCACTGCAAGCTTTGGGGTGGGTGCTGTCTGCCATGGCATTGCTTTGAGTGGGTAGAGAATGCTTTTTTAACAGCCCAATTTCATCTCTGAAGTGAACATCACTATAATATTCTTCATTCATGTTTGGCTGCTAAGGGAGATTGCGCTTTCCCTTAGATTTCAAGGGTGATCCTTCACACTGCAGTAAGCCAGGGTTTGTTGCATGTCTGCTGGGGAGTCAAACCCAAAGTGGGGAGTCAAACCCAGCGCTGTGGGCTGTGCTTTGTTAACCTGTGCTTTCTTTGAAAGCTGCACACAGTCCATATGGGGTGCTGCATGGGGCTCACGACATACCAGCCCTTGGGATATGCACTCTGGTTCTTTGGAAAATGAGCTTTGGGTTAGTTTATTGTTTCTGGAGTTAGGTATTGTTTTGTCGTAGTGTTGCTGTAAATCTGGTGGTCCTCCTGTGTTGGTTTTCAACATGACATCCTCTGTGAGGAATGTTATCTAGGCAAAATGCAGAACTGGAAGTGAGCCACAATGACTTCCTCTAATTGTTGTGGGTTACAGAGATATTTAATGTATTTAAATGAAGTGTTCAGCTAAAGTTAATGCTTTCACCGATGGCAAACCTCAAATCCTAAAAGTAAGAGGGCAGTGAAAATTCGTGCTTTGTGGAAGCTTAAAAATTGACTGAAAATGGTTAATTCCTTGTATTAACATCTGACTTCTGCCACCTGGCTGAAAGCAGGGGATTTAATGGTCTTAAGAATGAAAATCCTTTTTCTTATTCAGTTTTTACACATACAGCCAAGTGCTCAGCCCTGCCTTACGTACTCCGTGACACCGTGTTCCATTGCTGCCTCCTTGCAGTGGGCAGGAGGGGAAAATTGTGGCAGGAGACCTTAATCTTGTAAGAAAAGCTGCATTTCCAGAGCAGACCTGTTGCTGTGCTGCTTAACAGCGTTTGAGTGCTGTCCCCAAAAGCTCTGCTTTCTCAGGCTGACCTCCTTTGTTACCAGCCTGCTTCCCTCTCCAGCCCCACTGCAGGAAGGAGAAGCCAATTCCTTATGGAGCAGAGAGCCTTTGTTTGGCTGGGGTTGGTACAACAGGAGCTGGGAGCAAACCTTCCAGCAGCAAGAGACATCAGCAAAACCAGCAAGCGTTCAAAGCTTGGTTCTCTGTTTCCCATGGGTCAAGGCATGGTATCATCCAGCATACATCCCTCTGTGCTGGTATGATGTGTAAATCATACATGTTTTTGCTGGAGGAAGCTTCAGATGTGTCGTTTTTAAACACGATATTTAAAAATCACCTTGTGCAGAAGCTTTGCATGCAGCTCATTCTTACACAGGGCTCTTTCAGGTTTGGTTGTTTGCACAGGAGCTCTGTGCAGAGTGGGGGGGATTATCTCTGCCTGCAGATTACGCTATATATAAACTCTGTAGTCCAGATCTTGGAAAAGAGAAAGCATGTTGGGGGTGTAGTGCTGTGTATCTCCCTGTGCCAGCATGTCCAACGTTGTACCATTGGCTTGAGGAGAGAAAAAAAAACATCCAAAAAGTAGGAAGGAAGTGGCTTTTCTTAAGCACTTGAAATGAGTTGTTGGTAAGAAAACATCAAACATCAATCGAGATGTAGGGTTGCTTTTGCAAAGAAAAATAGTGATGTGTTTTCTGAACTGCCAAGAAGTTGGGAACCTCCAGCAGTGCTGTTGGATTGCAGCATGGAAAGGTGGGGTCGTGGATGCCCCAAGCTTAGAATCATAGAATCAGAGAATCACCAAGGTTGGAAAAGACCTCAAAGCTCATCCAGTCCAACCATTCACCTATTCCCAACAGCTCCCACTAAACCACGTCCCTCAACACAACATCCAGCCTTTTTTCTAATCCATTCTTATTTCTGTATTCCTTTGTATTTCATCCCAGAAAACCAGCAGACCTTCAGAATTTGGCTCCAGGCACTCATCCACCCTTTATAACTTACAATGGTGAAGTGAAAACAGACGTGAACAAGATTGAAGAGTTCCTGGAAGAAGTTTTGGCCCCGCCAAAGTAAGTGTTCAAATGAGAATGTGTCACCTTAAATTAGATGGAATGGCCTCAGAGGGATTCCCTGCACTAATTAGGAACTTCTTTAGCATCCATACATTGAAGATTAGGCTTTGGGAATAGTTTGGAGTTCTTTTACTCGTCAGCAGATGGACTGTGGATGATCACACAGAACTGATGATTACAAAATGCAAATGCAAAGTAATTTCCTAACATCCGATTTCTTTATATTGGACATGACAGCGAGTCCCAGAGGTAGGAATGCTCAGTATTTGGAAACTGAAGACACTGAGCACTTTTTGAGCTCATGAGATTATACAGCACAAGAGTGTGAAACGTGTGGGTCCTAAACTACAGCCAGTGGCAAAGTGCAGGCACTGCCTTTAGTGTGGAGGCCTTTCTCCTCTATTAAAGGATCTGGAGCCCGTGATTTTCTGGGGCTATAGAATGTGAGCTTGAGAAGAATCTCCTGCAAACAGAAAGCAGGCAGGAGTTCCATTCTTTGCCTCTTTGCTCCGTTGTGTCACAGCTCTGCTGAAGGAGCCTTTTCTTGTTGCCTTGGGTTGTTTCAAACGCTGCTCGAGGCAAATGCTTGGTTCAGAAAGCAGCAGTGTGCTTTTGTTTGCCTCTGAGATGTTGGGTTTAAAACTTTACCTTGATGGAAATGGGCTGTTTCTTACAAAATGCCATTTCCTACCAGCTGACACATGGTGACCATCATTCTGATTTTTGCTTTCTAGATACCTGAAACTTTCTCCAAAGCACCCTGAGTCCTACACTGCTGGAATGGATATTTTTGCCAAATTTTCTGCATTTATCAAAAATTCCAGACCCGAGGCTAACGAAGGTAAGTCCCTGCAGTCAGCACTGTGCACACATTGCATTGTTCACTCAGTGTTATTTACAACCCATGCAATCTTTGCATTGCGTTGAGTTGAAAAACAGCTGCTGCAGAAGACGAGGAGGAAACAGTGAGTTTGACACAGAAGTATTCCAGCATTCCACCATTCTGCCCTGGCAATAAAGGGGTGTGTTGTGGTGTGTGTGGATGTCAGGGTGGCAAATAGCTGTGTTTCTCTTGCTGAGAAATGCTTTTTGTTTCTGTGGGTTCTGCTGCCCTCTGCTGCTGTGTGTGCAGAACCTCCACGTCTTCTTGCTCAGTTCTGCCTTGGAGCTGAGCATGTGACATTAAAGAGATTATGTTTAAACGAATAGCTTAGCTTAATGCTAATTACTTTAAGCCAGTTAGGAAACGTCTTAAGAAACTGACATAAGCCACTTTTTAAACCAAAAATAAACATTCTTAGAGCAATTTTAAAGTGCTGCAAGCTCATATGTAAACCAACTTTTAGATAACATGCATCTGTGTGGTGTTTAAAGGGATTCCAGTTCTGTTTCAGTGTTCCAAGTCACCACAAGTGAATTCCAAGTCAGCAGCAGCAGTGGTGTTGCTACAGAATTTGTGCAAGGACCAGCAGTCCTTCACTGTGCCATCTGTTCTGGGGAGCACAGTGATGTGGATTTTGGATTTTAGATCAGGTGTCACTGTTCAGAAGATTAATTTGCTTTGGAATTTGCTTGCTGTAGTTTGTTTCTTTTTCCTTAACTCTTTCCTTAACTCTGTAGGCTTAGAACGTGGCCTCTTGAAAACCCTCCAGAAATTGGATGAGTACCTGAACTCTCCTCTCCCTGACGAGATAGATGAAAACAGCATGGAGGATATTGCAGTTTCGACCCGCAAGTTTTTGGATGGCAATGAGATGACACTAGCAGACTGCAACCTGCTGCCCAAACTGCACATTGTGAAGGTAAATGGCCTGCAGGGTGTTGAGTGAGGGGGAAACACTGTGGGCTGGGGCAAGCTGGAGTCCAACTCCTTCCATTCACGTGTAGGATCCCACCTTTAAGTGCAATATTAGCAGAAAAGAATGGTACTAACAATGCAGGGAGCTCAACTGGGGGTTGCACTCGATCAGGGAGTAACAACTGGGGGGGGAAAAGTCTGGAAAGCTGGAAGGGAGGCAGCAGAGTAAGTGCAGGAGGGGAGGTGGACCTGTGTAATCGCGGCTTGGTCTCTTCTCACTGCTTCCAGTGACCTTTGTACGTTTTGTACTGCAGATGGAGCCACAGATTAAGCTTCTGCCTGGGTGCAGGAGTGTTTACTTTGGTGAGGACAGAATTAAAGGCTGTGTGAGGCAGCGTGCTGTCGGGTCCGGGCATATCCCAGAGGGACGGGTTCTGCAGAATGTGTTGGAAGAGCAACAGAGCGAGAGAATGAGGAGGGATGGAGAAGTGCTTGGAGCGTGGCAGTTCGTAACCAAACCCTTCTGTTCCAGGTGGTGGCCAAAAAATATCGCAACTTTGAGATTCCCAAGGAAATGACGGGGATTTGGAGATACCTGACCAACGCTTACAGCAGGGATGAGTTCACCAATACCTGTCCTGGAGACAAGGAAATTGAAATAGCTTACAGTGATGTAGCCAAGAGACTCACTAAGTAAACAGCACTTGCAAAAAGAGACGACTTCTTGCGTATTCCGTAACAAAGCTTCTAACAGACTGCTCTTTTCATATAAGATAGCAATTTTTTTCTTTTTTTTTTTTTTTTTTGCATGAACTTGCAGTTATTCAAAGTTATGGTGGATAGACCAGGTACAGTAATTACCTAAAGTTTGCAGATTTAATTGTAGGCTTGTTTTTCCTTACCTCTTTTCATGGCAAGTCGTATTATTAATGCAGTTATGTTACTATTGTTGTGGGGTATTGGGTTCTTCGGTATGAAGAGTTCTCTTGCCCCCATTCCTTTTATTTGCAAACATTTGGTCCCCATCTACAAATTGGTCTGGGATACTGTCTTTCTGTATGGTACAAGGAATATTTATGTATTTTGGAATTTATTGCTCTTCCAGAAGATCTGTAACACAGTTGTCACATGTGCAACACATCGAGCTGTACCTGTTGGTCTATCCTGTTTTCATATAGAAGGGAGCTTACTCTCCAGAAAAGCCATTTGAGAACTATTTGGCAATGCTTTTAAAATAGATTTATATATATATATATATACATATTATGATTCTCTTGGATTTGAAATCACAGTCATGGAATTATTGAGAATGGACTCACACGTGAAGCTTGGATTTGAATGACCTCGAACATCAGGGAGTTTGAGTCCAGGCCTGTGAACTGCAGCCAGGAGCTCATGGTGCAGAGTTCACATTTAGTTGTGTCTTCAAGAACGTGGTGAGATCAAACAACAGCAAAGCAGTTGACAGCTCACACTTATCCCAAATTCTGAGTTGCAGCACATGAATATAGCTGTCAGGATGCCCTTTTAACATCACGAAACCAAAAGAATTGGATGCTTGCCATCTGTTCACCTTAAGCATTTCAAGTGGCTTTCTTTTTGGTAGTTCAGAGCCTTTATTTTGTATAGGTCTTTCTGGTGATATTTACTTACAGATCTTTGCTGTCAGAGGCAAAATGTGTCAACATCAGCAATGAGCAGCTGCTGTACGTGTGGGTAGCAGTGCAATGATGGGCGATGCAAAACTGAACGCTGAGAGCCCTTCGAGTCGGAGTCTTTCTGGGAACTTTTGTAAGCTGTTTGATGTTCTGTTTGTCCTAAAGAAAGCTGAAGTGACCTTTAAAGATAACACTTGCCTTAAATTATAGCGTTCCCTTTTCTTTTTTTTAATCTGAAAGGATATCTGTTAGTTACTCCTGTAAAAAAGGGTGCGTGGAATCCAGTCCTGTACACTAAACTTACCTGAACTGCTTTCTGTGCATCTGGATTGCAGCTTTGCATGATCATAATCGTTGCACTACTATACCTAATCTTTCTACTGCAACACTGAGGAATAGCACTGCAATTTTTTTAAGAACCAATTTTTGAGTATTTCTAAAGTGGGGAAATAGTTTTCTTGTTTCAGATGAATGATTTTGGTGCATGGAATAAACGGCTCGGTTATTTTTAAGAGACCACCATAAACGACTCCAAAGAACACTAGACTTACATGCCTATTTTTTTGTAAAGCTACTTTTGTATTTAACTGATTTCAAAAGCTGGAAAGTGCTATTCCTGGTCGGTTGTCCTTGGAATATTTGCCATTCTGCAATAACACAAAGGCCCTCACACTTTTATACACTATTATTTTTGGTAAGCCCAACTTTTCTAAGCATCCTGCTTTTGCTACTTTATCTACTCGTGACATTAGCTTGATGTAGAAGAGGTAGAGTGAGAGATGTGCATTTGTACACGTGGCTTGTGGTGCCTTGTCCTGCCTTCCTAGAGCTAGAACTGCAGTGTAAAGGCAATTAGAAGGCCTGTTACACATCCTTCTAGAAAACCATAGATACACTTAGACCTTACTGTGACTTATTACAGGAGTGTTCAGGCACAGAAAGAAAATCCTGCAGAGCGACCTGGTTGGGAAGAATTAACTGTCGCCCTTTCTTAGTTGTTGTGTTCTGATGTCACATTCTCACCCCGAATGCAGTTTCTCAGCCATAATGATCCTTTGTAGGGGTTCAGTCTGTGCTGCAGTGTGAGATGTAGAAAAAGGGATGACTTCTTTTGTCAGATAACAGCATTTGTGTTGATGTAGAGTTGGAAAAGGTTGTTGTGGCGCTCCTTGCTCGTACGGTTAACCCTTCAAAACAGAGAATAGGAAGGGATGCCAGCAGTTTGTTACATTCTGAGCTCCCCTTTAAAGCCCCAGTCGGCCCTTGGTGCTGTCTGAGGCTCTTTCTGAGAGCAGCAGGCCATTGCACTCAGCACACCTGCATGCATGTCAGCATGGAGCAGCTCTGTGCAGCTGCTGTTGTGCGTGCTGCCTGCACCTCAACGCACACAACTGCCAAACCTGCTCAAGCAGCAGCGTGCTGCCTTGTAATGATAATATATTCTGATAATATATTCTCCCTGCTTTCCAGGCAATCTTCAGACCATTGCAATACGCTATATTCAGCATGAAGTGTTTTAATGATGCTGTCTGAACGCTTGTAAACAAAGCTGAGGCTCTTGCTGCAAGGAATGTATGCTTTATGTCCTCACACTGCAGCATTGAGCATTGGAGCCTTTCTTTTGGGGACTCAATTCAAGCAAGTGCCAGGTTGGTCATTCCAGAATGTGTGACAGCTGTGGAAGGGCCCAGTGTCCTCTTGGCTCCTTAGGCACAGCTGAGTGGTGCTGGGGCAGAAGCTGGCCATAAACCCCTTGTGGCTTCAGCAGAGCTCAGTGGGGCACAGCGCTGCTCTCCCCCAGGTGAGCTCTGTGCATCGCTGGGTGGTGCGAAGCCTTCGCGTCTGGTGTGGGCAGAGCGCTTTCATCTGGCCCCAATCAGCAGCCCGACATTAATTAAAAAAAAAAAAACAAAAAAAAAAAACCCTTTCATAACTATGTAAATTCTTGACTTCTGTCAACTTGTTTACAATCTGATCTTTGAATGCATTTTTAATTTCATCAAACAGCAATTAATCTAGCCCTGTTTAAATTTAAAATGATGCTCCTAGCCCCTTCTGAAGCAGTTACCCTTTCAAGTAGGCATTCCAGTTTGCAAGCTGGCTGCATGTATTAGCACGCTGAGCAACTTGCTCTAATCCCGAGCTGAAACGCTCTGAATTTTCCATTAAAACAGGTGACTTGTGTTCCCCGAACAGAAAACCCATCTGGTTTTGTGTGGGAGAACATAGGAGAGTACACGCATGATTTTCTTTCCTTTTCCTCGTAACAAAACTTTCCTTCTCTGAGAGATTCCCCATGCATCCCCAGCTGCGGGTTGACCGAGAGCCATGGGAGCTTCTGGAAGGTTCTGTGCTCCCTGCAGCTCTCCTGCCTGCCTGCAGCTCCTGCAGGTCTGTGTCAATGGCCCTCGTGGACAGGCGCAGCCACAGCTCTCCTACGTTTGCATTTTCCCATCAAATTGGTGGTTTTTTTTCCTGCGGCGGGCATGCCTGAACCCATGGAGAGCTGCATGTCGTTCCATGATAAGAGGAGAGATGTAATCGAGTTTTTATGCTAAAGTAGCAAATTAGCATTTCATATCAAAGGAGCACAGACATGAATAAATGGGAGATGCCTGCGCCAAACCCGCTGATGCCTATCTCAGTGGAGAACAAAAAGTGGCAAAGTGCAGTCAACAGTTTTTTTCCACCCTTTGCCACTCAGAGTACGATCTGAATGCATCCCATTAACATTTTTTTTTCTCTTTTTTTTTTTCAGAAGAAAGCTTTATCCCCAGTGCAAAATGTTTAATCTGCCTCAGAACCCGTGCCACTAACTTATGCTGTGTTCATAGAGGGAGGGGGGAGCGGAGCAGGATGGGTTATGGAGGCTCCCAGCACAGGGCATGGGGAATACTTGAAGAGTTGATCCGATCTGTTGTAGTTTGCTTCTGTCCTTCACTCTCTGGAACATCTTTTACAGATATCCCAGTGTACTGCTGGCAGCTATTGTTAAAAATAAAATTATATTTTCACTACCAAGCAGATCTTTCTGTTGTTATTGAGGACTTGTGGTGTGCGTAAGCTGGGACGTGAATGCAGTGCCCTGAACTGCTGGGCAAGGTCTGAGTGGATTCAGCTCTCAATCTTTGTTTTTTCAGTGCTGCTTCAGGTGGAATGCACTCTGCTGCTCACATTACTGCTGGCTGCAGTGCCTCTTAGCAGAGCAGTAGGACAAGTTGAGTATTCTCCTACAGAAACTTGGAGAAGATTTGTGCCCCCCCCTCTGTTTCCCACATTCTTACAGGGAAACTCTTAAGAATTTAAATGTGTCTCGTTGCTCTCCAGGATACCACATTTTCAAAGTTAAACTGGAAGAATTGATGGCCGTGACAATTGTAACGGATTTTCAGTATTATTTCCAACTTTCTTGCACCCGAGTCACCGCCTCAAGAGCTGAATTCGTGTCTGCAGACATCACAGACTGTGACTTTCAGTGCTCTTAGCCCACGTTTCAGCCCTTACTGCCTTGTGCTTTGTAGGTATGTCTGAGCTGGTTGTGGTCAACACTGGGTGTCCCTGTCTGGGTGTAGGTGGGTGCATGGAGCAGAGACCAGCAGCCAGGGGTGGAACTTGGGAGCATCGTCCCATCATCGCTTGTCTTGTGAGCATCTGAGGTTCATTCAAGTCTGACTTTTTCCCTTTTGAAAGGAAACCTGTGGAATCCAGGTGACGTCCCAGAGCCCACAGTCTGCGATGCCATATTGAGTGAGAGCATGTGCAGGTAAGCAAGGCACACAAAGGAAGTGGAGCCATTAAGCCCTTGGTGGGATTCCATCCCTATGGCACAGTATGGATGTGCTGACAGCAGGGGTTGTGATCAGAGCAGGGTTTTGCAGTGAGATCTGCAGGCCTTGGGTTTGCTCACATGCACACAGAACCACATGGAGCACGAGGTGGGAGAACAAGGTCCTCATGTTACACACTGAGAGGGGATGGGGTTGAGCTATGAAGAAGATGTTAGTGCTAAATATTCCGTCTAATTATAACTTGCTGCTTCCAATTAACTGATGGCCTTCATGCTTTTCACTGGAAACTGTTTTAAGACCTTTCATGTGACACGTTTCGCGTGACCTTTTATGGCAAAGAGGTGGAACCGATCCGTTTTCATAACACTTCAGTAATATTAATTGCAGCATGGAAAAATCCAGAAACAGTTTTCTGGTTATTTCTTCAAACCAACAAAATGCAGCTGAAAAAAGCCAAGGAAGCCCTGCAGGGTCCTCCTTGGTGTAGGAATAAAGCAGCTTGTCTGAGGGCAGCTGAGATTCCTATGGAAGGAGAAAGGAAAACGGGCAAACCTTTGTGTTGAGTGGGATGGAAAGGGAACTGGTTGGAGGTGGTTGCCCGAGGGCTTTTGGACACTCGTTACAAGGAAGGCTGAGCATGAGCTGAGTGTCTGAATGTCTTTGCAGTCTCCAAGTCTCCAGGAGAAAGGGCGGATGCAGTGACTCACAGATTGGGGCTGTGTTTGACTGTAGTGGTTCCCAAAGTGCTCTGTGAGTCACAGGCTTGGGATGGTGATGGGTCCATGGCAGCATTGGGTCTGGGAAGGCAGCGGGTCCTTGGCAATGAGTCAATGGTGATGGGTCTGGGATGGTGATGGGTCCAGGATGGCATTGGGTCTGGGATGGTGATGGTAGTTTTCATCCAACCTAAAGCAGGAAATGGTATTGGAAAAGGGTGAATGGTTCACAGTGGTTTGACGTTGCAATCCCAGGCATCTGGGAGCTGCTGCCATAGGGCTTCACTTCAGTTTGTTCTCTGCAACAGCAGGATTCCCCTAGAGCACTTATGTCCAAGTGCTTGGGTTTGGGTGATCTGCTGTGCTCAGCAGGAAAAGATGTGAAGAGTAAAGAGCTGCCTGTCTTAACTGGGAGAGGAAAAGGAAGGTCTGCAGGTAAGCAGTGCTACGCTGCTCCGGATGCACTCGGTCTTGCTGCATTCAGAGCTGATGCTGGAGGGTTTCCAGAGCCAGCAAAGAGAACTCATGATTCTTTTGAGTCAGGAGAAGAGCTGCTGTGTTCTTACCACTGGACAGAGAGATGAAAACGGTTGCTAAACAAAGATCAAACGTGAACTTTATAAATAAACAAACAGAATTGATGCTAAGGGACGTCTCAACCGCTTTGCCTACGGCAAAGGGCTTGGCAGGACCTGGGAGATGACTGTCGGTCTGCAGATGGAATTCTTATTTTAAGGAGTCTGATTGAAGTAATATGGGGAAGAGTTGGGAGGCTGTGCTGTTTGAAATGGCCTTTTCTGTCCATGCCCTTCTCACAGCCACTTCTGTTCTCTGCTTTCCTACCAACACCACGGCTCACTGATGGGATTTTCCATGAGAGTTGGGCTGAAGCATAAACATGGGCTCGCACTTTGGGTGCGTTTGAAGCAGCCCTGCATGATGGAGCAGTGCTGGACTCATGAATCTGGGGCTTGGGGACAGCATGGAGGGCCGTGTGAGTGCAGGTTGGCATCACAAATGAACGTGTGGGTCACAGGGACACGGGGTGGGAGAACGCTGGGCGTTACTGCAGCTCCTGCTGGTGTGCGTGGGCTTAAGGTGTAGGCAGACGTGTGCTGCTTCAGCTCTTCTTAATTTTAATTTCCTCAGGCAATATTTCTTACGGGGACTGGGAGTTCCTGCAGTTGGTGTTTTCAGGGAGGCTGTGGCTCTTTGTCTTGCTGCTCCCACTTGCTGAAGAATCCCCTGTGCCGCAGCTCGTACCGCAGGCATCGCCGTTCCTCTGGCCTCTACCCCATTTTAACCCATTGCAACGGGTTCTACCCCATCTCTCAGCCTACTGCGATGGGTTCTGCCCCACATCTAAAACCATTGCCGTGGGTTCTAGCCCACTTCTAAGCCCACTGCAATGAGTTTTAACACCTTTCAGAGTGTTTTCTGGACTTAGAACCGGAATCAACCATGCAGGAAAATTTGCCACGGGACAAGGCTGCTCTAATGAATTCTTGTGTGCCACATCCACAAGGAGAGCAGTGCTGCACTGTGGGATGGGGTGGCTGCTGGCCCCTGCCCTGCATTCCCCACATGCCCCACAGCATGTGCCAGACCAGCTCCACTGCCCTTGGATCCTTCTTACTGCTGGGCAAGGATCACCACGTTGTCAGAGCTGGTTGGTGCTTCATAGAGTCTGGGAGCAGAGCATGGAAGATTTGGGGATGTCTGGGGAGAGGAGAAGGGTACCAGCCTGCGATGCTCTGTAGGCAATAAGAACCGTGCTCCTGGGTCAGTCCTGCCCTGAGCTCAGCTCTGAGCTGCGGCTGCTGGGCTGTGGGTCTGTGGCTGAGCTCAGGAGGGAGAGGTTGCTGAGTATTGGATGGGTTTAAGAAGGATCCTGAGTATCACAGCGCGACTCGGTGTGTTGGGAGCCTTTGAAGTCTTCTCCTGACATCCATCCCGTGCCAGCATCTTTCATCCTTCGCCAGCGCTTCCCCAGCTGAAGCCATTAAAGGGAAACTACAGAAGCCATAAATCTTGGCTGTTAACATCTCCAGTGGTGAGATTTCACAATGAGTTGCTGCAAAAGATAAGAGGAGGCCTTGAAACTGAGGCAAGTTGCGACTGGTTCCCAGGAATAGCTGAGCTCTGCTGCTTCGTTGGGGGTCCCCCCGGGTTACGGCTGCGGGCGCTGCACTGACACAGCCCTGACTGCAGGGCAGCCGGGAGCTGCGACCCGACCGGGGGTGAAGCACCGCTCCTGAGGACCTCCTGGTGGAGCTGAGCTCAGCAATGCGCCCCTTTTGGTGCATGCAGAGGGCAAAGCATCTCTTGCACTCAGCAAAAGGGCCAGGACAGAGCCCCGGTGTGCTGTCCCTGGGCATGTTGTCTGGTGCGATAGATGAGGAAAGGCGATGCCTTGTTGTAACTCCAACGCTGAGGTTGGGGCTGGAAGGCTTTATCAGGAGTGGAGAAACAAACAGCCTGAGTTCCCAGAGAGAAACAGGGAGTGATTCCTGGGAATGCTTCTGTGAGCAAATGGGAACCTTGATGGTGGGAAAGTGGAACTGATGCTCAGCATCGCCTCATTTACGCCCTCGCTGCGATGCTGATTTCTGCCCAGCCTGAGCTCATCTCTGCACGGAGATCACTGCAGTGTAATGGTGTGGCACTGCAAAACGTGGCAATGTGTCCCACTGCCTGCTGGGCCCCGTTCTGTTCTGTTCTCAGCACCCAGTGCCTCCTGCAGCAAGGAGCAATGCTCAGTGGGGAGCACGTCGGGTGAGAGACCACCGGTGGTGGATGGTGGGCATCTTTGGGTTTCCACACCAGAGGCACTGCCTTCCCATCAGCACTGAATGGAGAGGGCTCTGTTCACAGCTCTGGGCTCTGCTGCCCCGGGCTTTGGCTGCACCATGTGCTGGGTAAGAGCGAGCACAGTGATGTCAGGCAGATCACCTCCCCAAAGCCTGGCCAAAGCCTTCCTACAGACAGCTCCAGCCTACAAACCTCACACTCGGCCCCGCTGGTTTCAGTGGCTTTGCTCTCTTCCTCCAGGCATGAAGGCAAGACTGTGCATAACGCTCCGTGTGCTTTCCCTGCTCCGACGTCTCCCTGGCAGCACCAGCTCTGAGCTGCCCTCCTGCAGGCAGCTGCCCCTCTTGTGTCTGTCCCATCCCTGGCTGGCTGGGGGGGGTCCTGTATCGGCCAGAGCACTGTGTGCCCCCCCAGCACTCTGACCACAGCACCCTGACCACCCTGAGGCTTCAAGGAGCCGAATGCAGCAAAAGTCCCCCAGGGCAGAAAGTGACTCCAGGACAGATTTCTCTGGGGTGGCTGCAGTGCCCTCTGGGGCTGAGTCTGCCCTTTGTCAGAGGGGCAGAAGGGAAACCCTGACACGCTGTGGGGTGGGCTCTTCTGCCGCAGCCACTGATACGCAGAGAGGGTGGATGCTTGTTTTATCATGGGATCATTGGAGTTGTAGGGGACCCTCAGGGCCTGTCCTTGCGGGCAGCTGTTCCATCCCTCACATCGTTTCTGTGGCCCTGGACAAGCCCTTTCTCTTTGCTACAAGCAAGTTTCTATAGGTGCCACAGCAGGCATGTTATTAGGGCAGATGAAAGGCCAAGGGAAGAGTGCGCTGTGCTTGTGCACGCCCATGGGGTGAGCTGCTTTGAGAAGCAGGAGAGCTCTGCAGAAGGGCCCTGTGATGGTGGTGGTGGAGCAAAACCACACAGAGCTGCACTCCTTCAGCAGTAAGGCTGCCGTCAGGCTGGCAGGTCCCTCTTTCCTTCCTGCACCCCCTGCTTGCATTGCAGGGTCTGAGCACTGGCAGAGCTGTGGGTGTCCTGGTGCGTGGCAGGGAGCAGGACCCAAGGGCCTTCAAGTGTCCCCTCCAACTCAGATGATGCTGTGGCAATTGGGTGATCCTTTACACCGGATGAGAGCTGATGGTTGCAGCAGGGAAGGGTTGGGTTGGATATTAGGAACAATTTCTGCTCCCAGAGCGTGACAATACGTTGGCACAGGGAGCGGTGGGATCACCATCCCCGGAGGTGCTGGAGGAACGTGGACGTGTGGCACGTGGGAACACGGTCACTGGGGATGGGTTGGGGTTGGGGTTGGTGATCTGAGAGAAGTTCCCCAGCCCTCCCGACGCCGTGACCCCACGCACCCCTTGCGCCGTCTCTCCGCCATCGCAGCCAGCAGTCACTCCAGCACCACTTTCATTCCCCATCCGTAAACACGGCGGTGCAGGCGCTGCTCCAGGTGCGGTTCGGGCACCGCCGCTGCGGGGGCTGCACCTCGCCGGGTGGGGCTGCAGCTGGGGGCTGTAATTGCCGCAGCCACCGACTTTCATCCACCTCTGTGCGTGAGTCAGAGCCCCCGGGGGCTCCGGTTGGGAGCTTGGGTTCGCTATATATAGTCAGTGGGGCCGCTGGGAGGCAAGTGAGGAGCCTGCCCCTCCCCGCTGGGTACCAAAGGTGGGGAGAAATCCCTCGAGATGGGGAGTTAAGGAAACCTGTTTTGCTGAATGCTGGGTGCAGACGTGGAGCCCATCTGTGGTCACTGCTGCAGTTCATCTGCGGTGGAGGCACCGTCTCAGCCACATGAATTCGCCTGGAGAAGATGCTCAACTGCGGCTGCTGGGTGGTTCTATGGGGCTCCAGGCATCCTATGGGGCAACAGGCATCATGTTCACCCTAATGGGGCTCTTCCAAGTGGTTCTATGGGGCTCCAGCTGTCTTTCGGGACTCCAGGCAACACGCTTACCCTAATGGGTCTCTTCCAAGTGGTTCTATGGGGTACCAAGTATCAAGCTCACCCCAATGGGTCTCTTGGCACCTTGGCCACTCTGCCCTGTATATCGCTCCCAATATTTGAGCTCCTCCAGCAACCACGTCCTAAGCAGACCTGTGGAGCCGTATCATGTACGAGGCCGGAGCTCAGTACACCAGCACTGAGGAGTCAAATCTCAGCCCCGCTGGGGAGACGGCTGCAAGTCGGGGCTTCATCTGTGCCAGCTCTGTGAGCAGCACTCGGCCAAGCACTGTGATGTAGCAACACCCCAGCACACATGTTAGTGGTTTTGAGGGCTAAATTGGACCTTGAGAATTAGCAGCCTTGTAAGTCAATAACAACATGTCCTAATGAATGCAAGATGTCCCTAGGAAACGAGGGCTCCTGCTCCCAACTGGGATCCTGTGACTGGGAGAGGACCAGTAAACAAGAAGGAATGCTTCAGCCGGAGATGAGCAGGAGATACAAAGCCGACATCTAGATTTCAAACTCGCCCTGAATGTGGGCGGTGGGGGGCACACAGCATTGTGAAACACAGCCCTGTGTCGGTGCCCCCTGCATCTCCCCTGGGTGGAGCAGGCTTTGCAAACAGCCCATTGGATGCCACATTTCCCCCTCACCATCCACTGGAATGCAATCTCTCCCCAGAGCTGTCCTGCTGAGCCTGCGGCGTCGCTGCTTCTTGCGTAAGGGTGAGGGCTGCGCTTCCCTCCTCTCCCCTCTTTGGGATCACGGGTGCTGGGCACTCAGCAAATGATTTGTATCCATACTGAGTCCTGCAGGCCAGCTGCCTCCAACCCAGCGTGTGACAGCATGCTGCACAACTCCTCGTGGACCCCCAGCTTTCCTCTGCTCTATGATCCCATCAGCTCGCTGCCAGGCTCTGCCTGCTGCGCGGTGTGGGAGGTGATGGCCCCCATCACACCGAGGGAGCATCAGGTTGGGTGATAGGAAACATTCTCCTGAAGAGTGGTGGTGTGTTGGTACTGGGTGCCCAGGGAGTGCTGGGGTCCCTGGAGGTGTTTAAGGAACGTGGAGGTGTGGCTCTTAGAGACATGGTCGATGTGGATGGGTTGAGGTTGGAGATCTCAGAGGTCTTCTCCAATCTTCATGGTTGGAGAAGAATGGTTCTGTTTAGGGTCGTGGTGGGATGGGTTGGGGTTGGACTTGGGGATTGTGGAGGTCTTCTCCAACCCTAATGATCTTATGGTTCTATTTAGGCTCGTGGTGGGATGAGTTGGAGTTGGATGAGAGGATCATGGAGCTGTTCTCCAACCTCAGTGATTCTATTGTTCTATTTGGTGTCATGGCGGGTTGGTGATCTCTGAGGTCTTCCCCACCCTTAGTAACTCTATGATTCTCCCTGGCAGCCCCAAGAGCTGCTCAGAAACAGATCCCTCCAGCACCCGTGTTGGTGCCCAGCTGAGCAGGGGCTGCTGCTGGGCTCACAGCCCATAGTGTGCCCCCACACTGGCTTGCACGCAGCCTCCTCCAGTTGGGTGCCAGCAGAACAGCCAACACACCAAACCTCGCAGCTGGTTTTCCTTGGGAGATGGGCCCTGTTGCACTTGTCCCCTCCAACCAGCTGCTGTCAGAACCCAAGATCTCTCCCATCTCCCCACCTCTGGATGTGTCCTCATGACATCCCATCAGGGAAGGGAGCGCAGAGCAGCGTCCCAGTGGGCGCTCACCCAATCCATGCACGTGGAAAGGAACTGCTTCGTGTGCAAAAAGAGCTGTCATTTTGCAGAGGCGATGGGTGTGTGCGTGTGTGGGCGCTCAGGCTTTGCAGCAGCAACCTTGAATGCCCGGAAAAAAATCTTCTTTGTGCATTTAATTAGTGGTAAATACGATTTACATGCGAGATGCCTCTTGCTCTGCATCTGCCTGCCGATCAGCAGTCGCAGCCCGTTTGCATTGTGCACTTTGTTAGGCTCAGACCACAGCGGAGCTGCACCAACACAACACACCTCTCTGCCTTTTTGCATTTCAAAGCCCCGCACGCAGCCTGGTGCCGCTCCATCACCACGCAGCCCATCTCAGGTACGGCTGCCCCAGGAGAGCTCCTGGGAAACATCTCTGTGGGCAGCAGCAGTGCTGCTCCTTTTGGGGAGAGGAGCAGGGAGGCACTGCTCAGTGCCCAGTCTGTGCATCCCTTCGCTGTGCCCCTATGCTCCCATCTGTCCCGTGGCAGCAGCTCACACACGTGTGCCATTTCCTGTGGTCAAAGCAAACCGTTCCCACAAACCATCGCTGTGTGGTTTTGGTTCTGGTCCTTTCCTCCTCCTCTCCCCTCTCCAGTGCTGGTGCTAACACGGGCCCTCTTCCCATGCAGGGCAGTTTGCACCACATCCCCATGGCTCCCTTCTGCCCATCCCACATCCTTCTGATCCCTGTGCTGGGGGTAAAGCTGTGGGGAGGTGGGACAGCATCACCACGTGCCATAAGAGCTGACCACAATGTGGTCTTGAGCTTGCACCTTCCCCATCCTCCTCCTGGCTGCATAGAGGCCAGTGCAGGACAGCTTGCATCTGCTCATCTCCCTCTGTGCTCTCATGCTGCACCACAGGTGCACAGGGTCTATTGCAGCCGTGGCCCATTTGCTCCTGAATGCTGTGGGAGTGCTTCTGCAGGTGCATTGCATTCCTCCATGCTGAGTGCTGGCTCTGCTGCTGGCACCAGGTGCGGGCATCAGTGTGTCCAGCATCAGAGATGTGCTCAGAGCAGGAGGGGCTCATGGTGCTCGGGAGGGATAAGCCATGCAATGGTGAATTCTTTAACTTTCTGGCAGCTTCAGCTCCTTTCTATGGTGGCAAAGAGCTTGAAAGGGAGACTGGAATTTCCTCCGTTCACCTGGGCTCAGCCCAAGGTTTGTTTCTGTTATAGGGACAAGGCCGGCTCAGATTTGCACCCACTCCAAAATCCTGGACCAAAAAACACTGGTACTGAGACTTGTTTTATTTTTTTCTCCCTTATTTTCTTTTCCTTTTTAATCAGATGTTTATTTCTCCTGTGGTTTTGCTCATCACGCTGGGACTGGGCACCTATTGCTCTCCCTGAGCAAAATGACAGAGCAGCCCCACATGTGGGGAAGGAGAGACCTCAAAGGAAAGGAAGAGCTCTGGGCTCTGGCCAGCAGATGGGATGCAAAGCTGCCAGTGGTGCCACTGATGTTCATTCTGTGCTCCAACTGACCCGGACTCACAGCCCCCAGCGTGACCCACAGCCCTCACCTGGGGACCGTGCTGCATTTCCTTCCAGCCCTCATTTTTCATCTGCAGAGCTGAACCTATTAATACTTTTGTTGGCAAATGCGAAAGAAAAAAAAATAATAATGTAATCCTCTCCTGTAAAAACAGCTGATTCAGATCCGTGGTATCTTGATGTGGCAGAAAGAAATGAGTTACAGCACGTGGGCTGAGCTGCAACTGGGCTCTGGGTGTTCAGCACTGAGCAGCTGGGATGGAATGGTGCTGCGGTGCCATGGGGCTGTGCTGTAGGGCTGTGCTATTGGCTTGTCCTATGGGGCTGTGCCATGGGGCTGTGTTGGAGGGCTGTGCTATGGGGCTATGGGGCTGTGCTGTGGGGCTGCCAGGAGCAGTGCTTACTGCCCACTGCTGTCCCAGGGAGAAGTCCAAGCCAAGCATTCCATAAATGATCCCATAATTTCCATTCCTGAACTGGAGGATAAGGAGTAAAGGTTTAAAGCACCTGTGCATTCTCCCAGCCCTCAGACAGCACCCAGGAATGCAGCAAACACTGTGTTTAAGGGGTCAGAATTTGCCCAAATGATGCCACGAGTCAAAATGTAAAGCAAAGTCCACCTGCAGAGCTGCAGTTGCTGATGTCTCTCCCATCACTGGGTGAGGAGGCTCTTAAAACCTCCCTCGTGTGTCCTCCTCTGCCTTTGGAAATGATCAGGGTAGAAAGGAGGAGAGGATTCAGAGGAGGTGAGCACCAGCACAACCAGTTGGACTGGCACCAGGTGCTGCACTCCAGTACTGAGCGGGCAGGGATGGGCGATGCTGAGAGCAGATGGAAACGTGGACCCCCAGGTACAGAATGGCCCTGAGGTCCCCCTGTGCACAATGCAGGTCGATGAGAGTTCTTTTCTTGCACTGCAAAAGAAAGCATAGAACCACCCCAAACCATGAGATCCAATGGGGTTTCCATGCAGAGGGTCTTGAGGGCAGTGGGGGGCGAAGCAAACCCGCAGCTCTCTGCAGATAGAGGATGGAGAAGGTGGGGAACATTTTTTAAAAACGTTCCGAAAACATTCCATCCTCTATAGGAATCAAAGCCCCATTGAAGGCCACAGAACCGCTCACATTCGAGGTTTAATGAAAACCAAACTTTTCGTGCCCCTGTGTTTTTCTTTGCGGGGATTTCCAGGGGAACACAACGGAACCGAAGGGGCGGATGGGGGGAACTTGGCTGCCATTCCTAGCATCCTGATAGGGCTCTCACTGTGCTTTTTGGTTCGGGGTTTACAGATAAGGCAGCCTCACTGCTGGGGGTCTGTCGGGGTGCTCTCAGAGCTGGGGGAGTGGGGGTGCGTGGCCAGGGGGGCCCTACAGCACCGCAGACCCCCCCTGGCTTTTGCAGCATGTTTAATCCCCTCGTTAACGTCCCCCCATTAGAACAATTCATTCTTTCACTCCGGCTCAAACACCCACCTTGGCTTTACAGCTCATTTCATTTACGACTGAGAAATGAAATCACGGTATCGATTTCGCGGCAGGCAGCGAACAAACCCGGGTGTTCCCAGCTCTGCCGACCTCCAGAAGCAGCAAAACCCACCAACGGCGACGGGCAGCGGCCCTCGGGACCCATCCCCGTGCCAAACCCATCTTAAAGAATTACATAGATGTGCTTCCAGGGAGCTGGGGGGGCTTTGCAAGTCGCTCCGATGGAAAGGAAATCCTCTGCTGGGCAGCGCTGGTGAAAATGTTCCTTCTGGAGCAGAGCCAGGGGCCGGATGGGAGCCAGGGAGGGTCTGGAGGAGGTGGGGACACCAACCCGCTCCAGGCTGCAATTTATCCATCCCCAAAGGGCCACTGATGTTGTTCCATCCCTTCTGTTTTGCTGCATGGTGCAGCCATGGACACCACCGCTCTGTGCGTTGGGGCGGCTGCCCCACGGTTCCAGCAGGGCTGGGCAGGATGGGCCACGCAATAAGCAGTGATGTCCATAGCTGGATGCACAGCCCTGCAAGAAACCGAGTGCCCAGGAGGTGCTGGGCAGTGGCAGAGAGCTGCTGGGGGTGGCAAGGTGGTGGTGCTGCCAGGTATGTGTCCCCTACCACATGGACATGCCTCGTCACATGTGTGTGCTTTGCTCACACAGGCAGGTGTGTGCCCACGGGTACCTTCTGGGCACTGCATACACACACACACACACACACACACACACACACACACTCCTTGCTGCCCCATCACCTTCCCTTACCCCAGACACTGCCTGCTCTCTCCATGCCTAACATGGGGTCACACACCCCAGCTCCCCATCCTGCCCTGCCCTGTCTCTTTGCAGCCGGGCTGCTCCCATTGATGGCAATGGAGGAGTCAGCATCCCAACAGCACATTGCCTTTGTAGAGCTGAGCCAAGGGTGCAGAGTGCACAGATGTGCAGAGTGAGAGTGTATTTTAATGCAGAGCCTTGTGATCTCCCGGCCCAGCCCAAGAGAAAACACCTTCCCCGCGTCCCGCCCTGCTGCTGTCAGGGGATGAACAGTTATGCAGTTGGCTTTGTTTGCATGACTTCAATAAGAAACAGTGTCTGTGATTAAATTGCAGCCCTCGTGTGGAGCGGCACGCTGTGCGCTTCGGGGGAAGCTTGGGCTGCAGTTAAATGTGCCCTACGCAGCTGCTGCAGAACCGGTGTGTGCTGCTGCCCGAGGGCTTGGGGTGGCACTGAGACTCACACCCCAGTGACATGGCCCTGTGGGGCAGAAAGGGGCTGGGAGGGTGATGGGGATCCAGGGACATAGCATTAGATTTGGGGTCTGGGGAGGTGATGGGGATCCAGGGACATAGCATTAGATTTGGGGTCTGGGGAGGTGATGGGGATCCAGGGACATAGCATTAGATTTGGGGCCTGGGGAGGTGATGGGGTACCAGGGACATGGCATTAGATTTTGGGGTTTGGGGAGGTGATGGGTTCCAGGGACACGGGGTTTGGTTTGGCAATGGGAAAGATGCTGAGCTGCAGGTGTTGGGGGAGTAGTCACCCTGGCATGGGCATGCAGGGGGATCTGTGCTGGAGCCCTATTTGTGGTACAGCACACAATGGGTGATGGGCAATGGGCAGTGGGCGATGGGAGATGAGAGGTGAGTGATGGGTGGTGGGCAGTCAATGGGGTCAGTGGGTGGGGGGGGGGATGGGTGACAGGGGGTGGGCAATGAGAGATGGTGATGGGCAATGGACAATGGGCGATGGTGATGGTGATGGGTGATGGCACCCAATGGGGGTCAGAGGTCCGAGGGCTCCTCACATCTGGCCCCACTGCTTCAAAGGGACAGGACTGTGCTTGTGGGGCACTGGCTGCTGCCCTGCACAAGGCTCATTGATGGTTTGATGAGGGAAAGGCCCTGTGGCACGGCACCAAGGCGGGCTCCATCCCACCTGCCCTGCATCGCATAAAAGCTTTGGGGAAGTGATTTATAAGAAGGGAGACAACGCTGCCATTCAAAGAGGAGCTGTGCTCAGGGTTTGGTGTGGAAGAACACAGCGCCGCGGGTGAGGAGTGAGCAGAGGGGAGGCACCGGGAACTTGTAACCGTACGTTTATTATTCCACATGGAAAACCATTAAAACGATTACACGGAGGCCTGACAATATAATCATGTACAATGGATAAGAACATCGACACCAATAATGGAAAAGCAGAACTGACCACTTTGCTATGGCTTCGTACCAACGGTGAGGAGGAACCCGGCCACCCTCTGGAAGCCAACGCAGCAGCGACGTCCCCAATGACTTCACCAGGAGCAGCCCCTCCTCACCCCCCCCCCCCCCCCCACCTCCCCCCACCCCAGTGACAAGTGCTACAGGTTAAAAAGATGGGCTACATATTAAATAGAGGGCATTGCCTTCAAGTAGGGCCGGTACGTTACACAACAACCACATTATTTGGTATCGCTAGCATTTCTTTTTAATGTCCATTGTAAGACACCATTAAAAAAAAGAACCACCACAACAGCTTTGGCCTTCTTTATCTACAGCGATCTCTGTTCTCATCTCCTTAGCTCTTCGTTGTCATTTTACCCTGCATGTACAAGTATTAGAAGCATTCTTAAGAATCGGATCCTTCAACACATTTAAGAATTATATTATTATAACAAATATGACCAAAAATTAGATTTTATAGTTAAATATTCTTTGAGCCGGACAAAGGGGTTCATACTGTACAAGCAATTGTGCATTTTCTTTTTCTTTTTTTTTTCTTTAAAAAAAAAAAAAAGCAAATTATAGTGCAAAGCAAAAAACATTGGCCTGTCTCGTGACCATCTGCATACCATAGAGGTGCGTATATTTACGCCTTCACATGACAATATGTCATAAAAACAACATCGTTGCTTTTCTTTTTAATTCACTACGAACAGTCATAAATTAAGCTAGTCCTACGAATGCCTTGTTTGCTTGTGCTTTCAATCAGTGGTGCGATTGGATGATCAATATAAATGCATCCAAACACAGGCTGCTCCGGTCCAGTTTCTCCAGCTGGGAGCACCCAAAGGTGCCTGCTGTTGCTTAAGGACGTGAACGTTGCAGTTTTGCTGGGGAAGGGATTTGGGGGTGGGATGAATCTTATAGAAGAGTTGTTTCTTTTGTTGCATGTTTAACTCACTGAGTGGTCATCGCAGCTTTCCGACTAAACAGGGACGCCTCGCTCCCATCTCTACATGGTAGTGCAATTAGAACTGATTGCTGATGAGCTACCAACTGAGATTTGGCAAGAGGTGTTGCGGCCATAAGGGCATAAATTCAGCAGGGAAGGATGGGGGGGCAGCTGCTGGGTTTATGTTTTCTTGTGCTCATGCACAAAGAGGCACAATGAGGGTCGTGGATTCTTTAAGATTGGAAGAGACCTCCCAGGTCATCGTGTCCAACCACCAACCCAGCACTGGTGGGAATGGATGGAATCATGGTGTGTGCTGGAGCTCAGGCAGAGCCCCCAAAGGTTCCACAGTGACTCTGAGTGCCAGTCCTTCAGCTGCTGAGCCGACACCAGCACCCCGAGACACCTGGAGGAAAGGAGGGGATGTGGGATGGCAGCTGGCACTGCTTCACGACCTTCCCACCATGAGAGGGGCTGAGTAGGAAGCGCTCCTTTCTCCAGATCTCAGTTGGTGCTTTCAGCACACGCTGGTAAGTGCCGGTCGTTGCTTAATAAAACAAGTCCTCGTGTGTCGATCCGCTCCTGGTGAAAACACAGGAAAGAATCACAGCAGAAGGAGGACGCTTTGCCACCAGCTGCGTGTGCAGGCACTCAGAGAGGATCAAAGGAAGACCCACAGACCCACGGCAGCACAGTGCCAAAGGTTCCCAGCCCCACAGCAGCTCACGAGCCGGGAACTTGCATCTCACACATCTCGGCTTGCCCCCAACACCGCCTTCACGTCACACACCACCATCATCATCATCGCTGAGATCTGCTAAGAGGAGCAAAGAATTGAACGGTGAGGTCAAGGCGAGAGAGCAAACAAAACACAACGCATCGTGTGAAAAGTACATCTCATATGTAAACATAGAGGAGAGGGGAGGGCCTGCCGGGCACGGGATCAGCCACGCTACTGCTTAAAAAACGACGACAATGCACAGAAATGAACAATACAGCCTCTGTCGTCAGCAAGGAATAATCACAGCCCCATCACAGCTCCCGTTCGCGTGGCTGATGCCGACCCACGAGGGACACACAGCCTGTAACTTGTGCTGTAAACCAGAGCTCTTTGCTGGGCAGCAGCCCTACACTGCTGGGAGGGAATGAGAGGAGACAAAGGTTTTTCCTTTTTTTTTTTCCTTTTTTTTTTTTTCCTTTTTTTTTCAGTTCAGTCTTTGTGCTTCGGCACAGAGATGGCTCGGATGATTTCCTGCTCTTGTCTCTGGAGCGCTTTGCAGAAGGGCGAGCTTTCCCTGACTCCTGAATGCTTTGTGTGGGGATGAGGGTGCAAGTGAGATGACCGAGAAGTGTTCGGCAGTAAACAAACATCTGAATCCACGCATCTTTTTTTCCCTATGTACAATCCACATATTAAAACCATATGAAAGGAACCACATCAAGCGACAAATTCAAGCCTTGTGGACGTTCATCTTGAAATGTAACGTAGGTCCCGGCCCAGCTTTGCTTGATGTTTGCCCGTGGTTATGTGTAGAGGATTCCTCCTGCTTTGCTTTTGGTTTGGGAGACTTTGGTTTACCTTTTCCCTCGGCATCATTTCGATGGGAAAGGAGTAACGTCGCGGCGGCCGATCCGGTTAAAGCTCTCGGTGCCCAGCTGCCCTCCTCCTTCCTAGTAGGGTCTCCAAACCGACTCATCCATCCTCCCAGTAGTCGTCATGGTTGTCGGTGAGTTACTGTGGCTCCCGTCCGCATCCACCCCGTCGTTCTGATTGCCCAGGTTGGGGTTCATTAAGTTGTTCCCCGCCGAGGCGCTCGTACACGAAGAGAGCATCCGGGTGGGGGAGCGTTCGCCACCCGCCACCATGGAGAACTGATAGGAACCCGACGACGTGCCGTAGTACAAATGGTAGGGAGAGGGGTTGGTCTGGAAGGGTCCGCTCTGGTTCTGCGTGGAGCCGGGGTAGGGAGGAGGCAGGTAGGTGTGGTGGAAACGCGTGGTGGTGGGCATGCTGGTCATGCTGATGCCCCCGATGCCCGTGGCTGAAGGGGTTGCGGTGTAGGGGAAGGCGGCTGACATGGCGCCGGGGTAATGCATCCGTGGGTCGGAGAACCTGGTCTCGGTGAGGGTTGGCAGCGTGGGGAAGGAGCGGTCGAACTGCCGTGGGTCCGAGAAGGGGCTCAGCTCTGATGTGCCTGTGGGGTGCAGGGAGAGAGCGGGCGGTCAGAGCGCCGCGCTGGCAGCGTGCAGCTGGTGCTGCAGCCACGCTCTGCGCGAGGAATTAAAGCCAGAGGGAAAGAACGTCTCTAGGATCTGCTGGGGATCAGAGCTGGGAGACTTAAATACAAAAACCCCGAACCCATCTTGTTTGAGTCGTTCCCATTTCCTGTCCTGAAATTTGTTGTTTCCCATCCAAGAAGGGACACGACTAAGCTGACTCCTCCCGGGGTCTATTAGTCTCTGGTAGATTAAAAACAACAACAACAACAACAAAACCCACCTCATAAACAAAGAAAGAAAAAGAAATGTTTAGCCATTACATCAGCTGTGTAGTAAATAGATGGATGCAGCCCCAGACGGCCGCTCCCCAGATAGCCATGCTGTGTACACACGCACACACGGAGCCAGGGAGGAAAAGCTGGAGCCCAGACTGGGCTGCTGAGCCTTCTTGTGGGTGGCCTGTTCGTGCTGATACCATCAGGGGATGGAGCTGATAAACACACGGCTGAAAACTCCCAAGCTAGGAGCCACAACATCCCCCTCGCTCGCTTCGTTCTGTGTATTTTTCTCCATCCAAGAGGATAAAGAGAGTGAGAAGTTCAGGCTTTACTCTGCTGGGGGAAGGGAGCCCTGGGTCAGTGTGGGAGATGCTGCCCAGCTCCCTTCTAAGGGGGTATGGATGCACAGTGGGGCACAGCCCAGTGCTGTCGGGTCCTTCCTTTGCAGGAAACCCAGAGGGAAGGGGAGCCCACACCAGCAGCTCCTTTTGGGACCTGAGAGGTTTTCTGTGCCCACCCCTGGTGCCATGAGACCTTTTCCTTACGGAGCCCTCTGTGCAGGGGGCTCTCGAGGCAGAGAGTTTTGCTCTCCAAGGAAGATGAGAAATCCTGCTCCCCGCAGCTCAGCAGCCCTCACCAAGCTCTGGCAAAGGCTGTACAGGAGGGCACGGCCATAAATGCCACCAGTGCACTTTTCTCAGCCTTTCCACACCGCTCGTGAAACAAAAACCTCCAGGAAGAGCAGTTCCAGCACAGAGAGTACAGCTGGCACACGGAGCTCAGAGCTGTGGGCCGTCTGGAGGCAGCTTTCCCTCACTGAAGGCAGGGAGCTGCACCTCGCTGCTTTGGGATCAGAATGGCCTTTGGCCGTAGTGACTTTTTCTCCAGGCTCACCTCCTCCCCGTGCTCTGCAGGACGAGACACGCTCTTCCAAACTATGGGGAAATCCCTGCAGTGTTTCCCCAGGAAAAAAACACCCCAGCTGCTTCCTTCTAGCTGAGCAAAGTCTGCGGCTCACGCTGCTGGTGCAGATGGGGGGAGATCAGACTTGCACCCCTCCTGGTCTGGGTGAGTCCTGCAGCCCTCAGAGGAGCAGGCAGTGCCCACTTCCCACGCAGGCTCCACGCAGGAGAAAGGAGGAATGCCTGCGTGGGGAACATGGCTGCAGCTTTGGTGTGAGATAAGAGAGGAGCAGCTCAAAGCCGTCACGAATTGCAACGCGCTGCCGCCCCTCTGCGCACTGCTCTGAGGGCTGTGTGCTTGGGGCTGGCTGGAAAAGCACCCACAAGTGAACAAACCGAGTTGGTTTCACACTCTGGTTTGCCTGCAGGATGCTCTGTCCCAGTGCAAAGCTGCACTGCTGCAAAGCACATGGGCTCCAAATCCCCCAAAACACAGTGATGCTCAGCTGCTGCCCCAGAGACAATGATGGCCCCCAGCAATCAGACCGTGCTGCTCTGTTGGCTCCCACACACCCATAAATGATACTCCAGAAGATGGAAATAAAACACGGGTGCTCAGGGCACATTTCCCTTCTGCTCCGCCACACTCAAAGGGTCCTTTAAAAGCTCCGTTGTCTTGGCCAGAATTTGCAACACTTGGCAACTGGTACTTGCTGCTAATTGGGACACAAGAGTGTGAGAGCGCTAATTACAGCCGCGTTCTCATCTTCACCTTTGGGCTGAAGGTACCCCAGAACAAAACTCCATCTCTCTGCTATCCCCCACCTATCCCAACCCCACGAGAGCTGCTCCGGGACGCTCGGACAGCGGCAGCAGCGGCCGGTCGGGCTTCTCGGGCTTCCCATCCCCGCTGGCCTCCGTCGCACCGCAGAGCAGGGAGCAGCCATGGGCTGTCGGTCCGACTGCAGGCAGAGGGACGGGGCCGCGATCCGAGGCGGAGGGGCCGCTAGAGGGAGCCGGGCGGCCGCCGGGCGAACAGAAGCTCCGACCCGCTCCCCACGTCGGGGATGCGCCGTCGGGGCTGAGCTCAGATCCGACAGCCGCCCCTATTCCCCTCGTCCGAAGAGGGACTCCTGGGGGAGGGGGGGGCTTAGGGACAACCCTAGGTGGAGAATGGCCGTAATACTCATCGCATTCTCTTCACTCAGCAATAAAGCAGCCCTCCAGCTACGGCTATGCAAACCCCAGGGGAAGCTGCACCCTCTGCCCCTTTGGCATAGCAGACAAAAGTCAGGTCGGGTTGTTCCCATCCCCAGGGTTGTCCCCATCCCAGCACAGCCTCGCAGGGTGCATGCAGTGTGCTCTGCTCGCTCGCCATCCAACCCCCATTTGCTTTTTTGGGCCCTGGCAATCCGAGCTTTGAGTATTTCAGTTGTCCAGTTGCCAATCAAAATATTTGAAGGAAATGTTTATTTTCTTCTCGAAATCGCACCAGCTGCTGCACTAACTGAATAAGCCCATTTAGCTGTAAGAATTTAACCATTGTAAGAAGGAATTGAGCCCCCCCAACTACTCCAAAATCTGACCCAATCTATCAGCGGAAATGTCAATGTTTTGGATGGGAGTTTGGGGAAGTGAGGAATGTGTATTAAATAAAAGCCATGTAAAGGTCAAAGCCCTGATTAGTAATGCCACTGTCTCCTCGTTAGGGCCGTGCTGCCCAGGGGACCGCGAGGCCGGGGCACACCCTGCTATGTAATTGTGCAGCTGCAATAAGCACTGTGAGGGGACCCCATATCCCCCCGCTCACAAAGCCCGATGGAAACAGACCCTCAGCCCCTTTGCTGATATCACAACCGCTCTCAGGTGTCACAGCAGCTCTGCTTTCACCTCGGAGGAGATGTGGACTGAACTGGGTCAGGGCCGGTGGGTGCTTGCAGCAGTTTTGGGAGGCTCGTGGAGCCAAAGCAATGTGATGCATGGAACCTGAGTGACTCCAAATCCCCCCAGGGACCGCTCTCTGGTCCCTGCTTTGGAGATGTGGAGAAGGTGCAATGGTTTCTCCCTTAGGTCAGCAATAAAACAGAGCTTGAGCGTAGGCAGCAGCCACAAATCCATATAGCGTGTGGCACGCAGAGAGAATAAAGGGAATCTGAAGGGAACCTGATAACGTGGAACTTTCCGTGTGTACAGAACACATAAATATCTGCAGCCTGGCCAAATATCACTGCTTTATTTATATGCATATACGTGCCTTGCAAAATTGTCATGAAAAATTTAGCCCGAGGGAAAGCAAGCTCCTTTCCTGCCTTATGCCATGATGATTGACGACAATGTAAACACTAATGATATTTTATGCTCATGTATATAATATGCAGTCGTGCGCGAGACGGAGCGGGGACAGAAATCCTCTCCCCATCTACACCTCCTGCTCTTTTTTCTCCCATCCTTTCTATGATGCTTGGATGGTTTTTTGGCATCTTTCTGACCTCTCTCTGCCTCCTTCCCCTGCTCCCAGGGCTCCATCCCAGCACAACGGGGCAGTGGCCAAGGATGGGGAGAAGCAGCGCTGCAGGGGAAGGGGGATGGGGTGCACTGAGCCCCCCGGATCCAGCTCATCTCTAGACAAGCACTGCTCTCCTGCCACCCACACACACAGCCACGCTCCCACGGCTCTGTCACACATGTGAACAAGTTCATTTGTTTCCCAGTCAGAGCCAACTAAAAAAGAAAACGGCCTCTTCCTCTCACCCCGCAGAAAATAGAGCGGGTTTTATTTTGGGGGGGGGGGGGGGGGGGGGGGGGGGGGGGAAGGGGGAGGTGTTGAGAAAAAAAGAAAAAAAAAATAAATGAGGGTGTGAACAGCATCCGTTGTTACACACCCATAGAGCAATTGTTCTGTATCTGATCGAAGCAGAGCACAAAGCCGGTGCAAATACTTCCTCTGCAGAGCCTGACAAAAAAAAAAACCCGAACCCAAACACGGCGCTTATCGCCAGGCACCACCTCGAGATCACCCAGCACCTTTGCTTCTTGCTTTTCTAACTGCAAGCCCAGCACCCTGCAGCACAGCTCTGCTTCCCCCCCCCACTCCCCCCTATTGCTCCATCTGGGGGCAGCCCCCAGTTCCCCCCCTTCACAACTCTTTGAGGTCCATAGGACGTTTGTACCCCTCACTGCCCTCCCCCTGCCCTCTTCTCCCCCCCTTCCAGCCGGCTGAGCCCCCCCTGTTCTGTGCCACCACTGCTTACATCAGCTCTCCCCATCCCTGCTGTTTATGCCCTGGATGTATTTACAGAGCAACGCGCTCTGCTCCCAGCCTGCCCTATGCTAGACTAAACAAGCCTGCTGCCTGTCCTCTCTGCCCCCCAGCCCCCCTTCCTTCACCATCCCCGCACTGCCCCGCACGGCTGAGCCACCAGCTAACGAGCTAACAGTGCTAATTGGCACGGGTGGGTGGGCCGAGCAGGAGCACAGCCCACACTGCAGACCCCCCAGCAGCTTCCCTGCACTCTGTTCTTTACCTGCATTCAAAGAGCACTACAAATAATAAAAACCAACCCAACAACGACATTAAAACAAGCCCTGATGACATAAAAGGAAGCAGCAGGATTTACAACCCTGCCTGCACCGCTCTGCCTGCACCCACAGCGCGTGGGATGCTCCCAACCCGAGCCCCTCTGACCATCAGCCCCAGCACCCATCACACAGCAGAGGAGCTGCACAGACATGGGTGCATTCGGAGCCCGGAAGCCATCCTTGCAGTGTTCCTTCCTCCGAGGCTGAAGCCGAATCCCACAATATGTTTTCTTCCCACTAATGCTTGCCTGGCTTCCTTTGGAAACAATTTAGCCTCTGCCCACGGTAGAATGTTTTTATCCATTAAGAAACGGATATTTTAAAGAAACCATAAGTCGATCTGGACAGGGATTAGGAAGCAGCAATTCAGTGTATTTGCTGGGCCCATAATTCAGGACTTAACCTCAGAGCAGCCACGTTGCATTTCGGAAACAATGGGGCACTCGCTGGCTATGCCAAGAAGCTGCTTAAAAGTAATCTAATACTTTAAAATGTATATTTAAAAAGAAAGAATGGGAGAGAGAGAGAGATTTTACTTGAACTGCATATGAAGTGCTCTGCTGCTGAGCAGCCTGTGTTAAAAACACTGCATTTGAGAAATGGGTTGTTGAGAAACGGATCACAAACCCAACTGGTTCTACTGGGCAGCATCCAGATGAGAGCTGAGGCTGTTCACCAGCAGGCACCAAGGCTGGGAAGGGAGGGATGCAGTCTGCAAAAGCATCCAGCAGACGTTTACGGTGCTGTGAGGTCAGGGGAGCTCGGTTTTGCTGCAGCAACATGAAGATGTTCAGTGCATTCGTCACCACAGCTCACTCTAGTACTGCAGAGATCATATTCAAAATCACTTTGCAATTGGCCCCCTGTACCCAAGGCCCCTCTGTGCTGCTGAACAACGCACACAACTCCTCCTGAGCAATTGGAGATGTTTCCAGCACGAGGCCAGCAGGCAGGAGCCGGCTGCCTGGGCGGTCCTCTTCTGTTGCAATGGGAATAAAGTGGTTCAGATGGAGCTGCTGGAGCACAGGCAGGGCAGCGAGGCTGCAGGGCTGTCTGGGTGCTCCCAAAGGATGTGCCTGTCAGCAGCCCACTTCCCCAGAGCAAGGGGCCCAAGAGGCAGCCAGCAGCAAGTTCCTTTAACATCTCGCTTCACTTTTGAGAGCTACTTGATTTTTTTTTTTTTTAATATATTTTTTTAAATTTTATTTAAAGCTCGAAGACAACAGTGGCAATGAAGCCAGCACGCAAGGCTCTGGCATCGCGTGCCCCGTAATCAGGAACCATTTCAGGCTGTCCTAATGACAGTATGGTGCCTCACTGCAGAGATGGGAGAGCCAGGATTTCAAAACCTCAGATTTCCCAGACCTCACTGGGGGAAAATTGGGCCAAACCCTCAGTGGATGCCAATGGCTCTGCCCAGCCCACTGGGTTTCTCATTTTCTCTCCCTGCACAGTGGATGTGGCCAACAAACCCGGCGCGTTCAGGGCTGCAGACGTCTGTTCCATCAGAACAAATGGCTCCCCGCTCAGCTGCAAGGGGCAAAGCAGGGCTGGAGCCTCTGCAATGAACTGACCCTGGGCAGTGGGCACTGGTGCTGCTGGGAGATGCTCAGCATCGCTGTGAGCACTTTGCAGGAGATATTTATAACCCCCAGGAGCTGCTGCACCCAAAGTCTGCGAATGGCTGAGGGCCAATTCCTTTCCCATTTACACCAGTGCCCCTGATGTGATCCCACTGCAGCACAGGGGAAGACAGAGCAAACATCTCCAAAGGACCTCAGCGGACAAACCCCATCTCCTGAGCTCCTTTCTGCCTCGCAACCTCCACGTGCCCTGCTTGAGGACCCAGGCTCTGCTTGCCCCTCGGTGGCTGAGGCTATTTGGAGCATTCCAGCTCATCAGTTTGGCCACAAGCAGATCAGGGATCGCTCACACAGTGCACTGGGTCAGCAGAACCGGGAGGTCACCAGGTTACAGAGGATGGGGACAGGAGGACCTGCAGCACCCAGTGAGAGACAGCAGGGACTGGTAAACTTCAGCCTGCCTCATCCATCCCTCCTAACCAGCATCTCGTTATGCTTTTGCTAATCAGCTTCTCGTGTGTGTTACCTGAGAATGTGCCAAGTCGTGAGAATTACAGGCCTGTTAACTCCCGTGTTGTTCTTGGCATGGGGCAGCCTCCACTTGCTCGGGTAAAAATTACGATCTTTGTGAATAAGCTGTGTGTGTGAGAGCAAGAGGGCTGGGTTTTTTTTTTAATGATTATTATTCTGCTTGGTTATAGCCAGCGCTGTGTCAAAAGGCTGAGATTAAAATCACTCGAGTCGATTCTGCTCCTGGTTTTTAAGACGGTTCCTCCAATTTGGAAGCAGCAGAGCCGAGAGCGGAGCGCGCACGAAGCGCAGCTTTGCAGCATTCCTGGTCCTCCTTTGGATGTGCTCTGCAGGAACCATTTGGGATGGGCTAATTCTGTGCGTCTCCACTCCTGCTGTCACTGACATTTGGGAATCTGGCCCAGGCGGTGACTCGTGGCCCGTTCCATTTTTCTTTCTGCATTTGTGTCATCACCTGATTCTTTGCTCCAAATGATGCTCTCTGGGTTTCTGGCACTACAAGGGACTGTGCTAATTTAAACTATTCCCTCCCAGCCTCCTCCAAAGAATCTCTATTGTACAGCCAATGAGATGAGTCTATAAAACTCAGCCTCTCTTCTTTTAAACAAAAATCAAGTGATAATCCTACACAAAATGTTCTTCTCGTAAACCGCGCTGCTATCATTGGAAATTCCAAGCATAGACTGAGAAATAAATTAAACTTTCATTGTCATTTGGAGTTGGGAGGAAAACCCTAATCGGCTTTTACAATTCAGGTGACATTTTCTAACATATCTTGGTGCCTCTGCCAACCCCCTGGCCAACAAAACTGAGGTCATCAAACATCTACATCACTTCTGAAAGCGCAGCTCTGGGGCTTTTGAGACTTTCAGCCCCAACCCTTCCAAGGGAGACGATTTCACACCAAAACTCAAAGCCCGCATCGCTTCAATAATACCCCATAGATCTCTGCTTGTACTTCTGCAGATTCTCAAAGGAAAGCAACACCACGATTAAAAACACACGGGAGGGAACTCGGGGCTACTGTGCAGATGAGAGAACAGCTCTCTTAATTACAGCGGTGCCGAGCAGTGCAGCAAAGCAGCCAGATCGCTTCACATGCAGCGCCTACACCTTGGGGACGAAACTCCAGCACACAGGATGGGCAGGCTGCAGCCCCAACCTCTTTCCTGGTAGCTGCCAGGCAGACACACGGAACACCTGAGGGCTCAGTGCCACTGATAGCACTGATGGGAAGAGCAAAGGCTGCGCGTGCGCCCATGCAGGTGTGCATACATGTGGGGAATGAGGCTGGAACAAGGCGGTGGATTGCTGGGCTTGGCATCAACACAGCTCAACAAGATAAGAAACCATTTGGATTAGCATGTAAAGTGCAATACACCCTTTATAGTTGATGCTTAACCGTCTGCACAGCGCCTTCATATCAAAGGAGTGACTGGATTCCAAGCACATTGCTTTGCTCTCCCAGCATTCCGACTGGAACTGCTTGGTTTTACTGGGTGAAACCACTGGAGCGTGCAGCTCAGCAGCCATCTGCTCACCCCATGGGTGTGAGGAGGCTCCCAGGAACAAAATCCCAACCCCAACCTTGGAGATGCACGCCAGCCTTACCTTGGATAGGAGTCTGAGCCTGCGACCCGAAGTGGCTCGGGGTGCTGAGGGATCCACGGGGGCTGGGTGTTGTGGGGGTGACCCTCATGGACTGACGCAGCCGCTCCAGTTCCCCGTAGCGGTCAGCAAAGGGTTTGGTTTGGTCTTCTAGCTTTTGTCTGTGCCCTGGAAGGTGATAAGAGAGGATGGTGTCCAACCCGTTCCCCTTTGGTGGGTGGAGCACAGCAGGAGCCCCCTGCCTCCACAACTGGGGAATCAGTGAGGGAAATGCTTGGTTGTGTTTTGTACAGCATTTCCTCCATGCACCCAGGACAGCCCCTTGTCCCACAGCAGCCCCTGCCCTGCTCTGCCCATGGCACCGCTTTGCTTCGCTCTGTTCCTCTTCTCCCAGCCCTAAAGCAGCAGCTAACGAGCATTTGCAAAGAGCTCCCAGCTCCTTAGGTAGCAGCTGCTGGAACGGGGCAATAATAATTATTAAATTTATGCTAATAGGCCTGAGGCAAGAGGCGCATGAAATACACTTGATACATAACTTTCCCATTTTACTACATTAATCATTGCCGAACGGCTTCGCTCTCCCTGGGCTGAATTCCAGCCTCAGTTACAGCCGCACGAAGCTGAAGGGCCCCACATCTGCTTGGCGTGAGCACGGTGTCAGCTCATAGCAAAGTCACAGAAGGTCCCCAGACTTTCCCCTCCTTCAGCCTGGCATCTGGTATCTCCCCATCTTGCCTCTGATTGGCTTGGGATGCGCTCCCAGGCTTGTGGAGCCTCTGGGAAGCTCAGCCCTGACTCCAGCATCAGCTCCAGCCCTGCTCTCTGATGTCCCCACGTTGTTCCCATGCACAGCTCCAGCCCCAGTGCCAATGTGCTGATGCCACAGAGCAAGATGCTCCAAAAGGGCTCCCAGCAGAAAGGAAAACCTGGTGGTATTCTGAAAACGCAATTCCCTGCTTGGTTTACTGTGTGAAGTAAACCAAGGAAACCTCAAATCCTCACCAGAATCTCATCTCCCTGTGCCCCAAGACCTCAGGCATCTCCATGTTATTGGAGGGTCCTGGGAGACATAAGGAGCATATGGGGAAGAGATGGGTGTGCAATGAGGTGTCTTGCTCGGGCCACATCTCATCTGAACGCACAAGAAGAAAAATAGGTGGAAATAAGTTTTTCCTCTAGCACTTCTCTCAGGCATAACTTCACAGAGGAGCCAAAAGGACTGCGAAGACGAAGCTGCACAGAAATTCAATGGAAATGTAATTATCTGCCCCTACCTCAGCCAAAATCCCATCCTGCAGCAGTATTTGGGACATGACAGAAAACCCTGAAGTGTAAATCAAGTGATGTTGTTAATGCATTTGAGCATTATTCAGCTGCACGACTGAACCAAGGGCTTCACGCAGCCACGCTGTGCTGCACTGCAGTCCCTGTGCTGCCTCCAGTAAACAGCAGTGTCCTTTGGAACAGGGTTTGTGTGCAGGCAAAAAAAAAACACCAAACCTAAGGCTGTCTTGATAAAAAATAATGTAGAAAACTTGATGTGGATGTAAGCCAAAGCAAACACTGGGGTTGGTGTAGGAGGTGAGCAGCAGTGGGGCTCACACCCTGGCCAGCTTCCCCAGGCCCTCCCCAGTGCGTGTTGTCCATGCCTACCTCCATCCATGGGGCTGAGCTGGGACAGCACTGTGTTGTACAGAAAAAGGAAGCGAATGAGTTAAAAACCAGCAGCCCCACGGACTACCAGCCCTGCTCGGTACAAGCTGTCTCCCCAGCATTTCCTGCTGCTTGTCACTGAGAGCTGGGGACGTCAGACTTTGTCACGCAAGAGAGAATTGCTATTAATGGGTTTCTTTCATCAGAACAACCTGAGCTTTTTTATTTCTGCAGCGGTTGGCTTCATTAAAAGCCCTTCCCCATCTGCCCACAGCTGACATGTAGAGGAAACCAGTGCCGTCAAATGAACAATAGCTCATACCTTAGAGAAAAGGAAGGTGGTTTCGAGCTTAACCCAGGGACTGACTCAAAGCCTCCTGAAGTCAGTGGGTGGATTTTCAATTGACTTCAAACAGCGTCAGACCTCAACCCAAGAAATCAGTCAGAGGAGGCTTCAGCGCCCTGAATCATTTAACGCTGATACTCAGCGTGATGACGTGCAAATTTGGACAGACCACCTCAAATCCTGGCGTAAGAACGCGATCTGCATCAGCCCAGCAAACAAGCAATCCCACCAAACACCTCCCAGCTGGGAGAGCTGTGACACTTAGGCCAGTAATAGGGTGCATCCTGGAAGTTTGGGGTTTTTTCTTGGAAAGCTGACAGCAAAAAGCCAGCGCTGCACCGAAGCTCAGGCCCTCCAAGCTGATTTAAAGGCATGCTTCTGCACTGAAAGATTCCAAACACCAAACAGACCCTACTCTACTTGCCAACAGAGCAACCTCTCGTGGATGCAGGGGTGTCTGCAGCGCCCAGCAAAGCACCCTGCTTCCCCAGATGCAAATACAAAGCTGACCAAAAGTAGAAAAGGGACTCCAGGACCTTCATAGCGTGAATGATACCAAACTGTCAGTGCTGCTCAATTGGTTTTGGCCCAATACAGATGCTGGGGAGCCCAGCCCTGGGTTTCTCTACATGTGGGGGCAGATGGAGCCATGGCCAGGAGAGGCAGGGGCTGGGCAGAGTGCAGCCCTGTGCTACCAGAGGAAGGGGAGCAGATGGTGGGAAGTGGCTTGTCCCTCCCCGGGCGTCTTGCTGTGAAGCACTGGCAGCAAGCTGGAGCAAAGGAAGCACAGAGCATTTCAGCTCAGAGTGGGGGCTGTTCATTAACACACGCATTTGCAGATCATTTCCTTTACTCCACTGAGGAGGAGATGAGAACCAGGAGACAGTAGCACGGCCAGGGCAGAACGCCTCAGCTGGGATGTGCTGTGGTTACTCCAGCTGAGCTCCAGCAGCTGTAGAGCCCACTGCGTGCCCACCAGCACAGCCACCTGCACTGCAAGGCCCAGCACGGCCACCAGCACCCACCTGCTTCCTTTCTCTGCAGCCCAACCAAGGAGCAGCCATGCAGCCTAACAGCTCAGCCTCTACGCGTCCACGAGAATGGACTGGAAGAAAGCAACCAGCAGCGGATAAAACTCCATCTCAGTGCACAAAAACACCTTTCACATCCCTCCCGAAGCCCTCAAAAGAGGTACTTTGGAGAGATGCTCCAATCCTTTACAGAGGGTTGAATTTTTTCCCAGTCTGAGCCTCAAGTCCCAGCATGAGCTCTGGGAACGAGCCACATGAGAAGCACCTGCGTTATGGGAACATCAGGGCTGTCCCTCGCAGCACAGGGCTCAGAGGTTTCATCTTTGCATACCTACAGTGCAGGAGGTGAGTGCCCCTCCAGCCCTCACCCATAACTCCAGCTCGAGGCTCGCCATGGGAAATGCCCAGCCAAGAAGCACACAGCCACCAAAGGATGGGAGAAGAGGACGGGGAGCTCCACAGAGCCCTGGTGAGCAGCAGCACCAGCCCACTGCTAAGAGGAAAAGAGGAAAACGTTCGCAGAGACCATCTCTTCTGCTGCCTAACAAAGTCAAGCACAGATAACTCATTATTCACATGCCTGAAGTCGGCCTGCTTACGCCATTTGGAAAGAGAATCAGTCACGGCGAGGCTCTGCTTTGGTTTCCTCTGGCTTTCATGAGACACTGCTGCTACTGTCTTCCTCCAGCTTTGAGAGCAGGGCAGTGTCGCAACGCAGAGGATTTACACCGACTCCAACAACGAAAGGAAAATAATATTTAAGGGAGAAAATTTAAAAAAAAAAAAAAAAGAAAAAGAAAAAGAAGCTGCTAATTTCTAAAGCTTTTTTAGCCAGTGGTGGTCCGAGATGAATTGGCTGCCTCTAAAAGGCTGAAAATAAATATCCCTCTTTTTGAAGAAAACACGCTGGCTCACAGCCAGCTGGCAGGAAGCACGGAGATACGTTGCACTTACAGTGGGTTTTTACTGTCTGAAGCTGCAGCAGTGGGAGAGATGTTCATTATATGCAGGCTGGTATTGATTAGCTGGTTTGCAAGCCCCTAATCTCCTCTCACTTGTGGGTTGGTCCCTTGGCTTCGCCTCTGCCTCTCTCCCTGCCCACCCCGTGACAGGAGGCCACGCAAGCACACAGCTTCCGATAAACCCCATCGTGCTTTGGAGCCCTGCTGACACCAGCACACCCCCAAACTCAGCCCTCTGAGAGGAAAACAAATCTTGGATGGGACTTCCAGCAGCTCCTAACGATGCAGGAGCTGCGGCTCATGGTCAGGTTGAAAGGAGCATCACTCCCAAATCTCTGTGCAGGTTTAGTATGGACCCCTGAGGGACATGGGCTCCCCACTCCTAGGGTTTGCACAGGAGGACTGATCCTGTCTGGATGTGCAAAGGTATTGAAACACTTTGCTGTGCTGGTAAAGCTGGTGGGAATCTCAGCAGCAGACAGGGTAAAGTTCACCAGGTCTTCCCATCCTTAAACACCCCTGAGAAAAATCTGGCTCTGAGGCTGCAGGGTGGATCAGGAGGGATTTAAAGGTCTTGACTGAAGAACTGAAAACTTCACCCGGCACGTTTGTGGGAAATCCTGCAGCTTTCATAGCAAGGTGCAAAAAGCAAAACAAAACAAAACCCCACCACCCTCCCTCTCTGCTTCTGCTCCCACTTCCAGGAAGGCAGAGCTCAGCTATGGGCTGCCATCCAGTTCTCACGGAATTAGGCAAAAAAACCCCAATTCAAAGATTTCAAGGCTGGGTGCTGGGGAGGAAGCAGACAGATCTCAAGCACATCCAGCTGGTATTGCCTCAGTCGAGTCTGAGATCAGATTTCCAAGTGCATACATTAGCTGTCAGCGCACAGATCAGTGGAGTTCTGCCAGTTTGCAGCAGGCAGTGAGTTAATGCCTGCTATCTAACAATTCGAAATGGAACCTGTGTGGTACCCGTATGGCTGGTTTTTCCCATCTAATAACCTGTTCCATTAGGGCAAGCACATCAAATTCCTTTGGGTGACACTGGTTAGGATTAGGATACTGTGCCCTGGACAGGGAGGATCATCTGCTGGGTTCAAATCCGTGCAAGGAATGTGCAGTGTTACAGCTAATGCATACGAGATGTGCCTGATGCTGCAGGGCCAGGCAGCAGCCGACTGGATGCAGCAGCTCTCCCCAGCCGGTCCTGCACTCCCAATAACACCACACAGATCAGATCCAAACTTTCCCAAGGTTTGAGGATACTGAGCCTTGGGTTTCCCCTTTGCCCTAGGACAGAGCTGGAGCAGAGCCCTGACATTTGAATGCTAATATCCCCCAATCCCAGGACTGAACTCTGAGCTCCATCTCCAGAGACTGGCTGGTATGTTGGATAATTACAGCTCCTGTCGAGCTTTGCCAACACTCTCAATGCAACACCGTGAGAGCCCCAAAGCAACGTTACCTGCGTGGCTCCCTTAATGCTCTGCACAGTGCTCCTCCAGGGAAACAGCAGCAGAGCTGTGTTCCCACACCAGCAGCCCTGACAGGGAAGCACAGCTTGGGCTGCATCCCGCTGCCAACATCCCTGGTGCCATGACTTGGAGCCTGCAGCACCGGGCTGCCCCTCATTTCTGGCTGCTCCTCTCTCTACCACTTGGTGCATAGATTCGCTGGAAAGAGTAAAGATAAAATCATACAAAACAGCATCGAAGCCCCTTCCGCTGCAGGATATGATTTATCTCTGCCAGATTTCAGAACAGGTGATGGGTCAGTGGAGAGTGGGGTCTTAGGAACTCAATTTCATCTCACTCTGAGTCAAATCCTCTTCCTTCCTCTGCCACATCATTGAAACGATTGGTTGTGCTGATAAACCCTTTGAGAGGGAGAAACGAGACGTGTCCTGCCCCGATATCTGATGCGATCTTGTGGTTTTGTTTGATAGTTTGGGTCCTTCAGCTGCTATCTTCCCTGAAATGAAACTTGCCTTTTAGCACTGACTTTCTTTTCAATCGCCAACCCTTTGCGCTGTCCTCCTGAGCTTGCAAATCCTGCCCAAATCCTGCCCATGGGGAGCAGGGCTGCACTGTGTCAATAAACACACAGCTCAACCATCCTCACCAACAGCCCCCATGTCCACACTGTGCTCCCACTCCTTCACCCCTTTGCAAAGTTCACAGCATCCTCAATACAAACACTCCTCTTTGGTCCTCGTGTGTCCCAACACACACATCCCCTCCTGCCCCATCCCAGCTCATCTCTTAGCATGGACTCACACAGCCACATCCAGCAGAAATGCATTTTGCTATTTATCTGTACAATCCCTGCACACATCTGAACCACCACCGATGCTTCTGGAAGCATCCTTCACCACACCTCTGCTCCCCAAACATTCCCCATTCATCAGATGCTCCTTCTGCTCTCCTACAATCTCTTCCAAATTCAATATCGATGCCCTCATCTCCAATCCCAATCCTTTCTGTCTTTCGCAAACCCGGAGCAGAATCAGGTTATGCTCTCCTACAGCCTGGGGTTTTCCGAAGCCATCAAAAGCAGGAGGTGTTGCAACCAATCTCAACAAAGATTCTTTGTACACCAGGAGCAAAAAATAATTTCCCTGCTCTGCCTCCCGATGCTGCTTTGCTTAGAAAATATCGGTCGTTTTTAAGTGAAATGATTTTGCAGTTATTATGCGCCGGGTGATTATAAAAGCAGAGGTGGAACGCACTACATGCAGCAAATAAAATAATTAGAGGAGCCAATTTACCGGAGCCCGTGTAATTTGGGTTGCTTTGTTATTGCTTCTTTCAAGGCCTGGGTTACAGGAATGGGTGATGCAAACCTGCAGCCGGGGGACATTGCCCTCCTGGGAGGGCTGAGGTCCCTGCAGTGCTCCACTCAGTGTTTGCCACCCCTCGAGCTGAACCCTGACTCGTGCCTTTGCCCAGAAGGGGTTAACAGGGTAGCAGTGCCTATAAGAAATTAGAGGAGGTAGTTTAACATAATTGCCTGCCATGCATGTATCAACAGCAGTCCCGAACTGCCTCTGCAAGAAAACAATGCCCTGGATGGTCTCAGCAGATACCAAAGGGTTCGGATTTACCCGCTGGGATCAAAACACATTAGCAATGGGAATACAAACAGAGAAACCCTGCTCCACAGCAAGTACTGATCTGCAGGGACTCCTGCATGAACTCGGCAGCTTGGAGCTTTGCACTGATTCCTTGCACCCCCAGCACAGCCCCAAAGGAGGGGGCACTGGGAGAGCCTTTGGGACACACACCACTGTGCTGCCATCAGCCCAGCGCCTGCTTTCATGTTTCTCCACTTGAAGAGGCAAAAAGGGGCTCTCCACCAATGCCACAACGTGCCCAGAGCCCCTTCTGCTCCTCCAGGTTGGGAGGGGGTGGGAATAGAGAGCCAAAAACCCCACCAGGAATGGAGCAGAGGCAGCACCAGGCGGCCGCCACGCACCCAGGGTCAGAGTGGAAGCAGGAAATGGTCACTAAGGATTTCCTCCTCTTCCTCCCCAGGGTCAGGAGAGGTGGGAAATTGGCACAGCTTAAGCACCGCGCTTGAAATTAGAACAAATTAAAGCGATTTTACAGTAGGCAAAGAACTGCCCCAGAAGCGTTGAGGTCATCTATTTTTTTTCTCCTCTTTTATATTTCTGCTTTGTCCATTATTATTATTATTATTATTATTTAAACAGTTCCCAGATAAACTGGGAAACATTTGTTCATTTATATTTTGCTAAGGAGGAGCAGAGGAAAAACACAAAAGGCCCTCAGAATACCCCAAACTATCACCCCATGGGAGCAGTTCAGCAACAAGCCTGGCTGGCAATGCAAGGACAGCTCAAATTCAAGTTTCACGCATCCCCATGAGAAACCCTCTTTGCCAAGATAAAGATCTGCAGTCGTACAACCCAGCTCACAGCCCAGCCTAAATGCAAGCAGAGAAGCAATCTGCATTTCTCAGAGGTAATCAGAACGTTCCTGGATGATCTTTCCCTCTTTTTTTTTTTTCCTTCTGCTTCTCTTTTTTGCCTGGATAAAGGGAAGTCCCAAAGAGATGCTCTTTGTTAAAGGAACTGCCAAAGAGTCAGAAATTTCACCAGACTTCAAAAACTAGAAGTCAGCACACAAACAACCACCTCCACTGTACGATTATTGCAGTTTTGTACTTCTTATGGCATTTAAGCCATGAAGGCACGAAGATAGGGTGTAAAGAGTCAGCTTGGCACAATGCAGCTATGCCCCAGCATAAGGCAACACAAGGGGTGCACCCACAGCCCCAGATGTGGGGGGACAGGGGCTCAGCTTAGGGCAGCACATCCTATAGGGACACCTGGCAGCTCAAGTTGTTACCATCACACTGGGGTCTCTACAGAGAGCTTATTCTAATGAAGAGCATTGCTTCCCTTTCCTGAGTCAAGCAGGCTGCTGGTTTTGCTGTCTCTAGATGCAAATCTGACTCCTCTGCAGCTGTGGGGATGGGGGTTGGGGGGGATGTGGGATGGCTGTCCTCACCAGCACAGCCCCAGACACCCTCCTCCTCCCTGCCTCAAACTGGAGGACTCACTGAGAATCAAAGGCAAAACCCCTCAGAACAGATTCACCAGAATTTGGAAAAGAAAAAAAAAATTCAGATCTTGGGAGACAATAAATAAGAAAAGCACCAAAGGGGCTTCCCAGGGTGGGTGGTGTTTTTGGGGCAGCTTGGTGTGCGCTGTTACCACCGCTAGAAGAAATGGGGCTGGAGGCACCCACTGCCCCTTTGGGCAGATCCTCCCCATTCCCAGCTCAGCCTTTCCTCTATTTTGGGGGACCTTTTTCCCCACCTCTGCCTGCAGCCATGAGCCCCTCAACGCATGGGCTGCTGGAGTACAACCTCACACCCCCAACCCCCCCCTCCTGGGTCACCAACACCTCCACCAACACCTCGCTCAGGCACAGAGAAGGGGCAGGAAGGAGGGTTTTCACCCCCTGCAGACTACAAGCTTTCCATTTCGCAGCTGAGAGCACGTGGCTGGGCTGCAGCTCAGCCTGACGTCGCACACAGGGGACAGGCAGGGAAGGGAAACCCTCAGCCAGGCTCTTGAGAACATCAAAGAAAAACCCAGCGTTCTTGGAAATGGCTCAGAAACGTGGGAGGTGAGAAGCTACGGGCGTGTGGGGAGCTGGGGCTGAGGCTGCAGCCCATCCCTTGTGTTCAGAGCTGTCAGTGCACACATCCAGCATGGCCCCACAGTGTACTGGGGTCAGTAGGATGAGGGAGCCCCATGTGTTGCCCTGCCTGTCCTCGCTTTCCTGCCCATCAGTGCAGGAGAAGAGAGCATGAAGCTGCAGAGCAAAAAGCACATGGGTGCCCAGGGTGGATGGAGCACCCTGCTCCATCCCTACGTGCTTTTTGCTGGGGGAGGGATTAAATAAAATAATAATAATAATAAATAGAACACATCTCCATCCCCCAGCTTCTCCTGACCTTCTACCAAGTGGTCCAGCATTCAGCAGGGAAGCAGAGGGCTCTGAGCATCCCCACCTCTCCAGCACGCACAGCCTGAGGATGGGTGTGCTCCTGGTGACACAGCTGCACACGTGTGTGCTGGGTGATCCATTCTGCTTGGGTTCTCCTCACTCCTCACCATGGTGGTCAGGATGGGGTAGGAAGGGAAAGCATGGGGTTAAGGGCTGAAAGCGCTGTAAAAAGCTGGGGGAATGGGTGTTAAGAAAGGGTAAACAGCAGCAAAAAAAAAATATTAGAAAAGACACTGGAAGGAAGAAAGCAGGAGCTTGCAAAGAGTTCCCAGGAGATGGGCAGGAGAGGGGAGGAGAGGAGGAAGTGGAAAGGTTTGGCAAGAAGTGACAGCGAGGAGGAGGACAGAGCTGGAGGAAGGGGAAAGGGAAGGCAGCCAACAGAGAGGTGTGAGGGGAGGCCCTGGAGATGCTCTCATTTATCCAGGAATAGACTAAACAGCCCTGCATAGCTCCCAGCTATTCCTTCCTCCACGTTCTGCCTCCTGTGGGTGGGAGAGCCTCTGCACGAGGACTGCAGTGCAGCAAAGTCGGGTTTCTGCTAAATGGAGAGCTGCAGAGAGGGGGGGGGAGAGAAGGAAATTCCACAGGAAGCTCAAATATTTTATTACTTCCTGTTTGCACAGAGTATGTCAACACTCGGCACCTGACACGCCATTTGTTTAGAGCTAAGGTGTCAACTCCACAAAAATAAAGATGTCCTCTGCAGATCAAACCCGCAGCAAAGCAGGGTGCAAGAGAAAGAATGGAGCAAAGGCAGCGGGGCCAAGGCAGCGCTGGGAGTTCATAGGACTCTGTGGGCTCAGAGCCGTGGGTCCCAGCGCCCAGCCTGGTGCCCCCCAGCCCTGCCATGAGCTCCAGCTGCAGCCTGGTTTGCCATCATTTCTCACCCAACTCAACTTGATCTCCAACTCCTCAGATGTTTTCTGGGCACAGCTTTAGTGAAAAGAGTTGCTCAAGGGCTGAGATGAAGCGATGGGACAGGGGTGGAAGATGAATGGGAAGCTCAGAGGTGGGGCACGGAGAGGAGTCACGGTTCTGGCCAAAAACCCCACGAGAACATTTGCTGGAAGAATTTCACTGCATCTGAGAAGATGATGCCCAGGGCTTTCCCAGGATCCCAAGACAAATGGCCAATTCTTTCCATATGAAGGATGCTTTTCTGCACGGTCACAACAACCCCTCCCCAGTCCCAACGCTGCTCCTGCACCCAACGTCCACGTCCCTCTCATTTGTGACACTGCTGCCAAGAAGGGCCAAAAAGCACATTGTCACCTATATGCACGTTGCACATCTACACAGATACACTCATCTATGAAGTACTTGCACCATACAAATAACCACAAGCCCTGCTGGCTGCTCTCACCTCCCAAAGCTGAGCAGGGAGGGCAATGGAAGCCTTGGTGCTCAGCCAAAGCCCTGGGGCTCCTCCAGGTGAGCAGTGCTGAGCAGAGGGTGCTGTGCCAGAGCCCCCCAGTGGCAGCCGGGCCAGAAAACCACCTCTGACATCTCCAGCCCAAACCACTCTGCAGGCAGCAGTTCCACATCGCTGAGCTGCACACGGATGGATGGGGAGGAAGGGAGGGGCAAAAGGATTTTTTGTTTTAGTTTTAGTGGCAGGTTCATTCAAAAATGCAAAGCAATGAGTATAATGAAAGGAGAAAACTACCCCCCATCTCCCCACCATAGACTGGATTTTCACCAAACATGGCTCAAATTGAACATAGGTGAATTCCCTTTTCTGCCTACAAGTTTACAATCTTCTGAAAAGGAGACCCAAAAAAGCCCTACAAAAGACAACTTAGGCCTAAACTGCTCAGGTCATCAATCTGTGGGGGCACAGGGATGGGGTCCTGTGCAGACTGAGCTCATGGGGGCACCCAGCCCATGGTGGGGGCTGGAACTGGGTGGTCTCTACAGTCAACTCCAACCTCAGCCACTCTATGCAATTAACCCACAAGACAAAAGCACAACCGACACGTGAACACCACGCAGACCTCCTTAAGGAGCCGACATCTCCAGCACAGGTATGCAGATCAGAAAAAGCCAAAAGCACAGCAGCAAAGCGCTGACCTTGCATCCCAGGACAGCATCCCTCAGGCAAACCAAGCGAGAGGCAGGGCAGGCTGCTCCATGGCAGGTTTTGGCTAATTGTGCCAAACGAAGGCACGGCACCAACGCAAACAGAGCCGGGAGAGCTTGCCCACAGCTCAAAACCCACAGCTCAAACCCACAGCTCCTGCCCAGTGTGCCTCCATATCAGAGCCTTTAAATTAAAGATCGGCGGCGGCTGGCCCGTGTGTTGAAATGCAGGAGGAGGAGCAGCTGTGATTCAGCTGGGGTTTGGTGAGCGCGGAGTATCGGTGAAATCAGAGCAAACCAAATGCTAAGAGTAGTAACTATCTCACCGTGTATTATTATTTATATATTCCCTGTGATGGTGATGATGATTATTATTATTAGAAAGGCAATCTGATGCAGCAGATAAGGGGCTGAGCAGGAGTCAGGAGGCCTGCTTGGTTTCTATTCCTGAGCTGGAGGTGTTGTGCAATTCCACACTGCCTGTCCTCGGGTTCTACAGCACCCACCACGACCTGCAATACCCTCCACCTGCAGGGCTGTGCTTTGGTTCTAAGAACCAACCGACCCAAACCCAGCAGCGCTGCGCATCCTGGGTGCCAGCTTTGCAAACAAGCATCTCAACCCTGCAGGCTCACAACGGACCCCCCAACACCCCAGGCTCCAAAATTAAAAACGAGCAAAGACAAAAATAATTAAAAGAAAGAAAAAGAAAGAAAAAGGAGAGGAAAAAAAAAAATCAAGAAGCAGCAATGCAAATAAAACCCTCTTACAGAGGGAACAGCCTCAACCTGGCCTGACATCAAGGGGTGCCGATGGCCCAGTGACAGCATCAACAGAAAATGTTTTCTGAAGCATGTTTAGAAGGGATCAAACTGCTTCCCTTCCATTTGGGCACCGACAGCTTTACACGCAAAGTGAATAAACTGTGCTTTATGTCCCCGGGGTGGTGCTGGGTGAGCAGGAGGTTGGCGGGGCCGGGATGAGGGCACACAGAGTGCTGCTCACTCCCAACCCCTCTGAGAGTGGGGAGCTCCAACCACCCCGACCCCACAAATGGAACACAGAGCCCCACTGCCTGCACCCCAATCACACAGAGGGGTGGTTCTGCAGTTGAGCTGCCTGCTTGTTTTTTCTCATTCTCCACCACGCTGCCAGGCTGTGCAACCTGAAAGTAAAACTGACAGCAAGCAGCAGATGCCCCACAGGCAGGCAGGAGGCACGGGGCAGCCTGTGGGATTGGGGAGCAGCAATTCCACCTCAACACCCCCAACCTGCAACACCCTGCACACCCCCAGTGCACCAGCACCTCGTTAGCTCCATGCTGCTAACGAAGCTGTGTCCTTCCCCTATGAATGAGGAGAGCTCAGGCTGCTGGCAACCCAATCCCTCCTGCTGTTGGGACCCCCAAATCCCTCCCATGCCAAACAAAGCACAGAACTCACGTCGTGGCTCCCGGGGTCCATCTACAGTGACTTTAATGGCTCGGTGGTACGTAGCGACCTGGGTGGGGTTGGTGAACACTGTGATCGTCAGGGTGAAGCTTTTTCCTAAGCAAAGGTAAAGGGAAAAATAAGAAAAGAGGACATTCGCGTGGGTTTGGTTCCTTTGAAAGCAAATCGCTCCTGCTGGAGCGTGCTCAGACATAAATATTCACATACACCAAACTCCAACACTCATCGTTTCGTTTCAGGGATGTTATTGCTGAGCTACAAAGCTTGGCTGGCTCTGCCAGGGTTCCACTGCTGCAACAAAGAGGCCTGGACTGGCTTAGAACAGCCCTGACCTTCCTGGACAGCCCTTTGTCCCCATATCAATCCTCCCACCCACAGCAGCCTACCAGTGCCTCCCCACCCAGACAATTCCTTTTTCCCCCCACAGGAATTCGGCCCCAAAACACAGCACTGGACACTGGACCCCAACCCCCCCTCACTCCCCACCTTCCCCAGGGCCAGGTTTGGGTCCTGGTGCCCATAAGACGCTCCTCAGGAGCAATATGCCAGCAAGGCACCTCTGCAGGTGTGACAGATGATGGGTAAAGCCACACCAAGCTGCAGCATAAATGGGCACTGAACCCAGCCCAGCTTCACTCAGCCAGGAGCAGCGCCCCCCTGTGTGACCCCCAGCCTAGGAGATGCTGTCCCTGTGCCCCTCTCTCCATCCCCATGCAGGCAGGGAGCAGGAACCTGCTGCCAGGAGACATTCCACACATCATCATAGGGGGCTGCAGTGATGCTATTCAAGCACCAAGCTCGTTACTTTCATTATTAAAAAAAAATAATAATGATGGGGAAAAAATACATAAACAGGAGGAGGCAAGGAATAAATGCTCTCTAAAGCCAGGTTCGGGAGCGCAGCCCCAGCAGAATGGGAGGGGATGGGAAGATAGCAGCAGCCATACACCCCCCACCCTGCCCTGCTCCCACCCTGTGCACCTTACAGCACCTGCAGCCCTCTGGGTCCACGGGGGCTGCAAGGGAGCAGCTCAAGCTGAGCCCCCCCCCTGAGCACCCACTGCAGGATCACGAAGGCATCGGGTGCTGCAGAGCTGAAGGGTGAGCAGAATTCACCCCAAAAGAAGCCACGCATCGCCCTCAGCCCTGCAGGGAGAGCCTCCCCCGCTCCATCTTCCCCTGGTTCAGGTTTCTCAGATCCCAGCCACCGTTTGATGCTAAGGATGGACCCGAGAACACCCACAGCAAATAATAATAATAATAATAATAATAATAATAATGGCTGTTCATATAGCTAGAAGGAGATAATAATAATAATCAATAATAATAATTTCTCCTTCCATCTATTCTTATTATTATCGTCTTGAGAACACTCAGCAGAAGCGGCACTGCAAACATCCCAACCCGCAGAACAGCACCAAGCAGCGCCTTCAGCTCATTCTCTACATAAGGAGGAATTGTGTCCCCCCCCCCCCCCTCAAGTTCCCCCCCTTCTCCCCTCATTTCGGACGCGCTCCGCAGCCCCACCGGAGCGCCGGGATCCGCACAAACCGCGTCCGCAAAAAAGCCGACGGGAGCGGAGCTGTGGAACCCGAGCGTAAAGGTAAGGGTTATTAAGGAACATGATTTTAGGAGGTATTTCCACGTGGAGAAAGGCATCGGTTGGTTGCGAGTCCCCGAGCAGAGCTGCAGCTCCGTGCTGGTTCTGCCGGCTCGGATTTATTTATTATTCCTTTTTATTTTTGGTTGTTGCCGTTAAATGGATGCTCCTCCAGGTGATCTTTTCCCCGCATTTTTGGCGTCCTCTCACACAACCACGGCCGCGACCCTCCTGCCTCTCTACCGGCTCTCAAAAAATCCCTCCCACGAATTGAAAACGACCATTATTACTCAGCACCGTTTTGAACTCATTTCTCTCCTTCTCGGGAAACCCGGGCTGACGTTCCTCCTCCTCCTCCTCCACCTCCATTCACCGCTCCCGGCCCCGACGGCCGCTTCCAGCTCCGTCCCGCACCCCGGCCCCTCAATGGGGCTCCCCGGGGGGCACCGCACCCCCCCACCCCCCCCCCTCTAACCCTGGCTTTCGTTTGGACACCGCCGTACGAGCAGCAAGGCAGGCTGTTGGAGCACAGCGAACATCCCCCCCACCCCCCCAAGTGCTCGAGGTCCCTTCCTTTTGTTCTACAGATGCAGATGGCGATGGGGAGGGGAAGGATCTGCTCCTGCTTCTGCCCCCGGTGCGAACACAACGCCCAGAACCGTTCAAAGTTCGCAAATCGAGAACCTCCCGGGGCCGATTTGAGGGCACAGAACTCGCTGTGACCCCCTGGGTGTTTTCACACACAGCATTTACACGAACGGACACACAGAGCTCTGCTCCAACAAAACACCGGGCATTAAATTCCATCGATAGAAACAAAGCCGGAGCCGGGCTTGTAGGAATGAAACAGGAAGGTAAGAGCGGCAACCGGGATAAAAACCCAACCGGAACGATTCTGAGCATTAAATACCCCTCAGAGCCCCTCGGTTTGAGGGGGAGCACAGCCCAACCACCGACCGAAATAAGGGAAGAAAACAGCCCCGATCTTTGCTCCTTCTCAAGGTGCAATGAGGACCAGAGGGAGGAAGGAGAGATGTGGAAACTGCTCGCTTCCAACACGGCACAGCAGAGCAGGAAGGTTCCCAATGCAACCAAAGGCAGAGCCGAGGGAAGAAAAAAAAGAAAAGAAAACAACAACAAAAAACAGAAAGAAAAGAGCCGAAGGGAATAATTGATTGCAGAAATGAAAGCTTAATTCATAAAAGAAAAAACATTTTCCGCCCATCAACCTGCAAGCAGTTAAGCGGGGAGTTTTTAAAGAAACGGCAACTTGGAGAAGGAGCCAACAGGAAAAAGGAAATGTATGAAAGAATGTAAACTATTCAAGTTTCATAAAGAGGAACAAGTAAACAGTTATTACATGCAAATAATTCCTAACATCACTGCTTTTAATTAATGCAGAGAAGTCAAAATATATCCGACGTCGTATGTGTACATCCAGAGATGGAGAAAATGCTACCAGATGGCCATTAATGTGTAGCATTCTGCTTTTTTTCTCTCCTTTTCGGAGTGAATTAAGTGGCTCAGTCTGCAGCCTTTATTGGTGATGAAATGCTGAAATGCTATTGACGCTGTCGGGAATTCAGGTAGGACGCGGCTGGGAGGGGGGAAGGATTTCCTTCCAGCTGTTTGCAGGGGATTCGTCCTGCTCTGGAGATGGCACAGATTCATTTCCTGGATGGTTTGCTGTCACAAACCATTCCTTGAGATCGGTGCGGGGCTGAACGACAGAGCCAGAAGGTAACATCGCCCTTCTGCTTTCCCATACAGCACGGGGAAAACAAGTGCGCCTCTCCCGCCCGGCTCCCGCATCTCCCACGGCGTTAAGAACAGATCTCCCCGCAACCCCACCCGCAGGACACCGCTCTTCCCAGGAGAACCGCACCGCCCCGTTTCCATCAGCCAACAACGAGCCTCCCCCTCTTCCGACACCGCACCGCATCTCCCTCAATTCCGCAGCACTGAGATCGGGGCTTTCAGCCCCGCACCGGCCAGGGGCTGCTTTAATACACGCAAGCTTCGCAATGAGGTTTTTTTTTCTTGCCCCTTCCCCCAACCGAACATCTCAGGGAGGAGCGGAGCACCGCCGCAGCCCCGAACGACCCATTGAGGAATCACTTTGGAGCCGGGGTTGGGGGGGTTCCTCCCTGCACACCCTGCAGCAACACAGCCGCCTCCGTCGGTTTGCGAAAAAAACGCCGTTAAATAAAAAAAAATAGAGAGCTTTCTTTACCCCCTTTTCTTTCTTCCTTTTTTTTTTTTTTTCCCCTGGAAGAAAATAAAGCCCAAACAGGACGGCCGACACCTACCTCTGCCGCTTCTCCCGACAAATCGGAGGTCGTTAAATCTCGCCACTTGGTTTTTCATCACGGCGGAGGCGTTGCGGAGCTCCGCGGAGTAGTTCTCGTCGTTCCCCGCCATCACCGTCACCACCGTCCCATCGGGGACGTCTCCGAGAGCCACGACCTGAGGGCAGGACGAGGGGAATTCAGGCTGAGGTGACCGAGGTCTGAGCCGAACCGCTTCACGGCTCCCCTCCCCTCGAGATCGTCCCCAAACACAAAGCAAAACCAAAAGCAATTCGAGTTCCCGATGATAGATTAAAAAAAAGAAAAGAAAACGAAGGGGAAGGGACAAGCGAGCTTAGAATCGAGGTTTGAAAGCAGCGAGGGGCTCCAGAGTGCAGAGGCTCTGCCCTGTAGCAGCGAGGAGCCGCTGTCTGAGGAGGTTCGATTCGACAGAACTGCGCTGCGGAACTCGGGGCGCAGCGGAGGAACGCGACCAGGGCCGGGCCCAGCGCTGCAGCCCCGCACTGCAGACCACCCCCCATCCCACAGGGTCCCTCGGAACCGCCCCCAGCCCCGCTCCTCATCCCCGGCCCGGGCCGACCCGTCCCAACGCACCGCGATGCAGCCGCTGCGGCGCTTCGCCCTCCGCTCGCGGCTCGGCTCTCCCGTTCCTGCCTCTCTCTCTCTCTCTTTCTCTCCCGGAAAGGTAATTAACCTCCGTTCTCATTACACTTCAAAGTTGCCTGAGAGCTCCTAACTGTACGAAATATCTTAGATGCCGTGACCGGAGGGCAACGCGGAGACTTGATTAAAAATAATAAGAGCGGCTCCCCTCAAGCTGATGTCAGGAGCGAGTTAAAGCGAGAAGGAGGGAAAGCGGCGAGAGAGGGGAGCGGCACCCGGAGCCCCGACCCCCCCCAAGAAGGTCGCCCCTTACCTTGAAGGCGACGGGCAGCGTCTTGTTGCACCTCCAGTGAGACGGCAGCACGGAGCACAAGAAGTTGGGGCTGTCGGTGCGCACCAATTCGCCGGCGTGATCCGCCAGCACGTCCACGACGGAGCGCACCTCGGGCCGCGCCCGACCGCCCGCGGCGGCGGCCCCCAGCGCCCCGCTGTTCTCTCCCATCTTACCGCAGGGGAACGCCGTGGAGGGGGGTGTGAAGCGCCTGCTGGTGCTCGGATCTACGGGAATACGCATCACAACGGAGGGCGTCAAGGAGCCGCCGCCGCGGCCGGGGGTTGTGAGGAGAGCGGCGGGGCTCGCCGCGAGCAACCGGGCCCCGTCCCGGTAGATCCCCACTCTCGGCGGGGCGGTGCGGGGGGCTGCTCGTTCCCGGCCCCGGGGAGCGCCTGCGGCGGCCTCGCCGCTGTCCCGCCCGCCCCGTCCGGGGAACGGCAACGCGGAGCCCCGGCACAGCCACGTCGCGGCCGGGCTGTAGGCTGCTCCCCTCCGCCGGGCGGCCCCGACAGCAACTCCCAGTGCCGCCGCGCCGCCCGGCACCGTATTTACTGCCGGCCCCGGTGGGGGGGCGGGCCGGCCGTGAGTGACGGGAAGCCTCACCAATGGGGGGCCTTCCCCCTGCCCCCCCGCCCGGCTCCCGGGAGGCAGGGGGGTGTGGGCAGCGCCGAAAGGGGCGTCGCCTCCCTTAAAGTGGGCCCGGCCTTACCGAGTCCCGCCCCGTCGGTGCGTACGGGCTGAGGGAGCGCACGTCGGGGTTTCAGGGGCCGCTCACCGGCCGCGCCCCCGCTGCAGCTCAGCCGTCGCGGGGCGGGGAGAGCCGCTATTCTCCGCCTCTGGACACCGTCTCCACTGTACGGCGGTCCCGGGGCGTCCGCAGCGCTCTGTGGGAGTGTGCACGGCCAGACCCCACCGCAGTCGTTAGCGGAGCGACCGCGTATTCGGGAACAAAACGGAGCCGTCGGTCTCTTCGTGGCAACGCCGAACCGGGAGGAGAAACGCGCCGGGGGCGGGTGGGGGGAGCCCCGGGGGGCGGCACGGAGCGTCTGCCCCTGTCTGGGGGGGTCCGGCGAGGCGGTCCGCGGCTGTGGGCACGTCGGGAGCGGTGCAGAAAACAACTTCCCTTCTGTTGTTTTTTTTTTTTTTCTTTTAAAACTTCTTTCCCTGAGCTCCTCCGTAAACGAATACAACGTTGTTCTCCCCAAACCGCAACGCGTGGAGGGGCCCGAGCCGCGCTCCCATCCTGCAGAGCCGAGCCGAGGATGGCAACGAAAACAAAAATAACCCCGTGTTTGCTTTTTTCTGTTTGTTTGCTTTTTTTTTTCTTTCTTTTTTTTTTTTTTTTAAGACGTTCTGTTAATAATAGGGAGCAGTGCGGGAGGAGCGGAGGTCCCCTCGCCCCGTTAAGCCCCGTCCCGCAGCTCTCCTGCCCTTTTTAGGGGAAAGCTCCCCGCGCACCGCTGCGCTCAGCGCTATTTTCTACCCCTGTTTACAGGCGGGGGGGGGGGGGGGGGGGAAATGCTCTCCCTCCTCCCTCCCCTCGCGGAGCCCGGGGCACGTTACGGGAGGGCCGGTCTTAGCCGAGGTTCTGTTCCCCCCCGATCCCCGTGGGATTCCCCGGGGGTGGCACGGAGAGGGTGTGAGCGTGAGGGGGGGGCACACGGCGCCTGCGCAGTGCCCCGCGGGCGGGCAGCGCTGCAGTGAGGCCGAAGCGCCGCTCGTTGGCGCCGCGGTTCCGCGACGGGGCGGGCGGAGGGGGCAGCGGTCCGGCACGGGAAAACCCCCCGTTCGGCTCTCGCTGGCTACCGTTCACGTCTTACGGCCCTTAGGCGGTGGGACCGTGGTCCTGGGCTTCCCTCAGTCCTCCGTTCCCCTCCACACACCCGCAACGGGCCCATCCCGGGGCTGCGGGCGGAGAGGTGGCACGGAGGTTTCCCACCGGTTCTCCCTCACCGGAACGGTCGGGCAAAGGGAACAGACGGGACCGACGGAGCCGGTGCAGTGGGGCAAAGGGAGCATCACTGCAGAAGCACAGTGCAGGGACAGCCCTGAGATCAGCACGATGCTCGGTTCCAGGTTTAGTGGCTTTACATTTCCTTCCTTTCCTGCCTCTTTTTTTCCTGTCCTGCTGGGAACCTGCCTTTAAAGTGGCTCCGCCTAAAAGCCCACATCCCTGCAGAGCACAACCCGTAGTGCGTCACCTCGGCCCCTTCCTCCCAGCCTGCTCCCCACCCGCTTCCCTTCCTCTACACAGCAGCCACCGAGTGAGAAGATGATCCATCCATGGGTGGCCAGGAAAGGCCTGAGCACCCGATGTGGGGCTGACGTGCTCACATAGGGCAGGGAGCTCGCATAGGGCAGCCCATGTCCTATGGGGCAGCCCCATCCCGCAGTGGGTCTCAGCCCTTCTGTACACCCCTGGGAAATCCTCGGGGGTTTCACAGCTGCTGGTGCGGTGACACACGGCTGTGCGCAGGGCTGGGTGAGCGTGCCCTCCCTAGAAGGCTCTTGCCTTTCATTAAACTTTATGCAAATGCATTTCATCGGGCCCAACTCACTGCACCTTTCAGTGAGGAGTGGCGATGCTGTTCAGAGAGAGGACGCAACCCTGGGTGCTTCCCTCATTCCATCCAACTGCTGTTCCTTCCTTGCACAGATGCGACAGAGATCAGTGCCCACACACAGCCCTGCTGCCCGCAAAGTTCTCCAATCTCTTTTTATACCAGTTTCATCACCTCCGTGTCCTCAAGGTGCCATATAAGTAAGTGCCATCCCCAAATACTACCAGGAGCTGGTCCCCAGGGGGCGAGTATTCCCAGGTGCACAAGCTGCTGCATCCTGCCCTTCCCCAGCAGCCACTCTAAAGCCACCCTCTGTCCTCCCCCATTGGCTTTGTCCCCTTCAGAGCAATGGAGGTGGACTCATCCCCACAACCCAGTGCTTCATTGTGTGGCCCCACGCTTCCTCATGGCACTGATGCTCCCGTTCACATTGCGGGGAGGCCAGCGGCTCTTTAAATCATTACTTGTTGGGATTTGCTTCCCTCACAGCCTCCTCTGTAGCTGGTAATTCATTTGAGCTGCTTTTTAGCAGCAGAGCCTCTCACTTTGACGGGTGCAGGGCCTTATAGGAAGCTTTCTATTAAAAATTCATCGCAAACTCTGTCTCAGGAGCACAGTGCTCAGTAGGGCCATGCGGGTGTCTGGATCTGTTTTGTAGGGAAGGGATGGGGATCTGAGAGCAGCATGCAGGGAGGGAGCGTGCTATTCATTCATAAATCAAACAGCAGATGCTTGATCCAATGGGGTGTGCGATGGTGACAGTTTTAACCCCTGAGTGTCACCGACAAAACGGGTTTCTCTCGAGACAATTACGGGTGCTGCAACTGGAGGATCCTGCAGGAGGGAAGCTGCAGTGCTCAGGGGAAGAAATAGGGGGAAACTGTGGGGAGAAAAGGCAGCGTCTGCCCCAGACAGAACTCACTGTGAGGGCTGGGACCAGCTGTGTGCCCCGTCCTGCTGATGGCTCTGGGGGGCTGCACCAGGCTCTGCCACGTGGCCACTGTGCCCTGGGGGCAGTGGGTACCCAAAGCCTGCAGCAACCGCTGCCACAGCAACAGCTGTCACCAAAACCTGAGCGGGGACATCCATTAACCCCATCACACCTCGCTGTCTGCACCAGCAGCCTTGGACCGGGCAGGATCCTCACACGGAGAAGCTGGAGGAGGAGGAAGGCAATGGTGGGAGTTTTGGGCCAAAATGCCATCACTTGGGAAATTCAATGTGAAATTCAATGTGAAATTCAATGTAAAATTCAATGTGAAATTCCCTCCACGCTGCCCAGGGAGGGTTTTGGTCATTGCTGTGCACTGTGCTGCAGGGTGCAGCCTCAGCAATGCTGCTGCTGTTGGCACAGAGCATGCAATGAGAGCCAGGATGCACTTCTCCCCTTGCACCGTCCTGCAGGCGCCGCGTGCAGCATCAACACCCACACCCCCATGCACACCCTGACAGGATGGGCTGTGATGCACAGAGGAGCACGAGGGCCATTGACGTGAATCCTGTGGTTCTGAAGTCATGAAAGCACCGTTCTACATTGTTCAGAACCACGATTCTCTTCTCCCCACAATGGCAGCAATGAAGAGCGCGTCCGGGGCGCTCATCCTCGGTGCTATTGATAGTGCATGGCAGAGCCTTGTGAGCATGGGTCCCATCTGCCACTTCCACTCCTTCTTTAAAAGATCCTAATGACTGTCAGATCCTTTTAGTTCTTAATTAATTTCAGAGTTCAACTGCAAATAGGAAACAAGACAGCTTTTGCCCTTACGCATATGAATATTACTGTTCCATTTAATGTGGTTACTGGTGGAATGCTGTTATTCATTCCTGCCTGCAATAAAAGCCACATGTTTTTAAAACTTTGCACTTGAAAAAAACTTTTAGGAAAGAAATCAAGTATGTTTTGTATGCATGGCATGAGATAAAAACTGGTCATAAATATTCAAAGAACAGTCAGAGCTTTATGCTTGATTTAAACAAGTGAACAGAGAAGCGCGATGGTTGAAGTGGAGAATGAAAGCCTGATGTTCCTTTAAGAATGTGCTTATGCAGAGAAAAGGATCCATTCATGCAAAGGTTACGGAGCACCTGAGGACATCCCATCTCCAAAAACGCCCCAAGGTGGGTAACAACTGGAAGCACAGGGCTTCATTCAGAGCTATTGGAGTCTCTGGGGGGGGGGGGGGTCTTGTTTGTTTTGGAGGGGTTTTGAGGGATGCGACCCTATGGGGATGGAGGACATGTCTCACCCGTTCCCAACCAGAGGAACCATGGGATGGATGCACTGCCTGGAGCCCTTCATAACCTCACAGCACGACGGGGAGAAGTAAAAAAAATTCCAAAGGAAAGAAAAAGGGGAAACGTCTGGATGGTGGAAAGCGGAACCGAAAGGCACATGACGGCGAGAAAAGTACGGCGGGGCCGATGCAAAAGAAAAAAGCACAGTGTGATTTGTGAGCTCGAGGAGAGCGGCTGTCACGGAAGGGCAGCACCCTCTCCCTGTGCTGAGCGTGCAGCGGTGTTTCCCTGCACGCATTTCCCAATGCTGCTGTGATGTTGGGCATCAGACAGGCGTGCGGTGCTCCCCCCGGGCTGCTGGGGAAGTTGGATGCGAGCGGAGAGAAAGCGGCCGCTGGGAAGTGCTCACGTTCCCCACTCTCACCTACATCCCCACTGCAGGCCGTGCTGTTGCTGTCTTGGGGCTGTGCTGGCTGGGAATCCCCCTGGGGATTGGTGCAGACATGGGGGCTCAGGGAGGTGGGGGGGCTGGCGGTGCGCAGCTGGCGCTGGTTGGAACTCTCGTCTCTCTTGGCTCAGGTCTAATAGAGCATCTCAGTGCTAAATCTTGACAAAACCAGCTTTAGAGGCAGGTGCAAACATGCCATGGCTAAGCTGTAGCTTCTCTGCAGGACATCAGCATTGCATGGGGAACCTGCTCTGCTTGCCCTGTGGGCACCCCGCAGCCCTTCAAGCAAGCGGCCAACAGAGCAGCTCTCTGTGGTGGCCCTGTGCATCACTCCACAGTGCACGCTGGGCTCCTGCTGCCTCAGCCTGCTGACCCCTGGGCAGCAGAGATACCCTTGTTAATTTCCAAAGCCCTTCCTGGAATATCCTGGTGCTGGAGATGGGAGAGCTCCCCCTGAATTTCAACCTTGTCCGGCCCTCCTCCCCCACCACCTGCTTTCCCCCATCCCCTCCCAGCAGGGAATTACTGCCTGGGTTGGGCAGAACCCCGATGCACAGAGCCAGCAGCTGGGAGGGATGCACATTGCAGGAGCTGCTCCAGGAGTACGCGGTTTGTCAGCAAGCCCAACCCAACTGCTTTCATCCAGGTGAGGGTTTCCCCACCTGTCTGCAGGCAGATGGCTGCAGTTAGCTGCACGAGCACAGAGTGGTGGTGGTCATCCAGCAAGAGAGCAGTTTGGAAAAGCCCCACCAAAGCAAAAAAAAGCAGAGGTGGCAGACAGGAAGCACAGACTGATTGCAGCAGTGGAGCCTGAAGAAGCTGCAAGGTACGCAGCAAGCAGATCACATCCGGCTGCAGGAGTGCAACAGGAGGGCAGCAGCACATCTCTGCTGTGTGTTGCTCAGTGCAGCACAAGCAGAATGCTGCCAGTGAGCATCAGCTTGGCCCCAGGGGCAGCTCCCAGCTCTTTGCATTCTGTTGCCTCCTCCGGTCGATGTTGCAGCTCGAGCTGCTCGCCCAGCACCCCCACATTCTGGGGTCCTCTCAAGGACGGCGCTGAGCACAGGGGGCTGTCCCACCTGGAGATATACCTACACTGGGGACACACCAAACCCCCACGGAGATGTCACATGCACTCAGAATCACGGCTCTCGGCCACTCCCTGCAGATCACACCAGTTACAAAGGAAGACATGAAGTCACGGGCGAGCAGCTCAGTAATGCCACCCCATAGCTCAGGGCAGGCGATGCACGTAGAGCCCCTTTGCAATGCCACTGCCATGATCACGCCCTGCACGCTTCCTTGCAACACATTGGCCTTTTTTGCACAAAATGAGCAGCTTCTCCTGCACAAATTGTTCCTCGCCCCTGTGGGATCAGCTCCTGCCCTTGGCCGTGTCCACAGACTGCCATTCTGCAGTGGCAGTTCCCCACCAGTGACACAGCTCAACCTCAGACAGCCATCAGTGGCCAACGCACAGCGAAGTCATTCAGAGAAAACTGCCCTCTGCTTCCAATAGCAACTTGTCCTTCACGCTCAGACCGTTTTTTTTTGTTGTTGTTGTTGTTTTTTCCAGGCTGGTTTGCTTTCTGCAATTATTCACCAGTTTCACTTCTATGAATAAGGCCGGGTGCTGCGCTGTCACTGCGCTGTCACAGCGGGGCTGCGGTCGGACAGCTCTGACTCGATGGGCTTTGGGCAGCGCTGCTTCTGCTCCTTCCTCGGATTATTTTTTCCGGTGCAAACGCTCTCTGTTCGTATTTCTAGTAGAGATTCTCATTGCCAACAAACCCCCTGCTTTGGCTGCTAAAGTGGGATGGTGTAGAATGGCTGCAGAAAAGAAACCCCAAAGCGGGCTCAGACCGCACCTCGCCCTATGCAGGCACCCAACAAAACCCCCCTGACCTGAATGGAATTAGTCACAAACATACAGCTAGACGGAAGGTACTTTTCTGGTTTCTGGCTATGAACTCAGACAAATCAAGTGCAGCGCTGCTTAGGGGATGTTGTTAAGTCACCGTTTGCTGCACATCCATCTCCTGCAGCTTGGGAAGGGAACCGCTGCCTCCAGCCCTGCAGTGAGCTCCTTTTTGCAGAAGTTTCTTAGCAGTTTGGAGCTGTCTGTCTGCCTGGGTCAGCTGTCTGACACGGCCGAGGCCGCGGGCTGGGAAGCGAAGCGGTTCAGCAGCAGGTTAGGGCTGGAACCCAGAGAAATGGAGAACTTGTCCAGACAACTCGGTCGTGGCTTTGGGTCTCGCATGAGCAGCCAGCTCTGCGGGGAGAGCGGGGATCTTATCTGCGAAACGCAACCTCAGCTGTTTCCTTGGGCAGGAGCCATTCTGCGTCTGGCTGAAGGGACCGCCTGAACCTCCAAAACTGGAAGAGCTCGTGTGGTTTTGGAGAATATTTTTACATTTTCTCCTAAAACTGAACAGAGGGCCCTCGCTGGCAGGAAGCGTGGGCTCCCGGAGAAGACATTGGCGGAGGAAGCAAGTTGTCTGGGTTCAATTCGCAGCTCCACCGCAGCCTTCCCCAAGGACCCCAGACAAGTTGCTCGTGGGCTCCAGCAAGTGCTGCAGCTTCCATCTGCAGAGCAGCAGCGATGGTGTTTGTGCCATCCCCAGCATCACAACCTGCTCCACACCGCTGCCCCGTGCACAGCCTGTATCTGGCCTCAAGGAGCACCCCGCTCCCGTTGGGGTGATGCTCCTTCAAGGAAAGCAGTGCGAGCCCCAGCAGGCTCACATTCTTGACATTTCAATCTGCTGTGCCGATCAAACACGCACGTATGAGCCAACCCTGCCAACAGCGAGCGCTCTCAACTTCCATTTATGTCAGTGGGATTGCGTTCTCGCAGGATTGGGGCTTTTGATGTTTCACTGGCTTTGCTCTCCCACTGAAACGCAGCCACAGCCATGGTGAGGTGGTGGGGATGGGCGGTGGAATGTCTGCATACGAAGTCTGGGGACACAGAGTGTGAATTCCCCATTGCAGGAGCGCATCCCAACCCACTCCATCATCACAGACCTGCCGTGGAGTCACAGAATGGCTGAGGTTGGAGGAGACCTCAAAGATATTCCAGTTCCAAGCCCTACCATGGGCTGGGTGCCCCCACCAGCTCAGGCTGCCCAGGGCCCCATCCATGGCCTTGGGCAACTCCAGGGATGGAGCACCCACAGTGCTGGGCAGCAATGCCAGTGCCTCCCCTCCTCCCTTCTTCAACATTAACCAAGCCCATTTTTTTTCCAGCCTGTCAGGTCCGACCTTGTTTCTCAAAGCTGAGGATATCCCGTGCAGGTTGGGAGAACCAGGAACTCTTTCATTGGTGTCTGTTCCCCCATTGACCTAAGGAAGGCAATGGGGAGAGCAGCAGGTGGCAGAGCTGAGGACTGAAGCACACAGATTTGGCTCTCAGCGCCTTCAGGTCTCCCAACCACCCTCTTCATCTCTTGTACATCACAAAACACCTCTGCAACCATGACACAAACAGACCCAAATGACACAAAGAAGCCTGTGTCAATGGGTTCCATCCACCCCAGCGTCTGCAAAAGCAGCGAAGCCCCAGTTTGCCATCCCAGGGGCTGCCACACACAGCTCCACCAGGGGAGAGCTGGCAAAGCGGAGCTAACAAGGAGCAGACCCATGAATTTTAGGGGGGAAAATAAAACAAACAAGGGAAGTGCAGCTCCGTGCCCAGCTCAAGGTGCAATAACAAACAGGCTGCAGTAATGTGGAGCAAATGAGGGTCTGACATGCTGTGCCACTTAGTAAGCTGCAGAGGCAGGGAGAGCTTGAAGCACATGCTTGGGACTTTACTGCCAGTGGAGCTCTCAAGGTTGGGGCTTTGATGTGGGAGGTGGGGATGGTGCCAGAGGAATCCTCACCACCCCAATAGGGACCTGGCTGCAGCCCCACCACCGTGCTTGGGGCAGGGGCTGCTGCTGCCCAGGCTGGCACTTGGGCTGAGCTCATGGAAAAAGTGGTGGGCTCACTCCTTTTGTGAGATTTGCCAAACTGACCCAGCTCTAATGAAAGGAGGTGTTTAATTATAGGGTTGAAGGTAATTGGGCACGAAAGCGGGCAGTAAAATGCAGCCATGGTACAAAGGAGTTGAGGAACAAGGGCTTAATCCTGGAACAGCACATCTGATTTACTCTTTAAATTCCCTGGTCAACGCTTCCTCCCTCTCCTAATGAGGGAAAATGGCACAAATCCCCACTAAGCAGTTTATTCCCGACTTCGAGTCACCAAAACCATGGCACTGTGCTCCATCCCGGAATGATCTCAATGCATATGCTTTGAGTTTAAAGGGAACAGCACAGCCCGCATCTGCAGCTTCACGTCTGCCAGGCTGCAAAGAAGTGACCGCTGCAGCTTTCTATGCATGGGATCAAGCATCCATCTGCAGTGCAGCACACCATGCATCCTCTCCGTGCTGGTAACAGGACGACCCTGCAGTGATCAGCAGGGAGCAAGCGTGCCTCTCCCTAACAACCCACGTTTTCATCCCATGGATTAGAAAGCAAATGCTTCCATCTGTAGCATCCAACTCACCCCACGTTGTGACCATGGGCACCAATGGCACATGGAGCCCATCTGCCCATCCCCATGCCCAGAAGGTACAGAGGGTGTAAGGAGCTGGGAGGGCCTTGGCCCCAATGCAGACTCTGATCCAAGGGCTGGTACAGGTTCAGGGCTGTGCTGCTAACATCATTCCTACCGTTTTGTTTTCGTATGTTATTATTTTTTGTTTTACTTTTTTAGGAGCTATTTTAACACAAACCATGCTGTGTTGTGAAATCACAGCCCGATATAGCAGACAAACACACACAACTGACAAAAAAACGCCCTGCCCAGCCCTTGTCTTCCCAAACTGAAATATGGACCCAGAGCATCTCCCCTGCAGCCCTCCCATCCAGGATTTGGCCATCCCAAAGGCAGAGGTTGGGCTCCTGCAGGTCCCTCCTGCACAACAGGGACTGTTGTAAAAAGCACATTTTTCTGTCTCCCTTCCCCACTGAGGACGGCTTCTTCTTTAAAAAACAATCTCTCTGCCTTCTCCTATTTTGGTTGTTTTTATATTTTATTTTACAATAGCTTGTGTAATCCATTCCTCATGTTCCAAAGGCACTCGCTTCTTCCAGCGGGAATGGAAAATCATTGTTTCTTTTTATTTTCCCTTTTCTTTTTCTTTTAATATGTTTATGTTATGGAAAATACCCCCAGACTGCAGACGCATTGACTGTCCCACTCTCTTTAAAATAAATAATAAAAAAAAAAGAATAAATAAGAAAATAAAATTTAAAGCATTTTCAGAAATGGAAAAGCCAAGGAGGATGCTGCGGTTGAAGCCCCCCAGGAGACCCCCACACTGTCCCACTCCCACTGCAGACATCTTGCGTGAGCACAGAGGAATTTTTCTCACCTTACTGCATAGAAAAATGCAAAATGCCTCCCTCAACCCCACAGCAATCCCAACCCCAGGATGGGGTGGGCAAAGCCAGGATGAATGGTGGTTATGCACCACATTGGATCCTGGAGGCCAATGGGAGAGGTCCAGGTGCCCCAAGGGCACACTGCAACCTTGACAAAGCCTGTCTCTAAATCCGTGTTGGTCCAGAAACAGGGCAAGGCTGATGGGTTTTGGCCAACAATTAAAACTAAATCTCTTGAAAGCCAACCAGACTTGGCTGGGAAGAGCATTTGCTCCAGCATCCAGCGTGGTTTCCCAGGAAGGCATTGCAGAGCAGCGCTCAGCTCACACCATTGACTTTCAGACTGAGCGATGCTTTCTGCATAGGACAGGAAATGTTGTGAGAAAGTGGCGTGAGCTTTAAAATGGAAAGAAAAAAAAAAAATACCAAAAACAGCACCAAGGAACCCTGACCGAAGGCATGGCCAAGGCTTCCAAGGGACTTCAGCACTAAGAAAGGAAGGGATGGGAGCGCTGGTTCAGCCCACTTTCAGCATGACCCCAGCAGTGACCCCAAACAAACAAACATGACCCCAGCAATGACATTTTCTCCCCACCCTGGCTGGACGTGGCCGTAAGAAGAATTGGGTGTGAATGCAGCACGCAACGGGAGGAAAAGGGAACGTGAAGCCACGAGACTGAGCCCAGGGCCATCCCACTGGGCTGCTCCACGTGCTCCTGCTATCAGCTCCATTTGGGGATATTTACGGCGTGGCCGTGGCTCAGCCTCACTGCTTCGGATGGGAAGTCACATTCTTGCTCCTAATGCCAACCATGTGTGGATCCAAACACACAGCTCGTTCTTTGTTTCCCAAACTGTACGCGGCCAAAACAGTGGACCGCAAACGCTGACGACGTATCAGAGGAGATCAAGTCTAAGAAATCATCATGAATTAAAGCTCTCAATACAGGGAAACGCCACTGCCTCCCTACCCCCGTTAGATCATAACAAGGTGACGAAAGACAATGGATTTATACCCGTTCCCTCACCCCAAAACACACAAACAGAAATATATCATATAAAAAATAATAAAATAAAAAATAAAGACATGCCACGAGCCAGCAGGGTGTCCTTGGAACAGGCAGAGCCTCTGACAGGCAGTCAGAGCAGCAAACAGCATCCCCCAGGAGGGGGGGGGATGAATGGAGACAACACAGACTTTGTGGCCCCTGCATGCAGCTCAGGCTCCCCAGATGGCCCCCAATGGCCCACTCCATTGGAGAGCAAAAAACGACTTTTTCTTACCAAAAAAAAGTGTTTTGAGTCTAACTAAGGGATACCTTTGTTGGGGGTTTCTTTTCATTCCTTCAATGTTTGTGCAAACAGACCTCCATTTTCATGGATATTACCAGAAAAGTTAACAAAAAAATAGGAATAGGGTTGAATCCAAAATAGCCCTGAGGCATTTAAGTGAACATTCATGGCTGTTCTGCAGTGCTCACCCAAACGTAGCTGTGCGCAAAGCTGGGGATTCAGGCTGGATGTGAGGAAAGACTTCTCTGAAAGAGTGCTAATGCATTGGCGCTGGGTGCTTGGGGAAGTGTTGGGGTACCATCCCTGTTCAAGGACCATGGAGATGTGGCTCTTGGGGACATGCTCAGTGGGCAGAGTTGGTGGCAGGTGAACATTTGGACTGAATGATCTTAAGGTCTTTTCCAACCTTAACGGTTCTGTGCAGGAGAAGATGCTCTGAGTTCCACATAGAAAACCACTTGGCCATATTCCATCCTTGGAGCAGTCATTTAATCCTCCCCCTTTTAATAAAAATTATGTTTGAAACAAAGATGTTTATTGCTTTTATGAGTTCCTATTTGTATGGAAATTGCATACAAGACGTGATCGTTCTGTTTCTTGCTCTCTCTTTTATTTCTGAATGAGCAAGCTCAGTTAAACCTCAGCGCTACTTCATCTGGCTTTGGAGGCAGAAAATACGGATTAAAAAGAGCCATGCAAATGTTTCTTATAAGCTTCTCTTATTTCCTTGCCACGGGACTGCCTTTAATTATCTCCATGGAGCACAAAGGACACATCTGTAGTGCCACCATCCCTGAGTGCAGGGCAGCAGGACAGATGTGGTCCGTGTGTCTGTTTGCCAAACTCTGGCTCCTCCTGTCCCTGTCCCACACTCAGTGCCCAGGGGGACACAGGGAACCTCTCGGTTCTGCAAGCTGACCCCATTGATCTGCCTCAAAAGCACACAAAATGTTTGGTATTCTCAGAAATAGGCCAAAATCCTGTCTATGTCTGATGCATTTCTTGTCACGTAGCCAGATGGCCCCGCTGAATTACAGCATCTGCTGTTCTGGTCCTTCAGCAGGGACGGGTTTGGGATCACTCTGCCCCATTCTATTCAGGTTCAGTCCGACTGAACCATCTGCAGAGCCATTGCTCAGGACCTGGTTCTTCCTGGCCATGATCAGCTCAAGATTTTGCTTGTACTCCTTAACTACAGCTGCAAAGCCAGGATGGCAAAAGGCAGCAGCTCACGGTGCTCTGCCCAACTCTTTACAAGCACTGAGCATCCTCCCAAAAAGGTCTCATCGCACGCCTTGCAGCCATGCTCCTCAGCTGTGGGCAGCCTGGATTCCTCACACTGTTCCTTCACTCACTGGTTTCAGACTCAAGACATCACCCAGTGCACGCCCAGCAGCTCGCCTGCACAGCATTCACACTCCTGTGAGTAGCATTTGGAATTGCCCCATCCTTGCAGATACCCCAGGTCAAGGGATGGGGCTCTGAGCAGCTCTGGGTGTCCCTGTTCACTGCATGGAGGTCGAACCAGATGACCTGCAAGGGTCCTTCCAACCCAAACGATCCTGTGGATCTCAGCACAGTGCAACCTCCTTTCTGACCCTCCATTTCCCAACGGGAACACAACCACATGGGAAAAGGAAAAAATCAAACGGCAGGAAACCACACAGCAAACCTGCACAAGGACAGCAAGGCGCAACGCGTGGGGAAGCCAACAGAACACCACGATGAGGAGAAGGGAGAGGAGATGTGCAGCAAAGCTGCGGCACGGCCCAATGCTGGTTGGCTCCTCCACAAGATCAATAAGCAAACACAACCCCAGCAGCGTTTCCTGCTGCACTCACCACGCAAGAAAGTGGAGGAGTAGGCGGCGAAGGAATCGAAGACGCCGTTGGAAGCCATCCCCTCACCCTGATTCTCACCCTGCAGTCGGGCTCTCCTCGAGCAGCTGCAGGAAGAGGAGGAGGGACGGGGAGGAAGAGGAAAGCCTGACAGCAGTGCAGGTAGCCCGGCTCAGTCGCGGCGTTGTGGTCGGGAGCGCAGCATCACCTGATCTGTGGCGTCAATGGCCCTGATGGTGGATGTGGTGACCAGGCTGGGCTTTTTCCTCTTTTTTACTAATAATTTTATGGCTTGCGTTCGTTGGTTCGTGGTGAGCGACAGACCGAGATGTTTTTACTTTAATTAATCATACTGCTGCCTGAGAAGAAACAGAGGAGAGAGCCCATGGGTTCCTAATTGGGTGATTGAAGTAACGGCCCATTCACAGGCAGTGGTTTTCTCCTTTTAACTGCCTCTTCTCCCACATTCGCCACTCATCTGCACCGATGTTTGGAGCTGTGCTTTCTGACTTCTGGCCCTTGCAGACAATCACTGGTGCTGAGACTGCTTCCATATGTGTAGATGGGTGGTTCTTCTTCACAGGGATTTTATGTGAATTAGCATTAAGCAAAAATCTGAAGCACATGCGGCAGAATAAACACGGCTCTCCGCAGAGCAGGGACCTGATGGCGTTGCTTTTGGGGTTTTGCATCTCTTTCCATGCAGAAAAAGGGTGGGAGGTTCAGCCCCCATCTGGCTCAAGGCCCAGTAGGGTCACAAGGGAGAAAAGCGAGGATAGGAGGTGCTTTTAAGGCTCTATTTCTGCCCTTCATCAGGTGCCAGCTGGGAGCTCTGATTTACACACATAGCAAAACATCATCAGCTGTGCTACCTGGGGAGCTTTGCAGGGGACTTTTTCTCTCGGTCACCTTCCCACCACCTCATTTTCCCTAAATCATGACTATGCCATCCCCACAAGCACAGCACCAAGCCCCTCAGGCACAGCTGGGGCTACTGGCCTTGGTCATTGCCCCTCTGCAATCCAAAAAACGGGTCTCTATCCTAAGATTTCTTTTCCAGCCTTTTGGAATCAGGACATTTCCCCCTCAGGTGAGGCTCTAAGTGCTCCAATTTGCTCCCTCAGATGTAAGGGTTTATTCTGTGGCCTACAAAGCAATGGTTATTCCCTTGCTGTCTGTACGCTGTACCTACACAACACTGCCAGTGTGGGTCATGGAGATCAGCACTGCTTCATTGTGTGCACTGACTGCATTTGGGTGAGAGCAATGGGCACCTCCAGCAACCGGTATGGAAATGCATGGAAATCCAAAATCCCTCTCCTAAGACCTATAAGAAGCAATTGTAGGACAAAAACCACATGAAACCCTTCATCTGTTGCATCCATTGACAAGAGGAGTTTGGTATTCTTTTTTGGTAGCTGTGAAATGGAGCGGCAGTGAGGTGAAAATCCCACCCTGCAGGAAGAACAGAGGAACACAAGGTGATAGAGGGAAACGGCATTGCTGGTGTTTTTGACTGTACGTGCAAAGCACAGCCTGGGAGAGGGCATGTGATAACAAGAGCCAATTAAAAGTTCTCATGCAAATAACCCATCTCTTCCATGGTCTCCTCTGCAGAGCTGAGCACGCAGCTCTCCCACCAACATGCTCCTGCAATACAGGAGAAGTCCCAAGCTGGCTGGAGGCACAGACGTGCTGCAAGGGATTGTTTTGCTTTGGTTCAGTGCTTATCTCAGCCTCAGCTGCTCACTGTGCTGCCCAGCTTTGCAGGGATGCAGCAATCCCAGCAGCTGCCCAAAGCCAAGGACCCAGTGCGAGTCCGGGAGGTCCATCTCTGTTTCTGTGATTCTGTGATTTCTGTGATCTCCTCCGAATGCTCAGAGAGAAGCAGCAGGCCAGGCTGGCAGCACCACCCCAAACCTCCCCACTGCTCCAAAGCTTCACATTCACTTTCCAGACATTGCTGCTCCCTCCCAACTCACGTGTGGTGCAGGAACTGCAGCGCTGCCCCAGTGCTGCAAGCTGCAGGAGCAGCCGTGCACTTCTAGGTTAGAAAACCCAGCGTTTTACCCTCCTCTGCTCAGAAAGAACTGACACTGACTGCTGCAAACAGGTTGCCGTAAGCACACTGACACAGGGGCTTTACCAGCCCATTAACTTCCTCTACGGTGCTGCTAAAACCGCGGCTGTCTGTAGCCGTCCTCCTCTCCTGCACCGCAGCTCTCACCTCTGGGAACAGCACAACCAAACCCGGCCCCAGGGCTGCAGGACAGCAGCCCCAGCACTGCTGTACACACATATATGTGCACCCAGGTGCTGAGCAAAAGGCAGAGCTCAGGGTGTCAGCACTTGCTGGTTTGGTCCATAGGACACCACCGCAGCATGCATGGTGCTTCCCAATTGCAGCAAGTGAGGTGGGATGGTGGTTTGATGTGGGAAAACGAGGCATGGGGTAATGGGGATTAAAACCCCTCTTCATTTGGGCTGAGGGCAGACAAATCCACGCCCTTAGCCCTGCAGTGTGCCATCACCTTTTGGAAGGCTGCCTTTTAGCCAAAGCAGCTGTCAGATGTCCTGAAGCCACAGTTCAGCTTTGCTTGCCCCATTCCCCTGCCTAGTGGCTATGCCCAGGCAGCACAGCCCTTCCCCATGCCGGCTGTGGCTTCAGCCATGGGAAACAAGGCATGTGATCGCCTCCATCCCAGCTATCATCCTCAGCCTCGCCGGCGCCAGGCTGCTCTTCGAATGCCACACACTGCCAGGACCCCCCTTGCATGCGCCTGTGGCCGAGAGGCACAATGCTGCCATTATAACCCCGACGCTCTGCTGATCCCCTGCAGCACGGACCGGCCACGCGGTCGCTCCTTTCTCTGTGCGTCCAAAGGGTTAAAGGAAAGCACCCGAGTCTTGGAGCTATGGGGTGAGCTGCAAGCAGAGGGAATCTGCAGTGGGTCAGGGGATTGTCCAGAGAAGGGACCACAGCCCTGTGGTAAGGAGGGAATAAGGAGAGAAATGCATAAAGTGCTTTTAGGAAGGGGCCAGAAGTCAGGGGCAACGTGCAGACACTCAGTGCTGCCTTGAGGCACAGACCCTGTGCCTATGTGGGGGTCTCTGGAGGCTTGGAGATGGGTGCTCCTGCAGGATACTGCCTGGTCCTGGGGCCTCTCTCACCCTATCAGCCAGAGCACAGCCCTGCAGGGCTTTTATCTCTCCTTTCATTATCGCAGGATTGAGAGCAAAGTGGAGAAATTGCAGCTGAACGCACCACAAAGCAGAGCACAGCCCCACACCGCCGGGCACCCGGCTCTGCTCAGGGCGGTGATTGCACCATCACCGGTCACACCACGGTCACGCAGTGCCCTCCACCCGACCCTGGGATCACACGCTGCTGGCACCTCCGTGGACCACATCCCTGTCCTCCTGTGCACTCAGCTCTATAAGCCCCAGCCCCTGTGCGCTGCCAGCACGGCGGCGATAGGCTGCGAGGTCCCTTCCAACTCAAACATGCTGGGATTCTTTGATTCTCTGATTCCAGGTGCAAGCAAAAAAAGCACATGGGCCAGCAGGCCCTCGTGGGTGCAGCCGTGGGGTCAGACAAGGGAGAGCAAAGTGGGATGGAGGAGATGAACAGTAGAGCTGCAGGGACAGCTGCAACAGGGGGTGCTTGGGATGACTTGGAGGGGAATGGCCCCCAAAGGGGAATCACACCCCCAGGTGATGACAAAGCACTTCAGCTGCCCGATGGCATCCCCCAGTGATGTCACACCATAGGCATCGTGCGGCTGCTCCCTGTGGGGCTGCATCCAACCACACAGAGGGAGAGAATCTAAAAATACGCCCGACCTCAACCCGTCCACAGAGCACGAGGAAGGTCCCTTTTCTCCCCGAGTTTTCCCATTACAAAATAACAAGGGGAACATGCAAAAATCACTCATCCATTTTAACGGCTCCTCTCACAAACAGCGATGCAAAAACAAACAATTTATGGCAAACAGTGTGAATTTTTGTGTCTGGTCTGTGGTCTTAGAGCATACGTTACACAAGAAGAGCTCTCTGCAGAAGCCAAGGAAACCAAGGCAGCTGCTGGTGGGTTCCCACTCCACACGTCTCTCTGAAGGATGAGCAGAGCAGCAATAACCCCACGCTGACCAGTGTGGAGGAGGAGAACCATGGGAGAAGCCCCGAGGTCTGTGCCCCACCGCACAGCCACACCACACACACAATTAGCCCTGATGTGGTGGGATGCACGAGGTCTAAATCAGGGATAAAATGAGCCCCAGGGACCAAAGGATGACTGTGAGCCTGCACTGCTTTTTCTGTTGAACTCGTTCCAGTCCCACAGTGTTGCCACATCCATTCCCTACCAGGGCAGCACCTGGATTCATCCACACAAATCCTCTTCCAATCCCATCTCAGTGTGCGGTTCATCTCCTGCTGTGGGGAAAGACTTCTTCCTTCTTCTCTTGCCTCCTCATGCACAGCAAACTGCACACCTGGCAGGATGGGAACCTGCTCTGCTGACCCCAGAACATGGCTGGATCCCATACAAGCATCTCTTAAAGAAACAGCAGAGCAGCTGCAGAGCCCCACACTTCTCCCTGCCAGGCTGGGGAGGGCAGAGGGCTTCTGGGGTGGCCAAGTCTGAGGCTGGCAGGGAGACCTGGAGCTGCCCTTGCACCCTTTTGCATTCATATTCATTTTTATTTAGTTAGAGAGCACAGCTTTGCTCATAGCAAAGTAGCGGCGTGACCGCCTCGTGCCTCGGATGTAGGGCAGCAGACGTGGGAAGCTGCCTGGTTCAAAGGCTCACACATGCCCTATGGATCCGGACAATCCAGCCTGCAGTAAAGTGGCTCCGTTTGGGATTTGGCATCTTGTAAATCTGCAAAAGTGGTGGGAAGAGCAGCACTTATTGATCCGACCCCAGAGCCTCTGTGATAAAAAGAGCTGCTCACTACAGTGTGAAAGCCACAGGGCACAGCCAGCAGCTGACCCGGCACCCAGGGAAGAGCTGCTGTGTCTCCCATACACTCTAGGGCCAGAAGTGAGGCTCTCAGGAGGGTCCCAGCACTGGGATGTGGCCCCCAAGAGCAGTGTGGGCTGCAGTGTGCCAGCAGGCGATTCCTGAAGAAGCTAGAAATCTGAGTGCTATCCCACAGCCTTTGTGGGCAGAGTTAGGGTTAGGGTTCAACCCCCCCAGCAGGGGCTACGCACCCACAGGAGAAAGGGAATCCCCAGAAACAGTGCTCATCCCATCCTCCTTCCCAACTTCATCCCATCCTATTTCTCGTCTTTATCCCATCCTCCTTCCTGACTCCATCTCAACCTACTTCCCAATATTATTCCTTTCTTCTCCCCCATGCCATCCCACCCTCCTTCCTGAATTCATCCCTTTCTCCTCCCCAACTTCATCCCATCCTACTTCGCACTTTCACCCTTATCAAATCAAAGGGCAAAGAGGCATTAGGAAATACTTTGATCCTTCACAGTCCCAAAGACTAGAAAATCCATGAACATCATCACAGGAATTGTAGAAAGGAGATCCTGGGGAGTCACCAAAGTCCTTCTCAAGGCACATATGTGTGATTTGGGATTACAAATTGGACGGTCAGCCCAATGCCTCACTGTGGCTCTAGAGGCACTGGGACAAGCCCTGAACTGCAGCATCTCATGCTATAGAAGGGATTCAGCTCTGTTTTCCCTATATGTCCCTCTCCATAGACCTGTCTTGCCCTTGGGTACACAGGTACCAGCAAAGGGGGCAGCCTTCTTCTTTCCTTTTTCCAAAGGCAGAACAAAGCTACAGACCCCAAGGCAAATCAGGGCTGGCATCTGCCTCTCCAGATCATTTTTTATCCTGATAGCCCAAGAAGATCCTTTTGCTGCAGCCCACATTTACTGAGAACAGTGCTTTTCAGTGGGACAAAGGGATGCATCTGATTGAAATCCAAGGGCTGGCTGCGTCCCCGGGCAGATACAGCCACCAATTTGGTACAGATGTGTCAGATCCATCAGCTGCCACGCGCAGCTGTCAGCTCCTAAAGAAACCATGAGAAGAGATTTGTGCCCAAACGTGGGGAGGGACAACTACCAACACCCCGCAGCCAGGTGAAGTGGTGGATGTTTGATGTCTGCCATTCAATTTGCATTAAATTGCTGTGATTTCGGGTTCCTGCCTTCTCCATCCTCAATCTCAGCCCAAGGCAGAAGCACCACAGATCCCACGGCTGCAGGGATCAGCTCTAAATACAGACACTAGGGCAAAACCTGCGAACCAAAGGCACTGAAGAAGCACTTCAGAGGGGAAGGCAGGGCTCTCTCCCTGAGGTTTCGGGGAAAAAGAAACTGCTCCCGAGTGCTTTTAGTGATGGGAACAACCTGGGAGCAGAACCGTCCGCGTGCGCAGGGAGGCACATCCACCACTGACAGCCCATTGCGAGAGCAGGGCGTGGGAAACTGCCTCCGACTGCGGTTTCTCTGGGCTGAGGACTCAGTGTCGGCGCTGCCGGGTGAGTCACAGTCAGAGCAAGAGAGAGGGGAAAGAAAAAAAGAAAGAAAAAAGAAAAAAAAAAGAAAAAAAAGCAACTCAAAGCCCGGCGGTGGCAATTAGCGCCTCGGACCCGGAGCACGGAGCTCCTGCTCAGAAGAATGAGGTCAGATCTTTGCAGAAAGAAAGATCCAAAAATGGTGTTGGTTGGGTTTTTTTGTGTGTGTTTTTTTTTTCTCCTGTCTCTTCAAAGCAGGAAACAGCCCCTGCCTTGAATAAAGCAACAAACACCTGAAATGTCCCCTCTGGAGAGGTAGGAGGATGGGCAGGGAGGCTCTAAGGCACTCCCAACCTGAGTTTGCCCTTAGCTGGAGTAGCTCAGGCTTTTGAAATGGCACTTTTTTGGGTGAAAAAGACACAATTCTGGGTCTCTCTCTGTCCTCGTGTGTGCGCCATGCGGGGTTCTTCACTCTCCCCCAGCTCCAGTCCCTGGGAGTGGGACCCAGTTCATCACACTGACCTGCACTGGGAGCCAGGAGGGGGCTGCCCCTATGGGAAATGTCAGCATGGAGACGTCGGCGAGGTCACAGAGGCTCCATCGAGTGCTGCTGACGTGCGCTGCTGGGGGTTGCACCTCCCCACAGGCATCAGTAGATCTCCTCATGAAACGAAACCGCTGTGAGATTGAAGTTTTGAATTCTTGTAATTTGTTCTGAATCATTTTCAGATTGTTTCTGCAGGTGATTCAACCTGAGAGTAAAAAATAAAAATAAATTACAAAAAAATATATATATATCAAAAAACCATTCATTCATTCATGTTCATGAGGCACCGGCAGGCAAGGAGCTGTCAGGGCACACAGTGGGGAGATGTTGGCTGCATGGAGGGGCCCAAAGCTGTGGATGAAGCCCTGGGCAGCATGAGCTGGTGGGGGGCAGCCAGCCCATGGCAGGGGTTGGGGGTAAGGGGCTGCAAAGACCCTTCCAATCCAAATCCAACCGTCCTACGGTTCTTGAATCTTTAAGGACCTTTCCAACCCAAAGCCAAACCATTCTGTGGTTCTATAATCTTTAAGGATCCTTCCAATCCAAACCCAAACCATTCTATGTTTCTATTATCTTTAAGGACCCTTTCAACCCAAGCCCAACCCATTATATGGTTCTGTGATCTTTAATGACCCTTCCAACTCAATCCATTTATGGTTCTATACTCTTCAAGGATCCTTTCAACCCAAACCCAACCCATTCTGTGGTTCTATGATCTTTAAGAACCCTTCCAACCCAATTCCATTATGGCTGTTTGATCTTTAAGGACCCTTCCAACCCAAACCCAACCCATTCTATGGTTCTATGATCTTTAAGAACCCTTCTAGTTCAATCCATTTATGGTTCTATACTCTTTAAGGACGCTTCCAACCCAAAGCCAATCCATTCTATGGTTGTAGCATCTTTAAGAACCCTTCCAACGCAACACATTTATGATTCTATGATTTTTGAGGTCCATTCCAACCCAAAACATTCTATCACTCTACGATCAAGTGAAGGATGGAAAAGCCTCCAGCAATGAAGAAACATCTCCTACCCATGCGGGAGGTATTTCTGTGGCCAGCATGCAGTGGTGTCCCCTCACTTGTGCTGTCACAACGCTGTCACATCAGACAAATGTCCATCCATGGACTTCCAGAAGTGCTCTGTCCCATTTCCTTGGCACTTCTGAGCTGCAGGAGAAAATACTGATGGCCCATCTCAACACAGTGGATCAGAAAGGGGGAGAAATAAAGTGAGGCCTGCATTTGATTTGGAGGAAATGCTTTGTTTTTGGCTCAAATTTTTTTTTTCCCCCTCATGTTTTAATTTAGAAAGTAAAAACTTGCATTGCTGAACCTACTTCCCACCCAGGAGAGGAATCCTGGCTGCAGTGTGCAGAGCACTGCCCTGGTCTCAGCAGGGACAGGCATGCTGAGATGGCTGCACTGCAGGGGGCTGAAGTGGGATTTTGGGGGCAGTGGCAAAGAGAAGTGCAAGGAACAGGGACAGTGCAAGGAGCAGGAAGCACACGAGGACCAGGAACCACACCAGAACAAGGACTGTGGCTCTGGCTCTGCACTACTGAAAGGATTTGAAACCCAGGGCCCTGCGTTGCCCGCAGGCACTTTTGAACTCAGCAGGAACCCTGTGGTGACACAAAGCCACGGGCCAGAAGTCACCTTATCTGCGACCCAGATAACTGATGTGAAACCATCCTGGTGCTGGGGCTGGATGGGGTCTGTGCTCACACCACGGCATCCGCTCCCCAAACGCATCCCCTAATGATAGGAAGGGCTGCAGCAGCCCCAGCCCTCAGCCGGATACCTCTGAGGCTTGACGCCGGTGCGGATGCAGGATGGCTCAGCGATGGCTTTGCACCACTTCTGCCCCCAAACCTCTGGGACGGCAGGGATGAAGGGGAGGTGGGTAAAGGAGCACGGCAGGATGGGGGCTCAAAGCCTGGAGCTGGATATTGCCCTCCCAGGCTGACACCCGCCATCACCTGCGGTCGGGAGGAAGCGGAGGAGGGCGTTTTTGCCTCCCTCCCGCCCCCCCCGGCAGACAAAGCTGCTGCACAAACTCATGAAATGGCCTTTTCTCAGCGGTGGAGCAGACACAACACGCAGCAGCTTCCGGCCCTGGGGGGGCTGCGGCAGCGGCTCACGCACCCCAAGCAGAAGTCGGCGCTGCGCTGAGGAAGTCGCTGGTGGCCGATGGCCCCACGGCGGTTTGCAGCCCCCATTGCACCGGGAGGGGGGTGGGAGGGGAAGGAGATGTGGCTCCCAGTGACCCCCCCCAAACCTGCAGCTCTCTGGGCTGTAGAGCAGCCGGCGCTGCACGCTCTACAGGGATCAGTCTTTCTAGCAAGGCTGTATGGGAAGTACCCATTCCTCAGCACTTTGCTGTCCCTCATCCCCTTCTTCTCTCTTGGCTGGAGAAATAAGACCCCCCCTGTGCCAGCAGGATGCTCCTCTTTGCAGCAGCAGCCCCACACAGAGCCCAGCCCCATGCTCTGTGCACAGCCAGACAGCTGCAGCCACTGCCTTAGGAATAATGCACCGAAAAAGCCCCCATCCCATAAACACTCACGACCACGGCCGCTGCATTTCCTTGATTACCAGTCCCACACTTTTCATTAGGAATTACTTATTAAACAGGGATCTAACCTTTCTCCTGGCCGGTAGCAGATAATGAGGGTTTTATTAAGTTGTCATGAGCAATTGGTGGCTAATGCAAGCTGCATCCACTTCATCCTAGGGCTCTGTGCTTCATTAGCAATGGGTTATTATGCCATTTATAATTAAACGTTCAGCATTTTGAAATACAGTGCAGTGAGTGGTGGTGGTCACCTGTTGGGCGGAAGGGGCCGGGGAAGCATAACACAAACACTGAAATGCAGCGGGTTGTGCAGTGATGGGTCACAGAGTCACGGGGAGGAGCTGATATTCGTGCCACGTTTTGTTGTCCCGTTGATTTTTGGGTGTAACACGAACCAATGAGCTCCAGATCTGGGGCTGGAAGTTGTACCTGGAGCAGCATTTGCAGACCCGTGACTCTTTTGAGTCTGGAACACCAACAGCTGCACAGCGAAACAGAAAATGCCAGCACGTGCCAGAGTAATTTAAGAAGAAATAATTAGGGAAAGGAAATTTGAATATGCATATGAGCTCTTCTCTTGCCTGGGAATAAAACCATAAATTTCAGCAGAGAGGATGAAGTGCAAATTGATGAACAACTTGTGCTGCTCCCGTATTTCAGCCTTACCAAAGAAAGAGGATATATGAGAAGAGATGGGTTTTCGTGACGTTTTTTGGGGCAGGGAAGGGAACAAACACTTCCTTGATGGAAACGGAGCTGGAGTCGGAGCACGCGAGCATCTGCACTCAGCCCAGCATGAAAGCAAAAGCCAAACCATGAGTCAGACCCCATGCCAAGGCCAGGTGAGGTGCAAGGAGCAGCAGGAAGGCAGAGCATCGGGACCACCGGGCTCCTTTGGGACCACTAGGATCTCACAGGTTGATCCTTCCACCTCCCAGCTCTTGGGAAGCTCCCTCCTGTTTTCCTCATTGGGGAAACTGAGGCACCGCAGCCACCTTGTTGTTTTCCTATGCAGCATCTCCCAAATTGCCTCTCAGCCCAAAGGAGGAAACCTCTAACGAAAAGAATAATTAATGGATGGCTTCATCCCTACGTCCAACGCCAATAATTGAAACCCAACGAGCGAGGAAAGAAAAACCACACTCCCATTATTTCAGACTCTCTAAGTTTGGTCAGTTGGGTTGTGTTTTTTCATTAGCCCGCTCTCTGGCAATAAGTAATTTTCCTTAATGCCTCGAATCACTCTTGATACCGCTGTGGTGTGCCTGTGGCCAATGTGAAGGATGAGGAGGTCGCAGCCGGCGTGTCTTCATTGGGATGGGGTTTCATTAAATGTGAGTGACCACAGAATCCAACGGTGGAGCCCAGCAGCACTGCCCACTAATTGCTTTAACGTGCTGCTGGTACCACCACAATTTCCCCTCTTCGGTATTGGGATTCGTCTGCTTCATCCAATGCCCTCCATCAGGACTGCCACGCAAATACCGCTTTTCCTACGTCTTCAGGACTTTTTCTGCACCAAGAACATCGGGCACCTTGGAGGCACTGGGAGCTCAGTGCCCCACAGGGTCCTTCCAGAGCATGGGGCCAACCAAGTGTAACCCAAACGCTGTTGGGAACGCTGTGGCCGGAGCGAGGGCCGACACTGCAGCCCCATCCTCATTACTGAGCAAACACGTGGCATTACGTCTCGCTGTGCTTTAACTAATCCAAATCTGTCTGCGTTATTGTGCTATTCTATTCCTAAATCTTGCATTAAAGTCTTTTAAACCATCTGCACAAAAGGACTCTCTGTGGTTTCTAGGGCATTTTCTGTTTAACTTGCATTAAAGTGTACCAAAGAGCTACAAGTGCATTAGCGGTCCTGCTCCCAAATTGCTGTTATAACCTTTGCCCTCAGTCAATCAATCTTGCTGACACCCATTAAAATGAGCTCATGGTGCTGTTTTTATGGCCGGATTAAGTGGTGTATCTGTAGCTCAGGCGGTTTGGTAAGGGCGTCACACTGCTAATGATTTCTTTATTGATCTTTAATGATTTCCTACATTAGTACAAGCAACATTAGCTTCAACAACATGCTCCGGGACAGACTGACTAAATAATTCACTGCAGCAAACTGTGATCACATAACTGAACATTCCTCTTTTGTGTTAAGAAAGGAGGGAAGGAGCTGCGTAATTATATCCTCTGATATCATGGAGAAAGTTGTGTCCTCCCCTCAGATTTCTCCCTGCCTCCCTATCCCCGTGCTGCTAAACAAGCTGTCCCAAAAGGGGTTGGGGATATGCCCCAAATTACTCATTGGGAGAAGCATTCAGTGGCGTGGGTCAAATTCTCCATGGGTGTTGGTGCAAAGCCAGATGAGGCTGGGCATGCCACAGTCTTCATTAGCGTAACTGTTTGCAAACCACAGCTCTTGACCTGCAAATAGAAATGATTCCTTCATTAATGGAGATGTCAACAGTGGGGAACCTGTGGTTTCTAATGACACAGCCATTATCATCAATAGGACGAACTATTAGGAAAACAGAAAATTGTGGCCTTCTTCCCTCTATCCTGACTTAATGCAGGACGGTTCTCCTTGAAATGAAATGCGACACGATGAGGTCCTGAAGAGCAGCTCCTTCCTATAGAGACATTGTTAAACGTCATTGTGACTTCCCTTAGTTGACAACGAAAGCCTTGGTTGATGTTATCACAGAACTTCAGGGATGGGAACGGCTTCAGGACAGCACCTGCAGATGTCACAGTATGGAGGTCCCAAAGGGCAAGGCTAGAAGAACGTGGGATGCTCAGTGTGGTGGCCAATGTGGACGCCCATCCCTGGAGGTGCCCAAGGCCATGGATGGAGCCCTGGGCAGCCTGAGCTGGAGGGGGGGCACCCAGCCCACGGCAGGGCTTGGAACTGGGTGGTTCTGAAGGTCCCCTCCAACCTCAGCCACTCTGTGATTCTATGAACACGGGCTGCTTTGGGTTGCTCTGCTCCTAACAAGGCGTTTCACAACGCTCCCATCCCAATTGCCCTCCTCCATCCTCCCACCAGATGGGCGGCACTGCCTGCAGACCACAGCACTCCTGGTCTTTCAGGGGACGTTTCCAGGTGTCCTCAAACCCACGGCCGGCACCGGGTGCCAGGGGAGCGATGCAGGAGGAGGAGGAGCACCGCTTCCTGTGCCCTCCCCGCGGCGTTGCTCGGTTGCTGAGCCCGCAGCCCGGAGTTCCACTGGGTGAACTCAGTGCCAAGGGAAAATGTGCCAGAAAAAGGGTTATTTTTTGAAGCCCTGGCACAGATGGGCTCGCTAAGCAAATGAGGCCGCTCGGACGAGTCCAAATTAGAAGCCAGAAAAGACAGACCACGGCCCTAAACAAATAAACAAACTAAAGCAAGAGCTCATTTGCATCCCTCAGCCCTCAAACAAACCACAGAGGATATTCTCGGCAAAAACGCAGCGGCAGCGTCTGACACCTGGCCCAAACCGTGCTGTCAGCAGCACAAAATGCTGTGCCAGCCCCGTGCCCCACGCACCGCCCTCCTCCAGCAGCCTCCAGGTCCAACCCCCCCCTCCCCAATCCCTCCTGTCCCGATGCCGCAGAGCAGAGCGTGTGCTCGCCGCCTTAATTATTTCCAGGAGCCAAATACCGCCGCCGCAGCGCTCAGATCGCGGCGTGCCAACGGCTGAGTCGGCAGAACGAGAGTTTGCACAGAGCTGCGGGGGGAGCGAAGGAGCTCAGGTGAGAGGCTGAGCATCTTTGCGACGGCTCGGAAAGGAAAGGCGCTGTCTGGCCCCGTGGTCACGGGCAAAAGTGGGAAAAGTGAAGGAGAAAGCCTCAGCTGCGGCTGACAAGAAGCTAACAAAAAACAAACAACAAAAACCCAACCCGCTCGTTGTAATTTTCGGGGTGATTTTTTGGTGTTTTTTTTTTTGACGGCCGTCCCTGAGTGGTCGAGGGTGAGGGATGGCAGTGCTGCAAGAGAGCATCTTTCAGGGAGAGAAAGTGTGTTTTTAGCGGGAAGGAATAGATCAAAAGGGGAGAAAAGGTGCAAACAAAACCACGGTGAAACAGAGGGTGGGGTGGTGGAGGCTCAAAACTAATCTTGTGCTCTCTGTGGGAAAACTGCCTCAGATTCCAAAGGGGAATTGACACAAGGAGCCCAGGGCAGACTCAATCCCTGGATCTCGGTTTCCTGAGGTTCAGGATTCCATAAAACACATTGCTGGCAAATGCTGCTCTGGTTAACTGATCAGTTGGAAAGGTGTAAAGGACGTCCTTACAGGATACAGCCAACAGGTTAAGACCTCAGCTGGTAGAAGTTGGTGTAACCCCTTGAAATCAAGAAAGTGCTGTCACATTTGGCCAGCTGAAACCCTGCACTGACCCACACATATGGGGCAGCAGTGTTGGGAGCACAGCAGTGGGGTGGCCGTGTCCCCAAGAGACAAAGCTGGGGGGTTGGAGGGTGGTAGCAAACACCACGTCCTCACGGGGTGGGGAAAGAATAAAGAGGGAAATCACATCTAATCGCTTAACCAAAAAGAGGGGTGGAAAGAGAATCTCCTTGGAGGAGCAGCTCTGAGTGCAGGATGCTGTCCTGCCCAGTGAGGGAGTCCCTCTTACACCGGCCAACAGAAACCCAACCCCACTGTTTCCAGTCTTTCAGGCACCAGGACTGCCTCACCAGGGCTGGTGAGCAGGGAGCTGCGTTCTGGCCGTGGTAACCCCGACCGTGCTTCCCATTTGGCTGCAGAGCCTCTTGTCCGATGGCAAAGGCACAAATGGTCCCGTCTCCAACCCCCTTAATGCCTATTGATCAGCGGAAGGCGCTGCCCCACGGGCCGCATCAGCGGTTGGGGACATCGATCGCCGTCACAGCGCAGCAGCAGCCGAGGCCACCCGGGGTGGCGCAGAGATCGCAACCCGAGCACCGCACCACGGGGGAAAGCCCGGTGCCTCCGCGTGTCCCGGTGCCACCCTGGGGCGAGGAGTGGGAGAGAGGGGGGGTGACACCGTCTGCCGCACCCAGAGGTGCTCAGCTCACCCACGGACCCACCCGCGGCCCTCAGAACCACCCCAGCCCCACGGCAGCTCTAGGGTGAGGCCGGAGGGACCCGGCCCCAGCGGTGCGGGGCGGTGGGATGGGGACGTCCGTCCCGTGGGTCGCACCCGGCTCCCACCCCGCACCCCGCTCCGCAGCGCGGGGCTTTGTCTCCCTCTAGCGCACGGAGCTCCGAAGCGGCTCCGCGGCGGCCGCAGGTGTTCGTGTGCCGTGGGTGTCCTGAGAGTGTCCGTGTCCTGTGAACGTCCGTGTGTTGTGGGTGCCCATGTGCCATGGACGTCCCTGTTCCATGGGTGTCCCAGTCCTACGGATGGCCGTATCCCAAGGGTGTCCTTGTCCCATGGGTGCCTGTGTCCCATGGGTGCCTGTGTCCCATGGGGGTCCCCATCCCATGGGTGTCCTTGCCCAATGGGTGTCCCTGTCCCACGGGTGTCTCTGTCCTATGATGTCGTATCCCATAGGTGTCCTTGCCCAATGGGTGTCCCTGTCCCACGGGTGTCTCTGTCCTATGATGTCCGTATCCCATAGGTGCCCGTGTCCCATGGGTGTCCTTGTCCCACGGGTGTCCCCATCCCATGGTTGTCCATGTCCAGACTGCATCCCCAAAGCAAAGCTCAGAGGAGAGCACCTGCCGCACAGCAGAGCTTCATCCTGTCCCCACACCTTCTGTATCGACTTTCCCAGTTTGTTCTGTTAAACAAATACTCTGGCAGGGGCATAGGGTGAGTTATTATCTCGCATTACGATATCCTGTCCGCTGATATATCTATTATTCATTTATTTTCCTATTATTCATTTATTCGCCGGGCGTTTGGAGGCAATCAAAAAGGCACTCTTGGTCATTTTGCTATAAAAGCATTTTTGATCCTCTTCTCTGCCAACTCAAACTTGTCTCTCTCGCTTAAAATACACTAATGACCCATTACAGGGGTGGGATCTGATGCCCTGCTTATATATAGGAACGTCTTTGGAGATTTTGAGATTGATATAAATAAAGCGGGGCTTGTTGTTAATGTGCTCATTAAGCAAGCAGTGGGCTGGGATGAGGAACACTACATTTTCCACTCCAGATTCCCCGGGGGCTCTCCCATCGTAGATGGTGATGTCTAAAACCAAGTGAACGTCGGGCATTCATCTGTGCATTTGTCTTGCTTGGTTTCTGGGCTCTCGCACCCTGACCTTCCCTGGGGGAGATGTCACTGCCCTACAGGGCGCAGAACAGCATCAGCACCTCTGTCCTGCACCCTTGAGCTGTTAGCAGCCAGTGTCACATCTGGGGACACCCAGGGGCTTTGGGTCCTTTCGTAGCCACGTTTCCCAGCAGCTAACAGGATGCTTGCCGTGAATGATGGGATGTGGAACAGCACTGCCTGCCACCCAGCAGCTCTCAGCTGTGAGATGTCTCATTTCTGTTCTCCCTGTGACACTGTGGCCATTCCCAGCAGCGGTCACCCCCTGAGGTGGCCTTTCCGCACTTCTCCCTTCGTTCCCAGCCTGGGACATGGTTCTCCAGCCCTACAGACTCTGTGACCCCATGGCTTCCCCATCCCAACTGCTCCTTTTGACACACAACAAGAGCACCCCGCCCCCTGCAAAGGGTTTCTCACCCCCGTTGTGCAGAACTGGCCCCAAGCATCACCCGCCGCACAGTCACCCTTGGGGTTCCACTTTGAGATGGAGCCAGACGAGGCGGTTTGCTGGTGTCCTACTTCTTCTTTAAGGTCTTGACTCTTCTCCCACTTCCATAAGTGATGTCTTTCCCCATACAACCTCTACTCCTGGGGACAGTGGGTTCAGCAAGCAGCCAGACCACAGCCAGGAGAGCATCCCACTCCCCTCCCAACCCCCAGTACTCCTCCACCCTGGGGAGAAGAAAGAAGCAACAAAAAGAGGCTTGGATGGAGATCTCCCACCTCTTCCCAAGAGCTCTGGGTCAGACATCCACCCTCCAGTTACCACCTCCATGCTCCCATGCCAACTGCAGACCCCAAACACCCAACGCCTCCATGGCCCCGGGGCTGCAGCAAACCCTGTGATGGGCACAAAGCCCACAGTCAGAAGTTGTTAATTATTACATCAGTGACAAACATTATAATAAATAGAAAAAAAAAAAGAAAATAACTCAACAACCCCCCAGCCCCAAACTAATTGCACCAGCGTTACAGAAAGGAAAAAAGCAAAGTTATTACTGGCTGCAAACATTCAGGCTCCTGAGCAAAGCCTTTCATAGGTAATTTCTGCTGTAATTAACATCTCTGGGGTTAATGGATCCAAGTTTCAGGGGATAAATGGATGCATTGTTAGCAGCCCATGCTCCTGGCTGCGTCCTGGCCAGGCTGGGGGTGCCCTGACCGGGAACTCACAGCTTTCATCTGCCATTAGTGTCAGAACAGCTGTTATAGCCCGGAAATTAAAACTATTCACTGCAGTAAAGTTTTAATGTCCACAGTTTTATTTGACATCCCGTGACTTATGGGCTGGATTGGATCCCCCTGCTCTGATCTGGTGGATTTATGGGCTTGGAAAAGGCACTGAGCCACTCTTTCAGTGCCGCAGCAGCCGATGCTACAGGCGGGGGGACATTGCTGCAGGGAGATGGAAATCCACTGTGCTTCTCAGCCCGGCCTCTAACTGCCCCACACATCTTCCTGCATCCTAACTTTTATGTTAGGACTTTGGACTGTGTCTCCCAGCACGGGGACGAGGAGCTGCATGCTGGCAAAGGGCAGCAGTTGCACCCTGCATCGCAGCAGGCGAAGAAACGCTTCGCAGATGGATTTTGCATCCATCCTTGTGGCTCCTAGAATATCTTCATAAGCCACAATGTGCCCTTAATCCCACAGCAAAATCAAGTCAAAGAGCAATTAATATTCTGATACCTGTGGCCAGCTGAAGTGATATAGAGCTGAAGACTTCTTTTTCCATTTCACTCCAACTGTGGTTTTGTTTTTTTCCAGCCGTTCTCTGGTCAGTGGTTTTAGGGGCACCAAGGTTCACTTTTGTGGGTAACCTCCACTGTTAGCTGTTGATTTAATTAACTCAGGCTCCTCTGCTTTCTTGACCATACCAACCCCAGCAGGGCTGGATTTCAAGCACAAGCCTGCAGTATTTCTGCTTGGCAAAAATGAGGGGTTCTGGGGAAAGCAGAGGGTCAATTTTTGAAGCCAGTTGGACAAAAAAATGAAAAGACAATGCTGAATAACCAGACTGCATGGCACAGGGAAGGGGAATGAGGAGCAGTCCACACCTGAGCAGCATCGCATATACTGCAGGTGTCAGCACAGCAGGGTCCTCTGGGACCCCTACCCCAGGATGGCAATATTGCTTAGCCCCAGGTGGGATCAGCAGCAGCTCTTTATGCCTGGTTTATTCTGAGGGTGAGTGTAAACGAAATGGTTAACAGCCAGCACTCAAGGCACAACCATGGGCCGACTCCAGCACACAGTGCTGAATGGAGCTCCTGCTGCCCCGAAAGGGATCTGACTGCATACACACAGCCCAAAAGATAAGAGTTTCTGTGCAGGCCAGGTCTAGAGATGAGCCAGACACCAGGGATGGGACCCACGTTGCTGCAGAGCAGCCCTATAGCTGCATCCCTGTTGGCAGCACCTACAAGACCATGCTCAGGTGGGTTGTAGAGAAGCCAAACCCTCTGGGTTAGGACAACGGGCAGAAAACAGCTACCTGCTGCCCCAGCAGAGCTGATCAACAAGGTCATCCACCCGGACCCATGTGAAAGCACAGCCCAAGAAACCCAAGCAAAACCTGGGGATGTCCTTCACCACCTGCTGAACTCCCCTGACCTTCACTGGCAGCTAAAGCCCCATCCAAGTGATTGGTCCAGCCAGGTGCTGCCTTGTTTTTAGCAACATCATTGAAATTTAAATTGATTTGTTATTTATCCATCTGACAACAAAGAGAGAAAAAAAGTCATAATTCTGTGCGCTGGGGAGATTGGGTTCCTGTATCACTGTCAGCTACATTAACTTACTTCCTGGATCTAAATTCAATTAGGGCAGCATTCCCTAGCATTAATAAATCAATACCAATGCCATTTTGATATATTTTGAATGTCTTTCATTATATATTTCAGGGCAGGGATTAGTGCTGAATTAGAAGTTAATGGGACGTGACAAGGCGAATCAAGTAGGGTAAGTAAAACCTTAGAGCCGTTAGCAATAATTGCTTTATGATGCAAAAGGTTGCTTTGGTGAAACAAGGAGTTGCTGAACTTCTCTTGCTAGGGATAATCCCAGCCAGGGGGACTCTCTCTTTGTGATGGGGAAGAGAATCATAGAATCATTAAGGTTGGAAAGACCACTAAGACCATCCACCCACCCCATGCCTGTGACCATATCCCTCAGTGCCACATCCACCCTTTCCTAGCAAACCCCCAGTGATGAGCAGTTAAACATGACCAGAAAGTCACTACTGGGGTTTGCACTGGGATAACATGACAGCACCCTTGGTATTGGCATCCTTGCACCTGGGTATCAAAGGATAAAACCCAGATTTAACTGGGGTTAATCTCACGCTCGTAGATAACCCAGCCCTGATTTTGGTTGTGTTTCTCTGGGCAATAATCCCAGAAGATCTCTTCATCCCCTCCTGGCTGCACGTGAGGCAGCTGCCTCTCAAATTGATCAGGACAGTGCTGATTGCAGATTAAGTGACTGGCTATCAGCGACCTGAATCCTGCCCATCCATCACTCAGTTCGGCCCTTTGCAAAACATTAGTGAAGCCATTCATCAGAGTGACTCTCCCAGACTATAAACCAGGCACCTCACAAAATAGAGCGTGCGACTGTTAAAGGTCTTAAAAGCATTTTCCCGTGATGAGTGGCCTGAAGGGAGCCATTCCTGCTGCATCTGGGGATGAATAAAGATGGAAAATAACAGAACGTCAATGGTGGTGCAACTTTGCTGCATGCATCCTTCAAGAATTCAGGTTGCTTGGGGCTTCGAAGCAGGTGTGGCACACGAAGCCCATGGATTTTGATGTGTCAGAACAGAACACTGAGCTTTCCTCTGAGCCATCACCACTGAGTTTGTCGCTGCTGTGTCCCCTCAGAGGCAGTTTCCTTTGAGGGTTTCCTTTGCAAGGCAAGCGAGCCCCAAGTTGCATTATGCCGTACATAAAAGTCAGAATGTACCATTAAGAGCCATTCAGAGTCAGGGTTGCCCTTTGAAACCAGGTGTTTCCACTTTCAGGGGCACCATGAGCTGCAAGAATGGGATGTTTATATGGATTTTCCATAGTTGGCTTGGAACAACAAAAAAAAACCCACACAGAGCCCACTAAAGCATAGCCCTGAGAAAACAGGTACAGTCCTTTTGCAATTCATTAGGTCCTTCCTCTTCCAGCAGGCAGGTGCTGATCGACCCCGTGGGTTGGATGAGGGAAAGAGGCATAAAAAGACAGCACGCTTTTGATCAAAACCATTTAGCCCAGACCAAAAAAAAAACAAGTGGCTCTTTTTCCTACTGGACTCCAAAGCCTCATAAAAGGGTGCTGAAAGCTGCGTGACCTTATAAAGCTCAGCCTGCAGTGTGCTTGGACCCACGTCTGGAGGCAGGATCCGGCCCTTCCACCCAGCACGGTTCCCAAAATGCCCCCATGGGGGTTTGGCTGCTCCGAAAGTCCTTTTCTCTGTCGGAGCTCTGTGAAAAGCCAGAGACGTTTTGGCCACATCTGTGGCTTTCCAAATTAAACAGGGCCTTTTCTGCCCACTTCTGAGCCACTGTTGTGCAGATTTATAACTCCTGGAGGGCCTGGAAAGTCAGCTATCATAGGCCTGGATTTAAGTTGGCCACAGAGACTTAAAATTAAGAAAACACATTAATTAACACAAGCATCGATGAGGATTTTTCCACCTTGGTCACAGGCAGCACTCTCTCCTGGACAGACTCCTTTCATCAGTTCATAAAAATCACAGAATCATAGAACGGCCTGGGCTGAAAAGGAGCACAGTGCTCATCCAGCTCCAACCCCTGCTGTGTGCAGGTCACCAACCCCCAGCCCAGGCTGCCCAGAGCCACATCCAGCCTGGCCTTGAATGCCTGCAGGGATGGGGATCCACAGCCTCCTTGGGCAACCTGTGCCAGTGCCTCACCACTGGTAGCAGCTAAACCTGGACAAAGCACACCCAAAAATGGGATGCTGGCACTGCATCCCAAGCACCCAGCAGGGAAAGCCTCGCTTATCCACACTTGCATTGCACAGCCATCCTGTGCATGAATGGGTTTTGTCCACCCCAGACTCCCCTGGCTGCTTGCACATGTCCAGCCACGCCGTCCTCTCAATGGGTTCTTTAACTCCACCTGGGATGAGTTTGCTCAGCTCCTTGCAGCTCTCCTTGCGTGTGCTGAAGGGATTTGTGCTCCACCCACTCTTGAATCTCGTTTTTCAGGCTCCCCCAAACCTTGCACATCCCCAAAATGAGTGAAGCAGCCCCACAGCTCAGCAGCACACCTGCCTGCTTCCCCCACCTTCGTGCCCGCTGGGACGCCGACAGCAGCCACCATCAGTGCTGGTTTCCAGCAACTTCCCCATCTCACCCTGCAGAAGAAGAAGAAGAATCAAGAATTGCTTTCCCCAGATGCATTGCACAACCTTTAAAAAAGCAGAAGCCCCACTTGCAGAGAAATCTGTTCTGGGCAGCACAGACAAACCCCAAACATCTTTGCCCACAGCCTTGAGCAATAACTGATCCCAGCCATGATGGGGATCCTCTCTCGCCATCCTTCATCCTACAGAAACAGCCCTGTGCTGCTGGCCAGCTCCTAGAACAGGGAATGAAGGAGATGGAGAACTGGAAAGCTCCAAGACCCCACATCTGCATAAGAGGTGTTTGATTTTTCCTACTTTTAAGCAATCACAGATGTAAAGCCAACAAGGCCAGGCTGCCGCAGCCCAGAGCCGATGCGAACTCCCATCTATGTGCATGAAAACTGGACAAGGTGTTGGGTGACCCAAAGGGGAAAAAGAAGGAAAAAAAAAGAAAATGTTTCAAAAATTCCAGAAATAACACAGGCAGTTCCTGAATTACCACTGCATTAATGGAGACTGTTCCACTGGCAAGCCGTCGAAATCTACCGTAATCCCACAAAAATCGATGCAGCCAAAGCACTGCCAGCCTGGAATTATTTATGCATCTCTTTGGGCTCCTGAGCAGCGTTTCTTCCAGGAGGCTCAGATGCAGCAAAGATGGGGGTAGCACTGCAAATAAGCACAGCTCCATTGCCATGGAACTGCCAGGACCTCAGGAACCCAGAGGGGCCGTGGTGCCCCATCCCTGGAGGTGGGGGAATGGGGATCTGAGCACTGATGGAGCTGTGGGTGTCCCTGTGCATGGCAGCAGAGTGGGAACAGGCAGCTTTTAAGGACTCCTTCCCAGCCAAACCATTCTATGAACAAGTGCAGGCTGAGGAGCACTGCTGGATCAAAAGCAATCTGACATGGGAATGAACAAAGCCAGAAAACCATGCACAGCCCATGTTAAGGGCCATCGGACCAGCACTTCTCCTTTTCCACCCCAAGCAAAGCTCTTGTTTCCCTCCCTGGAGAAATTCTTGAGGCTCCTTTTCACCAGGAGCCCATCAGAAAGAGAGCAGGACTCATTCCACGAACATCTCCCCCTACTTCTTCCCTTTACTTCAGACATGACCTTTTGATTTCTCGGGTAGAGTGTAAATTACATGTCGCCAGCATAAAATATTAAATCCAATTTATATTTAATTATTGATGTTATTATGTATTCCATAGTAATGGCAGCAGGAAAAAAAAAAAGTCCACACCACCATTAAATAGCTTGGTTGCATTAGCAGCTTCTTGAGGTTAGAGATCTTCCTCCGTTCCTTCTTAACGGTAAGATTGATGGGTATGGGGAAGTTTGTAAATAGTCTTCCAGAAATATTTTATCTGATTATTGTACCTATAAAAGGGAGCAGGGAGGGGGAGAAGGGGACTTTTTAAACCGCTACTAATTATTTGCTCAGATAAAGGGCAAACAGCTCGGCGAGCTGCAGGCAGCTAATGCTCTCCAGCAACCCCCACTGGAGGTCGGTGGCTCCAATCGCCCCCGTAGGCAGGGATGGGGCTGGGGAAACCAGCCTGGGTTTAAGAAAAAAAAGGCGGTGGAGAACCACAGTGGTTTTTTCCAGCTGAGATTTAACCAGTGCGTTAAACTGGAGTTCGACATTTTTACTAAAATATTAATTGATGCCGTTTCGACTTGATTAAGCTAATTTTCTCCCCATATATATTTAATGGCATGGCGACCGAAGGTGCACAGAGCTTTGTTGTGTAGGTTTGGCTCCTGTTGACCTCACGTGGGATGGAAGGGATTTGTGGACACAGAGCACATCCCACCGCCACGGATGGATCACCCTCTGTGCCACAGCAAGGGCTGATCCTCTCCGAGGAGCTCAGATCGAAGCACTGAAGACATTACGTCTTTATGTCTACATTGCAGAGGTGTGGGTTTGAAGGGCGGACTGTTGAGTGGATAAGGAATTGGTTGGATGGTTGTGGCCAGAGGGTTGTGGTCAGTGGCTCAGCAGCCAAGCAGAGGTGCTCACAAGCGGTGTCCCCCAGCGGTCCACTTCGGTGACTTCAGTGACTTTATCAGTGACACAGACGATGGGATGGAGAGTCCCCTCAGCAAGTCTGCAGATGGCACCAGGCTGAGTGGTGCAGCTGACACCACAGAAGGGAGGGATGCCACGCAGGGGGACCTGGATAGGCTGAGAAGTGGATGCTGGCACTGCTGGTGCCCCATGTCTGGCAGTGATTAATGGGGCCCCGACCTGGTGGGGACACCCAGCCCATAGTCGAGCTGGGACAGGGGGACTCTGAGGTCCCTTCCACGTAACTTCCAGGTACCAAGGAGCTGAGCTCCTCTTTCAGAGTCTTTCCCTCCCACTGGAGGTGTGGGCCCTGCACAGCATAACTGAAAGAACATCACCTCCCTTCCTTGATAGACTAAATGGAGAGAATCCAAGTCAAGAAACATAAAAAGAAAAAACTAATCTGGTGGCTGGCAGCAGTGTCACCACGCTGGTGACAACCTTTGGGAACAGCCAACCTACGGAGGCAGCTGGGGAAGATCCTCCTGCCCAAGTGTGGCACGGAGTGGAGCCCACAGGATTCAGTGCTGCTCTCCAGCCCCCACCAACACCCTGCCAGCACCAAAACCAGCCAGGGTTTGGAGTTTAAAAGAATGCAAGGAAAGGGAAAGAGACCCATGGGGATCACAGGAGAGCAGACGAGCAAACGGAGCAGGAACGTGCAGAAAGCTGAACTGCTGCTGCATCAAAAATGGGGCGGTTTGGTGAACCTGCACCCAGCCTGCTTCCAGCAGCCAAGGGAGCCTCTTTCCTTGATATCTCCCCCCACACACATTTGGACAACTGACAGAGCAGCTCAGCCCCGCATGCTGTCAGCAGATGGGCGCAGCTTCAGGGAGAGCTTCTCCATTAAACCTGCGCTCGTAGGGACATCAAAATGCTCTGCGAGTTCCATTCCGTTTCCTGAAGTGTCATCTTAAAAGTCAGAACTGTCAAATGCACTGTGTCCGTGCTTCAAAATAAAGCACTCTTGTTTGCTGATGGGAAAGATTGTTTTACTTATGCCGTTTTCCGTGCTTAGAAATGTCCCTTGGCTGCCTCTTAAAGCCGTCCACAAGCCTTTTGCAGACAGCCCAGAAGATAAAAAGTCAATTTTCTTTTCTTAATTGGGTTAGTGAGGAGCTTTGTGGGTATTTCCAGGGAGGAAAACGCAAAGACTGCACCCATCCCCAGCAGGACAGGGACCAACATGATGCTGCCAGCCCAGGGACCACAGTGGATGACCCCAAGCAATGGGACAGCCCACAGCAGCTCCAATTTTACCCTTCTGCTGCTTTCCAGCCTTCAACTTTCCCAGGGCTCAGACACCCCATTAGAAATGTGGGCACCACAGCAGCGCAATAGAGCAACGAAGCTTTAGCAAGTCTCACATTTCCCAAAGCAGACCCCTATTAACCCCCAATTGCCCCATGGAGCAGCTCAGGTGCTGGGCTCTGCTCCACATCACCCCCCATCCTGTGCTCCATTTCTGACCCTGTGGGATCACAGGGATCTTTCACAGAGCTGCTCCTTGCTACATCTCCTTGATTTCAGCCCATCCCTCTTTTCCATTCCCAGGAAGGAAGCAAGTGTTGTGCTCTGCTTCCATGGCCACATCTGCGCCCAGCTTGCTGCCTTCCCAAGGAGCTGCTCTCAGCATTTCAGGCTTTCAAGTGATGAGACCCGCTCTTGCTTCTGCTTTTAGGCACTCGTGTTTTGCCGGGTCTTGTTTTCCCCTAATAACACAGTGCTGTGCTCTGGGTCCATCACTCAGCAGGTGGAAAGGAGCTGAGTCCAGGTTAAAAAGCAATGACTTTTCTGAACAGGTTGTTAATTCCACGTTGCCAAAGGATGCTCCGGACACAAGGAACAGTGTTAACTATCACACTGAGCCCTGTGTTGGTTAAACTGTGTCTTCCCAAATCACAGCCATGTGCTGAGATGTCTGACACAGGGACAGAAAACCAGAGCATGGTGGGGTTGGAAGGGACCTTGCAGACCATCCAGTTCCAACCCCCCAGCCATGGCATAGCTGCCAACCTCTAAGTCAGGTTGCTTACCATTAGGTCAGGTTGCTCGCCACTAAGTCAGGTTGCCAACCACGTGCTGGCCTGGGGAAGCACATGTTGGTTATTACCATCCTCCTGCTAATACACATCAGGTTTTTATTCTACTGACTTACTCCCTTTGACGCCTAAATCACTTCCAGCCAAGTTGTCTGTCGGGCCCTCCGATCCGGCAGCACAGATTCCCGAATCCGTGCTGTCCACGTCTAACCCTAATTTGCTTTAATAGATGTTCATATAGATAAAATAGATGAGCTGCAGCCCAACCCGTGACATTCCTCAGAAATATCCCCCCGAGCTCTGGTGCACCACAGCCCCACACTGCGACTGCTACACCTAAAACCATCCCACCCTCCTTCCTTGTCCCCAAAAAGACCAAAATTTGTGGTGCTCTGCTATGTCCTACACACACACAGCGCGGATCCTGGTTCAGATCCAAGCTCAGAGGGAAACAAAGACAGCTCGTCCCACTCCAGGAGGAGGGATGCAGAGTGCGACCGGCGCGGAGCTCTGCTAATTTTACCCTTGCTGGCTGCAGCCTGCAGCCACTGCTTCTCGTTACGCCTCCCGCGGAGCAGCAGCGCAAGCACGCAGCATTTTTGCAAAGTTACAGGGTAGCAGAAATATCCTCATTTTGTTTTTGTGCCTTTTTTGTCTTTTTTTTTTTCCCCTTGGCCGCTCGGTCACTGCTTCCAAAGTTGGGAAAAAAGAGCAAGAGAGCAAACAAATATATACAGATAAATAGTGGACAAATGCGTAAATAAGCTGTTTTGTTGGGGGGAGGGAGTGGGTCACGCTGCAGAGTGGGAGGGGGAAGGTGTTTGGAATGCAGATAATGTTTTTTTTTCCTTCGAATGCCTACAGGATCAGCAGCAAGGTGGGTGCTGCAGGAGCAAGGGGTCCCAAGGAGCTGCGCCTGGAGCTGCTTAGCGCGGCGCTGGCGAACACATGTCACCGAGCTGAGAGCCAAATGCAGAAGGAAACAGAAGGTGACAGGAAAGATACCGTGACTAAAGGGATCTTCCAGGGCTCAGAGAGGAACCGGCTGTGCCTGGAGGTGGTCGGGGCTCTGCCGGAGCCGATACCGACGCGGTGCCACACAGGTGGTTACGGGGCGGCGGAGCAGGAACACATTTGCAGAAGTGACCCCCCCAGGCTCACGGTTCCTCTGTTTGTTCCCCAGCACCGAAGCCCGAATCCAACCCCAGATCTGCACCCTCAGAGGGTTTCCAACCCCAAGCTGAGGCCTCAAACCAGGCATCGCCTCTCAGTCCTGCAGCCCGATGAATTCTAACCACAGCCAGCTGCACCAAAGGTTTTGCATCAGGGCATTTTTATATCTTGGTGCATTCGTCACTCTGCACTCATTGTCCCTCCCAGAGCAGAAAGCAATGCACCCGTGTGCTGAGGATGCTCCGAGCATCTCCTGCACGACGACCACAAAGCACTGAATGGGCCACAGCTCAACAGACTCCCAGCATAGGAGGGGCCGAACCTGAGCTTGCATTTCCCTGCATGCAAACCCTTTTCGTGCACACATGCAGCAGCTCCCAGCTCTGCACCTCCGTGAGAGCCAAGCAAAGCCAGCTCGCCCGCAGCCCCTCTGCTCCTTTCACCAAAGTTTCACCATATTAAGCAGCTGAACTGCATCATCCAAGGAGTGTCAAATTGGTTTTAAATGGTTCTAATTATAACCAGGAAGTTTTAAAGTGTGTGGGTGGAAAGGAATGCAGCAGATTAATTTAATAGCAGTTACCACGGCACAATAGTCCTTCAATTAAGAGTTCTTTCTGGCTGGGCTTTTTTTTTTTCTTCCCTCTCTCTCCCTGTTAATAATAAATGTCACAAATGAGAATAGACATATTACTTCATCAGATGCTTTGGCATATCTTGTCGCCGAAAGCCTTTAGTGCAGAAATAGTAGCTGAAAGGGTAATTTTATAAGGCTTAGCACTCACTTAACACTTTAGAGGCTGAAGTCTAAGTCTCAGAAGTCATCCATTCGTCAGCACCTGTTGTATCCCAGCAGCACCCAACATTGAGCTCAAAAAGGAGCACTCACAGAGCAGAGGGACTGCAGCCCCAGTGTGCTGTACTGGGAGAACTGGGAGAGCTGTGCTGCTGATGGACCACAGCTCAGGGTGAGGTGCTGCTGCTTACCAGCACCGGCTGCCCTTTAATATTTAATGACAGCTGAAGTGTGCTTCCCATGCAGGGGGGTCACAAGAAAGCAATAATCAGACGGGAAGAGTTCAATCTCTGCGGTGGCAAAAATGCATCAAAATGAACATCAGTGCTCATTTGCAAACAACAGATCAGGGGTGAGGGGCTGAGGGGTTCCTCACATACCATCAAGTGATGGAAACCAGCAGAAGTTGGCTAAAATCCCCCAAATCCAGCTTCATCTTGGTGATTTGTGCACAAGTATGGAGGACGCGATATTGAGCAGATGCCCGGAGGGACTTTGGTACAGAAAAACAAGGCGCAGGAGGTAAACAGGGAGATTTATTCTTTTACTTTTGTGGTTTTGAGATAGTTTATGACAGCAGGCTAATAACTCACACACCAAAATGTGCATCGATCAGGATGATGCGACGCGACCCACAGCCCTGCAGCCACCTCTGCCTATGGGACAACCTGGAGCATCTCAGGGCCGGGCTGGGGATCCCTGTGGGGTGCAGGGAGGAGCAACTCCAAGGTCCCATATTCCCCAGGTGCTTCCCAATGGGAGTGCCCTCTCCATGCTGCCCATCACCCCCTCCCCCATCCTTATTCCAACAGTAGGACCACAGGTCCCATCCTTTCTGCTTACTGACAGCTAATTAATTGCTACTTGTTGTGTTCCCCCAGAGGAGCACCTGTCCCCACTGATGGATCCGTGCTGCCGCATGGGGACCCGCAGTTATCCCCATCCCAGTGGGGCCCAGCAGTTCCTCCTGCAATGGCTGCACAGAGCACGATCCCACTGCACAATGAGGGATGTTCAAGGGCAGCACGTGGGCTGGCTGTTCCCAATCCCAGCCTGAAAAGGGGCGAAATGCTGCTTGAGCAGCCCTGTAGCCCTTCCACTGTTCTGCAATGGCATATTTCTTTGATATATACTGTAAATCTGCTTCATTTGAAATTCACAGTTAATGACTGAGGTGCTCTCATCCAGGAAACTCCACAAGGTTCCGGCTTTTAAGGGAAAAGATGTAACTGGGCAGGAGCTGAGCAATGCAGTGAGCTGCCCCGCTCTGCAGGCACTTAAGAAGTCTCCAAAAGAAACATCACCCCCCCATAGAAACGATTTACCAGCAAGTAGAAGGCAAGGGGTGCTCCTGTACCACCTCCATGGGATCCTGAGACACAACAGGGGGGCTTTGGGAGCATCAGAGTGCTGCAGGCCAGCATGGGAGGTGGTGGCCAGGCTGGGGCCAACAGCAGTAGGATGCCTTGCTGCTCCCTCCCCTCTCCCTTAGGGCTGCACTGCATGTCTTCCATCCCAACATCCCACCCTGAGCTTCAATCCCAGACTGGTGCAATGTGAAGAAAGGGGACTTTGGGCACAGCTCACCCAACTGCTCCCCATTTGGGGTGAGCCTTCCACTTTGCCCACCCAGTAGCATCAAATGCAAACCGTCGCCTTCATTTGAACTATATGATCAGGAGCCTAATTCAATACAATTAGGATCATTGTTTGAGGGTTGAGCATTTAACTGAAACCCTAAGCCGGCCCTGCAGTAATTTGGCTGTGGAGGAATTGATTTTGACCATCAGCACTTTCTCATTTTCAATAGAGTACAAACGTAACCAGGTTAATTTCTGTTAAGCACATTACCCAGGTACTTTTTGCTCTCCAGCCCAATGATTATGTGTCTGATCTGAAAGATTATAATTGCAACCCAATAGGACACAAACCGTAGTCTATGATTGAAAGGAATAGGCCTGAAAGAAAACCAGCTTCTCTTCTCCCTACAAAACAGTCTTCACTTTTCCCCTTTCCAAAGTTCTTCATGGCTCATGTCTATGTGCAATGCAGCAGCACATTAGATCCTTTTTGATCAGTAAATATATGCTGACTAGTCTTATCTTCAATCATAGAATCACGGAATGGCTGAGGTTGGAGGGGATCTTGAAGACCATCCAGTTTCAGCCCCTGCTCTGGGCTGGGTGCCCTCCACCAGAACAGGCTGCCCAGAGCCCCATCCGTGGCCATGGACGCCCCCAGGGATGGAGCACCCACAGCTCTGGGCAGCAGTGCCAGCAGCTCATGCCCTCTGAGTAAAGCATTTCCTCCAATCACCTCCTAATCACCTCTTTTAGTTCAAAGCCATCCACTTGTCCTGTTCCTGTCAGACTGTGTAAAAAGTCGGTCTCCCTCCCACTGGCAGGCTCCCTTCCAGTACTGCAAGTCTGCATTGAGGTCTTGCTGGATCCATCTCATTGAATCAATGCTTTTCTTGCAGGTTTGATTTGGTCCTATGCAAGTTCTAGGCCTGATTTCCTCTCCTTCACCCAATGCTCCTGCTTGCAAAGGGCTTTGCAGTGTGGCCAGGCAGCAACACTGCAGGCACAGGGTGCTGCCCATACCCTGCTGGCCCCGTGCTGCAGGGAAGGATTCTCCCACCCCTAAGGACATCCTTCCCCCAGCACTGCCACCCATCACAAGCACCAGGTCCGGGATGAGCCTTGTCACCAGCCCTGCCTGTACATCATTCCTCCTGTTCATCAGAACGTCCTTCCGCTTATAAAGCACCTTTCATCACGAAACAGGATGGAGTGCAGCAGCTGTTGAACAGCACGGAGCCGCGCTGTGCAGGGCCGGGCAGGAAGTGGAAGCAGCTCCAGCAGCTGCTGGGATGGTGCAGGAGAGCTGTGCTCACGCCACCGCATGCCGGGGCCTTATCGCATCCCCCAGCACGCTCATGGCTCCCTCCTGACACGCAAGGAGCCCATGTGGCACATTGCTTGTGACAGCACCGATGCAGCACGCAGCAGCTGGGGAACTGCACCCCACAGGTCGCCTGCAGGACAGAGAATAGCAGAATGGTTGGGTTGGAAGGGACTCCAAAGCCTCTCCAGTCCTATCCTTGGGCTGGGTGCCCTCCATCAGTTCAGGCCGCCCACAGCTCTTTCCACGGCCTTGAGCACATCCAAGGATGGGGCACCCACAGCTCTCTGTCCCTGCAACCCACAACAGTGCCCACACCAAGAGCAATGCCCGTGTGCTGTAGGGCTGACCAGCAGCTCCACATTGTGGCTGTGGGTCTGTATTGTGGTGACACACACACAAACCGTGGTACAGCACACCAAAGCCACAGCAATGCACATCCAAGCCGAGGCATGGTAGATCCGGCTCCCAGCAAACCCAAAGCACAGCTCTATACATGCAGCTTTGCCCTGGGAGCTGCAGCAGATCAGCCCTGCAAGCACAGAGCTGGAGGCAGCACTACAGGGCAGAAGCAGCACTGCAAGGCTGTCATTGTAGGCAGGGATGCTGACCAACACATGGTGCCCCAGCTCAGGAGAATGGAAGGGTTTTAAGCACCACCTAAGCAGAGAGAGCTGGGCATACAGCAGCACCTCGCTTAAGCCACAGTGTGTGTTTTTCCTCCCTGCATAAAAACTGCTGCAGTTGGAACCAGCAGCATCTTCCCTTTCTGCCTCTCTGGCACGAAGACGAATGGCACGAACGCTTCTGGGCTCTGCCCTCGTGCTCTCCATGACGCCAGGAGCAGCGGCAGCCTCCCCGGGACTCAGCCAAGCCCTGTGAGTTGGAACTGTCCTCAGATCCAGGGCTCACTACCTACAGGGCATGCAGGCTTGGCTGCATCCTGGGGAGCATGTGGTGGCCTCTGTCACGCTGGAGCCACTGCTGTTTTTCTGAGAAACAGCTCCACATGCTGCTACCCGGACTGCTGGAGCAACCTCAACAGCTCCATGCTGTGAACACACCGGGTGCACACACAGAGGGCACCCAGCTCTGCACCCTGGGACCCCTAATGACAACCTCAGGGTTGCTGTAGCGGGTGGCAGATAATTGATGCTGTTCTCCCAGCACCTCTCACTCAAACAGGACCTTCCCCTTTGAAAAAGACAAATATAACCAAGATGAGTCAGTTCCTCCGAGCTCCCATCCCCTGTACAATGTGTAACTGGAATTTTTCATTTCGGCACTGCAGGGGAGGCATAACTTGAGAAGACAATGGAGTCAGCTACAACCCAAAAAACCAGTGCCAATTCTGTGCGCATGAGAAATAAAAACATTTTTGAGATCTAAAAATAAATTAACTGTAAATGACAGTGAGAGAAGATCTGCATGTACTCACTGTCAGCCTGCGCAGGGCCCGTCCCTTTGGGTGCATTCCCTGCTCTTTCAACCCAGGCTGTGATTTGCAGCAGTGTCATCAAGCCATGGACACACTCAGCACCTGCAGCAAGAGTTGGGCTCCCTGGGCTGGCGTCGGACCTAGAAGTGAATGCGCTCAAGCCAGAAGAACCTCTTGAGTTTCTGCTATAACTGCATGATGGTAGTGAGAAGGGAAAAGGGCTGCACTGAGCTCGGGGTCTGGCTGGTTCAAGGCACGGCACGACACACAGAAGCCACTTGGTTTTCTGTGATTAAATAAAAAGGAACAGTCCTGCTTTGCAGAGGGTCACCCCTCTGTTTTGGAGCTCAGCCGCCTTCCTTCCCTGCTGCTCAGCCTTTCTTATCTCCTGCTTGGAAGGGGTGAGGAGCGACCCAGGGCTCAGGTGTCACAGAACATTTCCTGGGTGCTCCATGAGGGACAGTCCTTCATGGGGGAGCTGTAGGGCCCTGCTGATACATCCTCCTAAAAGCTCTATGATCTGAAACTGGTGGGCAGTTCTCACATGTGGTAGGGATAGATGTGGCCTCTGAAGCCAAGCACCAAATTAGGGCACACCAGCAGGGCCAGATCTGCGATTCTCCTGCACAAGCACTGGAGATGCGGTCAGTGGAGCCATCTACGAGATGGCAGCTCATCTTCAACGCGCTGTTTCCACCACGTTGGGTTTCCCCCCTCTCCTCCTCGCTGTGTAACACCATGTTTGATATTTTTGATCGCTCAGCGTGAACCGGAGTTTGCCAACAGCAGAAACTGACGTTAAAAGAGAACAGAGATGGCTGTGTGCACCAGAGCCGCCTCCACATCCACAGCCATCACCGCCGGTGCTGTGTTTCCCTCTGCTGGAAGGAAGGCTGAGCTCAGGACATCGATGTGTATCACAGCTCTGAACCTTCCGGAGTTTGGAGCTTCTGGCTGTGCAGTGCTGCACACAGAGCTCTGTCTGCGCGCATCTCAATACCCACCGGCTGCTTCCTCACAAAGCTTTGCATCACCCCGCTGATTCCCCAGCAAGGAGAATATGTTTATATACGTGATTTAGCCGTGTTCATTAAACACAGAGTAATTTAGGGCTGCCTGCCCGGCATCTATCAGTGCTTGGAGCACAGCAGGAATTTTAAGATCGCCCTCCAGCTCGCACCACGACGAGGTGACGAAGCCTTCAGTCCGTGCTTCTCGCCCGACCCGGAGGAAGAGGAGCCAGCCCGGCCGGGGCGCTGGTACCTCCCGCCCGCCGGGGGGCGCACGAGGACAACCCAAGGGAGACGCGTTGTGGGAGGAAGCGGAAGTTGGTGCTGGGGGCGGAAGCGGAAGTACTTGCAGTGCGGAATGGCGGCGGCCGTGTCGGCGCTGGGCGGTTTGGGGGATGTCGGTGACGGGGTAAGGCCGCGGCGCGGGGCTGGGGGACGGGCTGCCGGCCTTTCTTCCTGCCGCTGGCTGAGCGGGGTTGTTTCAGGGCTCCTCGGGCTCGGAGGACGAGGCGCAGCCCAGCGCGGCGGCGGCGGCGGCGGCGGCGGCGCAGAAGCGAGAAGAGCGGCTGCGGAAGTTCCGAGAGCTCCACTTGAAGCGGGTACGAGCCGGGCCGGTTATACGCGCGCTGCCGGTGTTACGGGGGGAAGCAGTAGGGGAACGGCGGTTTCCAATCCGGCTCTGGTTGGATCGGTTGCGGCCGCTGCCGCCCCTCAAGCATTCGTTCCCGATGGCCGATCCGGTCCTTCCCGTGTTGGGGGCGGGATTTTGTGGCCTTTTATAAGGCCAGCGCTTTACCTGGTGTGCTGTATCAGGAACCGGGGCTCAGAGCTCGCACACGTGCCCCTCACTGAGCCACTTCAATCACCTGGGATCTGGCTTTTGTTTTCTGTAGTCATTTTTGTGCTCACACAGTTCTGCGCCATCACTTTGGTGTTAAATATTTTGTTCCTAGAATGAGGCTCGCAAACTGAATCACCAGGAAGTGGTGGAGGAAGACAAAAGGCTCAAGTTACCACCGAACTGGGAAGCCAAGAAAGCTCGACTGGAGTGGGAGTTGAAGGTGGAGGAAAAGAAGAAGGTAAGAAGAGCATGTTGTGGCTTTTTGGAACCCCGCAGTGATGCTCCCCTTTCAGTGACAGAGTCTGGAGAGCTTTTGCTGGAGTCACCCTGTGCTGCATTTCCTCACTCCCCTTTCCCTCAAAGAAAACCCAACTAGGCTCTTGAGGATGTATTTATAAATCAGTTCTGCACTAGAGGCTGACCAGATTGATCTGTATAAGCTTTGAGTTTAATCTATGGACATTGTATTGTTGCTCGGTGTTTGTGCTCTGTTAGGAATGTGCAGCAAGGGGAGAAGACTACGAGCGAGTTAAACTGTTAGAGATCAGTGCTGAGGATGCAGAGAGGTGGGAAAGGAAAAAGAAGAGGAAAAATCCAGATCTAGGATTCTCAGGTATGTTTAACGACACAATTGTCTGCGTTTTTAATGAACTTGTGTTAATATTTCAAGGTGAATCACGGAATAAAAGCTTTTACCTTAACAGCAATTTGTTTTCTTCCAAAGATTATGCAGCTGCTCAGCTGCGGCAGTACCAGAGGCTGACCAGGCAGATCAAACCCGACCTGGAGCAGTATGAGAAGCTGAAGGAGCAGTAGTAAGTGCCTCTTCAGTCATCTGATCATCAGTACTGGCTTTATAAATGACTACTAAAGCCTTAAACAAGTCTTTCAGCACACGTATGTTTTCATATGTACTGTTTCAAGATGATTCTGAAATGCATGACGTACTTGAGAATCTCATACTGCCACTCTCTACTTCAATAGGTAGAAGATTGCACTGCAATTTGTGAGGTGTTCTTTCTTTTCAGCCTCCCAATTACTTGCTTTCAAGGAGCACTGCTGGCAGTGTGAAGTTCTTTAGATGCACAAGTTGTTTGCTATTTCTTAGTTGTAGTTGTTTACTTTAATGTTTTGGTGCTTTATTTTTGAAAGTTCAGCAGGCTTTGATATTAGAATCTGCATTCAAATAAAGATTTTAGTGCTGATTTCTGTATCTTGTATAGGCATGTTATTAATAGTTTAGGATCAGCATGTTCTCACTGCGTCTTCAACTCCTCCAGTTAGAAGTTAAATGCCTTGCAATGTTTAATTAAAAAAAAAATCAATTGTATCTTGGAACAACCTTGTAAACTGCTGCTCATCTGCTGTTCTCAGTGGTGAAGCCCTCTATCCAACATCTGACAGCCTCCTCCATGGAACTCACGTGCCAGATAAGGAAGGGATTGACAGAATGGTTGCAGATCTTGAAAAGCAGTGAGTAAAGAGATAATTTCTACACGTGGCACTTCTTAGTAAGTGCACAGACCCTCCCACAGGTTTCCAAACGCTGATGCTTGCCTTGCAGAATTGAGAAACGTGAGAAGTACAGCCGGAGGCGTCCTTACAACGACGATGCAGATATTGACTACATCAATGAGAGAAATGCCAAGTTCAATAAGAAGGCAGAGCGCTTCTATGGCAAGTACACAGCTGAGATCAAACAGAACTTGGAGAGAGGAACAGCTGTGTGAGCTGGGATATCCAGCACAGGGCACAGCCCTCCTCTGCCTGCTCGAGTTTGGTATCATTTATCAAACAACTTTAAGCTTTATCAGAGAAATGCTTTGTGGAGCCCCTGAAGCAGTTTGTGAGATAATACAGTAGATGTGCACAGTGTAAGCCTGCAGCTGTATATAAGCTCTACTTGCTAAGCAGCCAGCCCCTCCAGTGTCACGTTCTAAATAAACTCACTCTGATTTAAAACGTGTCAGTATCTTCAATTCTGTAGAAACAGAGCTATTATGGTGGAATGGTGATGGCTCCACAGGCAGCCAGGCACACAGCAGATTTCCATTTACAGAAGGGTCTCCACCACAGTCACCTCCAGAGCCTCCATTTGCCACAGCTCAGCCAGGAGCTATAGCAGTATGAAGGTCTGTTTTCAAGATGACCTTCCAAATTACCTTGTCACATCTTCCAGTACTAGCTAAGTGAAACTTAAGCCTGGAAATAATCACTGAAGAGCTAAAAATAAAAGCCCAGTACTTGACACGCAGATGCCAGTGCAAAACTGAAGTTTATTTACTTGAAGTAAACAGTTCCACAATGTAATTTAACTGTTCAAATTAACAGCTACTGAGCTATTCTTTAGAAAAAGATTACCCACCTGTTAAGTTCTAGTCCATTAAAGCAATACAAAAATATTTACAAATATACACAAGATTCCATCTGTGGCTTCTGGATCACTGTGCTTTACATCTGAAAGAGAAACCTAAGATTCCAAAATTAAAGATATCAAAATAAATACTCGACATTAACAAAGCCCTCAAGCTGATCAGAAAACTTCAGACCTCACTACCCAGGTGTTGGTACACTGCAGTCTGACAACAGTGAGCTCTCCTAGCGTGCTCGGAACAGCGTACATTTGGGTGAGAAGTTGAGGAACTTTTTCTCCTCCTTCTTGACAGGAACCCACTGCCCATAGGGACTTCCCTTTCTGTCATCTTCTCTTCCTGGAGAAATTGATGGTTCTTTCACAATATGGCTCGCTGGCTTCTGTTGTACTGGCTTTGCCATTGTATTCTGGAAAATAAATTACATTTGTTAAGCACTAGAAAGATAAAGATGTACAGTGGCAGCAACTTCAAGAGGTTTACTTGTATTGACAACACACTTAAACCAGAATGCTGAATAACCACCCCAGTTCTGCACTACCAAAGATGCAACTTTCAGAGTAAAACTGTATGCCAGAAACAAGAAGTTCACAGGCACATTATGAGCAGAAATGTCTACATCCACTTGAAACACCACTGCAGTACTGATCCAACTCCTTCAGGAAAGGAACTGTGAAACCCTTCAAGTGCTACCATGACTAAGGTGTTTGATTTGGCAATCACTGCTGTGGAGACTGACAGGGCAGGGATCAGTGATGGACGCCCACCTTTGGAAGCACACTTACATTAGGGCTGAAGGAGATGCTCCGTGCAGTTGCTCTCTCCATCCCACTTTTGGTTATGATTTCTGTCAGTCCCTTGGGTTGCTAAAGAAAAGCACACAACACTTCAGTGGGAGGATACACCACTCTCTGCAAGTCAAGGCAGCCTTTAAAGTTAATAACTTTCCAGCAGTGTTGTTTCAGATATTTACAACAAAAGTAGCCAGAAGCTACCAAACGTGCCAACAGATCAGCACTGAGTTCAATCTGGCAACCAGTATTTTTAATCAAGGCCCTTGTGCCAATTCAAGGACCCGACACGACCTGATATCCATGCCCCAGTTACAGTTTTAAGGAGTGTTCAAATGATTCAAAGCATGGAATGCCATACAATGAAATGCAGTGTCAGAATAAGTCGCATGAAGTTCTGCACGTTAATCCTGCAGAGCTTTGGATAACAACAATAAACTTATCTGCAAGTGATGCAGGCCTCTTCTTCTGTACTCTCTCAACATCTGGAATATATTGCATATATTATGAAAGGGATGCCTGTACCATTTGTCTAAAACCTTTAGCAAATTTACTTCCATTTGAAATAGCATTGGACAGATGTAACAATTACTGTTGTTTTCTATTCAGTACGAATCAGATTAACACAACAGAACACAGTCAAACTAGAGCTCAGTTTAAGATGCTGAAGTTTCTCCCTCCCTTGAATTCACAGCAGCTACAGCCCACGAGACCCTTAATTACCAACAGATTTTCTTCATCATGTCTGGAACCATAGTCATGATTTCTATAAGACAGAAATAAAGCATGTAAAATGCATTGTGTGTTTGGGTATGTAACTTCTGGGAAATAGTTTATTACACATGAAAAGCTTTTAACTGTTAGAAAAGGAAAATTAAGAAGAAAGAAATAACAGGTTTGCTAAGGAGCCTCCTTGTTTTAGGTCGAGAAGGAAAGAGTTTCTGTAATGAGCCATAAATTACTACCATCAAGAAGTTGGAAGAACTACAATTCTCTCCCCTTGCTAATGTTACAGCACCAGGGGAAAGCCTGCACGTAGCACTGAGCCACAGCACAGCCTGGGTTGGAAGGGACCTTAAAGATCACCCAGCTCCAACCCCAGCCGTGGGCTGGGTGCCACTGGGACCCCATCCAGCCCGGCCCTCAACGCACTGCCCTTCAGAATCCAGCGTACTTGCAGTGAAAAGCAAAGTCTACAGTGGTTTCTACAGCACTTTTTAGCATTCTGGTAAACCTCAGTTCTTTGTTCAGGAGTCTGAACTTGTAATTGCCAACTCCCCAGTAAGGAAAAAAGAACCGTGGCACATCCATGCAGAGCACAAGTCTTTAAGCGTTCACCTTCCCACTCACAACACTCCAGTTCATACTTACCTCATCTGAATCCCCAGAGTCTTCGTGTTCTTTTTTAATACTGCTGCTCTCCTTAGCAGCAGGACGGATCTTCAAGCTAGCAGGCAAGACTATATTTTCTGTTCCCAGAGCTTTCGCAGCATTTGCCTTTGCAATTTCCAGAAGTTCCCTCTTTTCTGAAAGAAAAAGGTGATTGATTTTTAACATGAGGTACGGATACACTCAATCCAAACCTAAAACCTGCAGCTATTCTGCCTCTGCACTGAAGCATCAACTCAGATGGATTTTTGTCTCAACTGGGGAGATTTAGCTTCAGCTGAAATATAGACACGCTCTGAACTGATTACTGCTTTCCCCCCCTTGATACATTTTTTACAGATGTACCAAGACTTCCTTTCCATTTGCTACCACCATTTATGCCCTATAAAGCAACTACAGGGACTACAACTCATCTAGTTCGTAACAGCCCTGTTTTCAAGAGCTCGCACCCAGTCTCACAGTACCTTTCTCACTCAGGTGCAGAGGCGACCTACTCCGAGACCTTGTTCGTGACCTGCTCCTCCAGCTCCTGTAGGCCTCAGGATACACCGTCCTCCCAAACCCGTAGCTTCTTCTGCCTCTCGAACGCGACCTGCTTCTTGAATAGGACCTTCTGTAGTAGGATCTGCCACGGGACCACGACCTGCTGCGCGACCTGTGCCTCGGAGGGCTGCGGCGGTACCTCCTGGAGTGGTACCTGCCCCTGTACCTCGTGTAGCCACGAGACCTCGAGCGGCTTCTGGAATAGGAACGGGAGCATCTTCTGTGCCTCCGGGATCTGCGCCTTCGATCCCTAGACCTGGATCTGGACCGGCTCCAGCTCCTGGAGGAAGCTGAAGAGGACGTACTGGAACTGGACTGGGAGCTGCAGGAGGACCGACTGGATGACCTCGAGGATGACCTATCGCAGCTTCTCTTGGATCTCAAACCATTCTCTGTTTTCTTTGGTGAATTGAGACTCAAATCATCCATGAAGTTGGCCATATCGCTGCTCTTCCTGCTCACCACTTTTTCCTTGCAGGTACTTTCAGAACTCGATTCTGTTTTTATTGTTGTTCTGCAATATCCGGTCTCTGTTCCTGGGCAGGGGAGAGAAGAGAAGCAAATCATTTACACACAGCAATTTCCATATACACCACCATCAAATATTACAACACACTGCACACAAACAAGAAGTTCAAGTTAAACGCTGACAATTATCAGCATGTTTTAAGCATGACATTTTTAAGCAGCACCATTTCCTGCTCTGTGGTCAGACTTCTGGAACACGCTGCCCAGGAAGTGGTCAAGAAATGTTTACATCTTGTGCTGAAGGACGTGGTTCAGTGAGGAGATACTGGTGGTAGGAGGATGGTTGGACTGGATGATCTTAGAGGCCTCTCCCAACCTTGATTATTCTATGACTCTGTATGAAAGTTTAAGAAGGCTTTGGTGTAAACCATGAGTAGTTCTCTCTGGAATTCTGAAAGGTTTGTGTGGGCTTTAATACCCTTCACACAACTTCTGTTAAGGTGATAGTTAGTACTATTTATTCACCCCAAACAAAGTTTTCAAGATATTCAAGCTCCCAACATTTCTAAGTGCAGGAGGTGCAAAACAGACATCTGCCTTCCAGGACAGAACAAACTTCATGCTTTACCTCCACAGCTCTATGTAAGTAAGACCAATGACCACAGAACCACATCATACTACTGAACTACATCTTTAAGGTCTTACACATTCTACACACCCTGTGAAAAATACAGCTAAGAGACCAAAGGATGTGACTTCTTAAGGGAGCGTATCAAGACAAGCTTCCCCACTCAGTACACCTATATTATTAGTATTGTGTTAATGCACAAAGACTGCCAGCTGAACCACTGACCTTGGATTCACTGCTTACTGCCAATAAGGGCTATCAAAACATCTATTAGAGCTGATTAAACTCTGCGCTGTTCCTCAAGCAACGGAAGGAAGCTGCATAGGATCACAGAATGGCCAGGGTTGGAAGGGACCTCAAGGATCATGAAGCTCCAACCCCCTGCTGCATGCAGGGCCACAAACCTCCACATTTCACAGCAGCCCAGGCTGCCCAGGGCCCCACCCAACCTGGCCTTGAACACCTCCAGGGATGGACAGGGCATCACAGCCTCTCTGGGCAGCTGTTCCAGCACCTCACCACTCTCATAGCAAAGAACTTCCCCCTCACATCCAACCTCAATCTGCCCTCCCTCAATTCAAACCATTTCCCCTTGTCCTGCTGTTATCGCCCCTTTCCAAGAGTTGATTCCCCTCCTTTTTGTAGGCTCCCTTTAGGTACTGCAGGCTGCAAGGAGGTCACCCCACAGACTTTTTTTCTCCAGGCTGAACAAGCCCAGCTCCCTCAGTCCATCTAAACAGAAGCCAAGGTCACGGGCACTGCACGTAGTAGGGTAACACCCCACATACCCCCCCCCCCCCCCCCCCCCCCCCCGCCTTCCCACACTCAGTTCAGAAGCCAACCAGGGCTTTGCGTGAAGCCACAGCCGGCCGCTTACCGCTGGGGGCCGCCGGACATCCGCGCTGTTGACTTCCATGGGCCCCGAGGGTGCTCCTGCAACGACACAACGGCGAGTGAGGGCCGGCCGCAGCACAGCTCAGCACAGCTCAGCACAGCCCGCAGCGAACACCGCATTCACACCGCACCCGCACTCCCCTCTTCCCCCCCATCCCGCCCATCGGCCCTACGCAGCTGCTCGCCCCCCCTTACCCGCTGCACGCAGCCGCACCGCCTCCGCACGGATCCTGCTCTGACGGCGGAGCACGAGGTGACAGCCCCGCTTCGTGAGTCACGCCCATAGCGAACGGCCGAGCCCGGAGAACGCGCCGCGATCCGAACCCACGGAGCTCCACACAAACGCAGCCGCCCCAACAGCGAACGGAGCGCCGACTGAGAGCGGACGCGAACCTTCCAGAACGTCACTCCCCGCTTACGTAACGGACAGAACAGCGCATGCGCGGGCAGGGCGCCGGCTATTTGCACATGCGCACTGCGCGCGATCGCCCGCTTCTCCCCCTCCCTCCTCATACTGCGGCGCATGCGCAGAAGTCCCCGTTTGACGATCTCTCGCACGCTACGCGCCTGCGCACTGTTGGCAGGGAGCAGCAGCTGAGCGCCGCGCCTGCGCACTGAGCGCGTCGGCGGATCGTCGGGCGGCGGCAGGTCTGAGGTGAGCGGCGGCTCCGCGCCTCCCGTGGCGCCGGCCGGGCTGTGGGTCCGGGCCGTTCTCCGCTTGAGGGCGTTGAGGTGCGGCTATCAAAGCCGTGGTGGATTTTTCCAGTGACGGAAATGCGATGTTTTCTTGCGTTCCTCAGAGCATTGAAAGATGTCCGGCTTCCTGGAGAGCCTGAGGTGCTCGGAGTGCGTGGACTGGGGGGAGAAGCGGAACACCATCGCGTCCATCGCCGCCGGAGTGCTGGTGTGTGCGGCTTTTAGCGCCGAGCCCCACGGCAGAGTGCTGGGCATGGAAAGGAAGGCTGCCTGTCACACGGTTATGGGGCACAGGGACCACAGTCCACCCCATAGCCTTCCCCTGCGCTGGGCTGGCTGCTAAGAAACCTCCGGGTGTCAGCAAGGCGTTGGTGCTGCCATCCCTACTGCAGGCCTTGGGGAGTGTGGGGTGGATGAATGGAGATGGGCTGAGAACTTACAGAGAACTGACAGATCTAGGACAGGCTGGATGGCTGGGCTGAAGCCAACGGGATGAGGTTCAACATGTTTAGATGCTGGGTCCTGCGCTTTGGCCACAACAACCCCAGGCAATGCTGCAGGCTTGGGGTGGAGCGGCTGCGTAGAGGAAGTGGAGCTGTGGGTGTTGATTGATGCTCGGCTGGATGTGAGCTGGCAGTGTGCCTGAGAAGGCCGATGGCATCCTGGCCTGCATTAGAAATAGTGTGCTCAGCAGGAGCGGGGAAGTGATTGTCCCCTTGTACTCTGGTGAGGCTGCACCTCGAGTATTGTGTCCAGTTTTGGGCTCCTCACTGCAAGAAAGACAGTGTTCAAAGAAGGGCAGCAAAGCTGGTGAGGGGTCTGGAGCTCAGGCCTTATGAGGAGCAGCTGAAGGATCTAGAGGTGTTCAGGACCAGGTTGGATGGGGCCATGGGCAGCCTGGTCTGGTATTAAACGTGGAGGTTGGTGGCCCTGCATGTGGGAAGGGGGTTGGAGATTCGTGATCCTTGAGGTCCCTTCCAACCCTGGCCATTCTATGGATCTGTTAAGGAGGTGGGATTGTTCAGTATGGAGAAGAGGAGGCTCAGGGGAGACCTTATTGCTCTCTATAAGTACCTGAAGGGAGGTTGTAGTGAGCTGGGGGTCGGCCTCTTCTCTTGTGTAACACTGATAGGATGAGAGAGAATGGCTTCAAGCTGCGCCAGGGGAGATTCAGGCTGGATGTTAGGAAATACTCCTTCTCTGAAGGAGTGGAATGAGCTGCCCAGGGAGGTGGTGGAGTCACCGACCTGGAGGTGTTCAAGGAGCGTTTGGACGTTGTGTTGAGGGATATGATTTAGTGGGAGCTATTGGTGATAGGTGAATGATTGGACTGGGTGATCCTGTGGGTTTTCTCCAACCTTGGTAATTCTATGATTCTATGAACTGTCTGGCAGAGCTCAGACCTCAGGTGCTCCCTGGGGTCAGTGCTGGGTCTGATCAACATCTTCATCAGTGACTTTAATGAGGGGATAGTGCAGATGGTAAGAGTCTGGGAGGAATGGCTGACACACCTGAAGGCTGTGCTGCCATTCAGGGAGTCCTGGACAGACTGGAGAGCTGGACAGAGAAAAACTATATGGGGTTTAAGAATATTGCACCTGGGGAGGTGTCCACGTCCGGAACCCCCAGTACAAGAAAGGGCTGTTGGATAGGGTCCAGAGGAGCCACAAAGATGATCAAAGGGCTGCAGCACCTCCCCAGTGAAGAGAGGCTGGGGGAGCTGGGCTTGTTCAGCCTGGAGAAAAGAAGGCTGCAGGGTGACCTCATTGCAGCCTGCAGTACCTAAAGGGAGCCTACAAACAGGAGGGGAATCAACTCTTGGAAAGGGGAGATAACAGCAGGACAAGGGGAAATGGTTTGAAGTTGAGGGAGGGAAGACTGAGGTTGGATGTCAGGGGAAGTTCTTTGCTATGAGAGTGGTGAGGTGCTGGAACAGCTGCCCAGAGAGGCTGTGATGCCCCATCCATCCCTGGAGGTGTTCAAGGCCAGGTTGGACGGGGCCCTGGGCAGCCTGGGCTGGTATTGAATGTGGAGGTTGGTGGCCCTGCGTGTAACAGATTCGATGACCTCTAGCGGTCCCTTCCAGCCCCTGCAATTCTGTGATCTCTTGAAGCAGCTGAATCATGGGGTTTGTGTTTAGCTCGTATCTAACTAATCTGACAGCAGAAGCAGTCATGCTGTAATTTATGGTTTTTTTGGTCAAAACTTTTCTGTCTGTGTTTTAAACTATAGTACTCTCGCTTTTAACAGTTTTTTACAGGTTGGTGGATAATCATAGATGCAGCTGTAAAGTACCCTACCATGGAAGACTTCAACCATTCATATCATGCCTGTGGAGTCATAGCCACCATTGCATTCCTAATGTGAGTGTAACGTCTTGATCAGAGCTGTGCACACCTAGAAATCTGGTGGAATTCAGAATGTTTTTTTAAAATGTACTCTTTAAATCAGGAGATAACTGAAAAGAACAAGCCAGGGTCTGAGTGTTGCTAATATAGAATGGTTTGGGTTGGAGGGGTTCTAACAATCACCTGGGTCCAACCCCCCACCATAAGCTGGGACACTTCTGAGCAGGCTGCCTAAAGCCCCATGCAGTCTGGCCTTGGGCGCTGCCTCTGTGCACCCACAGCTCTGGGCTGCAGTGCTCAGCCTCGTTGCCCACTGAGTGATAACATTTCTTCCTAACGTCTCATTTAAATCTCCTCTTTTAGCTTAAAACCATTCCCCTGTGTCCTATTCCTGCACTCAGTGAAAGAGGGTTCCTTCCTTTCTTATGGTGGGGGCCCCAGAGCTGAATGCAGCACTGCATGTAGTTTCGTGAGAGCAGAGCAGAAGGGGAGAACTCCTCCTCTCTCGAGCTGCTGGTCATGCTTCATTCGGTGCAGCCTAGGATCACGTGCCTTGCATCTGTCTGTGGTGAGGAGCCATTAGCAATGGAGTAGCACACAGATCAAAGCATTAAAGGTGGAGAAAAGTGGAGCAGTGCATTGAAGTTTTAGCATCGTTCCAAAGTCTGAGCAATAAAATACATCTAACGAATGCAGTACAGCCTAAATGAGTTTCTGAGAAGTTTCTCCTCCCGTTTTATAAACATTTTCCTTCTTGCTTTATTTATCTTTCCCCTTTTTCATCCTGTTTGTCACATTCAGGATCAATGCAGTGTCTAACGGACAAGTGCGGGGCGACAGCTACAGCGAGGGCTGCCTGGGACAGACAGGTAAGAGGTGTGCAGTCAGTAACCCTTGGAAGAGCTGTGATGCTGCACCAGCTGTGCACTGCTTTATGTGCACAGCATAAGTGGGTCACGTCAGGTGCTCTGAAACTGAAGCACCTGGAAAGCTGCTGGTGTCTCACCCAGGGACGGGCACAGAACCTCCGTGTGTCTTTTTTAAGGTGCTCGGATCTGGCTCTTCATTGGCTTTATGATGGCTTTTGGCTCTCTGATTGCTTCCATGTGGATTCTGTTTGGAGGATACGTCGTTAAAGGTAAAATACAGCATGAAGCGTGGCCTGACCCTGTCTAGTTCTTCCCTATCCATTTTTTTTTCTTTTTTCTAACATATGGGGAATTTTAAGATCCCATTTCTGTTATTTAAGCTCATGTCAGCCTGTTTTGTAGGGCACAAACCTTCCAGTTAGCCTTAGTAGAAACAGAGGGCTGAGTCACATGGGGGACTGCACTGAAATAATTGAACTGCTTTCGTTATACAGGAAGAATTCTCAGCAAACACCTCTTTCCAGAATTAAGGTGACTCATTTTGTGCAGGTTGTTCCACAGGCCTATACATTAAGCCAGCAAACTGCTTGTAGAACTGCATACATTCCTTTATAACGTGGTAATTTTATGAAGACAAGTCTTGAGAAAGTCATAGAAACTGCAGCAGGTTCCTCTTGGCAGGGACACATCAGCAGACATGAAGCTGTTGCTCAGCCCTGGCAGTGAATTTCATGCTCATTAGGGCACAGTGGCTGGGTTCTAATTTATGTTCTCTTTAGTCTTGGCATTACTCAGGTCATGGGGGATTTTCAGGGACACCTGGGCACACTGATTTCATGCCAGTGCTCCGTTCTGTGGCTTATCATCACTGCAAACTGGGTGTGCAATCCCACACAGTAATGACAGCCTGCATGAGCTGAGATCTGAGTGACATCTTTGATTGTTGCTTCAGTTATTTGGAAAGCTGAATAAGTGAGGGGGAGGCACAAAAGCCATTGAAATTACTTTGCAGTGGGGGCAACAGATGGGAGGGAAGCATCTTGTCAGAGGATGAAACGGATGCGAAAGATGCAGAGTGCTCTGTTAATTCTATGAGAGAACAACCTGTCTGAGGGCAGATCTGCTCTGAGGCAGCAGCTGGGCCCTGTTGTGAGATGGGGTCTCTTTGAAGAGAAAAGGCCTTGTGAAAAATTCAGAGTGTTTTGTTTTGTTTGCCTTTAGAGAAAACAGTCGTGTACCCAGGAATTGCTGTTTTTTTCCAGAATGCATTCATCTTTTTCGGGTAAGCTTCTCATCCTTCGTTCATTTCTTACCTAATTGGTTTTTAATGATCAAAACCAAAGCTTGCTGCAGTCTGGGTTTTATTTCAGCTCTATTTCTTTGCAGCTAGATGTGGGTGAATAAAGTGCAGCTGAGGGCACTCACTGATCTGCCTGCATGGGTTTTGTTGCAGGAGCAGGCCGTGGGTTCACAAATACACAACTTGCTCCCACAAATAACGTATTGAAGACATGATTTGGTGTTTAATCTGCCCCCTGAGGTGCTCACGTGCCTTTCTTGTTTCAAACAGAGGACTGGTCTTCAAATTTGGCCGCACAGAGGACCTGTGGCAGTGAGCTCACGCTGATGGAAGCGCATTGGCCGTGTCACTTTTTTAACTCTGTATTCTGGAAATTTTGTAAAGCCATTTTGTATACGGTGCCCTTCAATGGTGTCTAAAGGTAAAACGTGGAGAAGTGAAATCACAGCACCACAAATCCTGGTTGTATTTTTTTTTTTAAAGGAAAAAACCTTAAGAACAGTTATATTGATTTCAATGTTGCAATGTTTCTGACCTGTAAAACTGCTACAAGTAGCAATGGAAGTCACTTTTGTATGATGTTTGCTATAAGAAAATAGAATAGTGGAAGATTAATGCATTTAACCATTTCACACTTTCTATGATATTTACAACCCAAGTCCTACTTGCTTTACAACCAATTTTTAACATATATTTATTAAGTATTTCCTATATCTGGACAATATAAACAGTTCTTCACTTTCAAATCTGACTGGTTTGTGTTTTTTCCTGCGTTAAGCTGTGCTGCTTTGGGCCTTGTTTTTCCCTGAGTGTTCAACACAAAGATGGTGAGGGCAGTGAACAACTCACTGCTGCTCAGACACTGCAGAGGCACAGTGAAAGTTCTGTCCTGGTTCTGGCTGTAAGGAGCTCATCCACAAAGCCTGCTGTAAACTTAATTCCTAACCACAATAAAAGGAAGGAAGAACACTCCTCAGCTGGGAGTTAAACCAGGGACAGGCCCTGCAAGAGAGATTTCTGATCCGTATTCATTTGAACTCTGAGATACAAGAGGAGCTGTTTTGCCCCATCCTCTACACACAGCTTGGTTACTTGCTCAAGAAATCAGGGAGCAAAGAGATGTGAGAGAAACAGAGGAATGAAACACTATTCCTTACCACCACTCCTGCTGGAAGACAGCAGAAGCATGGAAGAAGTCTTTGTGTCTTTATGTTCAGTGGGTGCTGGAATGTGAGGAACTGAAGGTCACAAGTTCAGCCTGGATTACAGTACTGCCAGGGCAGTGATGTGCTGAATGTGTGATAAGGAGGCACATAAAGGTGTAGGCAGCTGTGCTGAATGAACTGTCAGCTGGTAAAAGCTGCATGCAGCTGATAAATAAGTAGATTATACTATTAATAAGTAGGCTGGCTGTTTTGTGAAATAAGAAACAGTGACACTTCCTCTACAAGTTACCTGGACCTCTGTCTCAGCTTCCTTTAATTGCAGAACTGCTTTGTTTATTCCCTAATGAACAAATTAGATGTCAGCAGACATTGCAGCGAGCATCAAATACTCCCCCTCTTGTTTTCAGTGTTACAGTTTGCCTCATTCCTTCATTTTTAAGCAAGGTTGATGAGTAAATAAAAACAGCCAAGGTTCCACTTCTTTAATTATGTAAGCAGTTAAAGGAAAAAACGTCAACTATTTTGAAATGAAGAAAAAGCTGAGGAGCACCATGCACTTACAAACACGGCTGCACTGCATCCCCTGACTGAGCAGGCTGTGCCTCGTGCACAGAGCCCTGCAGGTAGGAGCACTCTACAAGCAATATCTGCTTCCATTCATTCAAATCAAGGTAAGGCCTTTAGCTGGCAGTGTTTAAGGAATCGTTTCCAGATCTTCCAGGCTGGCCACCCCCCAGCACAAACCCAAGTTCTGCTCATCATTTCTTGCCATCAGATCTTCCAAATCTTGGCTGAGCCAAGAGCAGATTTATCTGGTGACACGATTTCAGCCTGGCACAGTGTGGAGTTCTGGCTCAGCCATCAAAACAGGGCCTTCAGCAGAACTTATTGAACTTACAAACAAGAACTTCAGCACTTCACTAGATCAGAATAAATGCGTGCTGCACAGATTGGGACTTTTAAACTTCAGAACTAAATACAGCTTTAAAAGCTTCAAGCATTTTAATGGATAAGCCACGACAGCAGCTTTCTGTACACATCCCACAAAAATATTTAAGGTAAAATGATCAAAACAGAAAAGAAAACGTGTTGTAATTCTCCATCTGTGAATATATGTGCTGATTGTTCAGAAATAATGGACGTTTTGTTGCAGATTCTTCACGTGTCCATTGGGAAGGCTTTTGTAAGTGTGCTAATAATTAAGTGCTGTTTCATCATAGTTACTCATTTTCTCTAATGACAAATACGGATCTTGGTCAAGTTTTCCATTGAGGTTCATCCATTCAAAATCCAACAGCCAGATGAGGAAACTGTGAATACAGACATTCTTGTATCAGAACGTTTTATCAATCAACATCAAATCAACACATGGAGGAGGCGATGCAGAACCTTATTCCAAATTCCCTGGTTCTTAGAGGATCACACTCAGCACCTAAATGTGCACAAGCTCTGTGTTCATGCACTCAACGCCCAGTGAAGGCCAGGAGTTTTCATAGAAAGAACCTTCCATCCACAGAACTGCCTGGTAAAAATCCTCTTTGACATCCATTAATGGGGTGAGGTTCAACAAGGCCAAATGCTGGGTCCTGCACTTCGGCTACAACAACCCCAGGCGATGCTACAGGCTTGGGGCAGAGTGGCTGGAAGACGGCGTAGAGGAAATGGACCTGGGGGTATTGATTGATGCTCGGCTGAACAGGAGCCGACAGTGTGCCCAGGTGGCCAAGAAGGCCAATGGCAGCCTGGCTTGCATCAGAAACAGTGTTGCAAGCAGGAGCAGAGAGGTGATTGTTCCCCTATATTCAGCACTCGTGAGGCCGCACCTTGAGTGCTGTGCCCAGTTTTGGGCCCCTCACTGCAAGAAAGATATTGAGGCCCTGGAACGTGTTCAAAGGAGGGCAACAAAGCTGGTGAGGGGTCTGGAACACAGGGCTGGTGAGGAGAGGCTGAAGGAGCTGGGAATGTTCAGCCTGGAGAAGAGGAGGCTCAGGGGAGACCTTATTGCTCTCTATGACTGCCTGAAGGGAGGTTGTAGTGAGCTGGGGGTCGGCCTCTTCTCTCGTGCCATCAGTGATAGGAGCAGAGGGAATGGCTTCAAGCTACGGCAGGGGAGATTCAGGCTGGACATGAGGAAGTATTACTTTTCAGAAAGGGTGGTCAGGCACTGCAATGGATGCCCAGGGAGGTGGTGGAGTCACCGAGCCTGGGGGTGTTCAAGGAAAGGCTGGATGTTGTGTTGAGGGACGGGGTTTAGTGGGAGCTGTTGGGAACAGGTGAACGGTTGGACTGGATGAGCTTTGAGGTCTTTTCCAACCCTGGTGATTCTATGATTCTATGATTCCAAGGGACCGTCTATGAAGCACAGGATGTCTGAGCACGGATGTTGTGTGTCACAACAGAGATCACAGCTTTAGCCACGCGCCCACCACCAGGAATGCTATCTGAAGAACATTTCTATTTTACTCAGGCTTCAGACAGCTGAACAAACGGGGCATTGAAATGTACCCTGAAATGGCTGCTGTGTGCACTGCCACGTGGTTAACCTTACACTGAAAGGAAACTTACCTCCCAGTACATCTGGTCTTCAAAATACTTGGAGACAGGGATGGGCTTCAACAGTTTGAGGTTTAGGATTAAACCTGGTTGTAAAAACACATACATTGGATATACCTCTACACATGTCATGGAAAGGGGAAGGCTGTGTAACTTCTTGGTAACACACATCCAAATGGAGCACAGACTAAAACACATCAGGACAGAACACTTCAGCAGAGCCCTATGACTCAAGTTGACCTTAAGTACAGAGAAACTTATAGGTAAAAACCCATTAAACAGCCTCCCAGATTCTAAGGATACATGGAAAGTCTTTAACTTCTCACATGAAAGCAGACAGGCTTAGCAGCACTGTTAGTTTGGGTTCTCAGTACGTGGAACCACTGAATGATTGTTTTAGTTGATTGTTTTTTAAAGAACTCATTAGCTCTTACCTACCCTTGAGCTAATGCAAAATTGCAATCGATTAAAGCATTTTATAAGATCGTTTCAGAGTATATTTTACAGCAGCTTTCACCTCAAACCAGAATTAGCAGCTTTAGAACAACTGCAGCTGCCATAAAACCAACAGTATGTCATGTGAGGAGCACGTGAGCCTTGATGATCCCAAACCCCAGCAACCAAAGGAGCTGGGTCTGCCTCCTGCAAGCTGCTGACGTGAGTGGAAGTCGGCAGATTTGCAGCAACTGGCCTAAAAAATGAGAAGCTCCAGGTAGCATTTTTCTGTCACCAAGACAACACCAAAACATAAATGTACTTTCATCCTCACACATCTCATGTCTGTAATCTGAAGGCAGCTGTTAAACATCTGCAAAATACATTTCACCAATGAAAAAATGTTGCAGGTAGGTTACGTTGACTACATCTCTTCTTCAGAGCCTATCCAGGAAGAGTTCTGGGTGCTCATGCTTCCAACTGTTTCTCCTACATAAATCCCTATCCACAGCAGCACACATTAGCACCTCAGTTACACCGGTGTCTTTTTGCAAAGGACACTGACACACAACAGCTGCAATGGGAAAACACAGCCCCTGCCCCAAAGGAAAATGTGGAAGATGTTACTGAAAGGTGGTTTTCCTGCTTACCTGTAATCAGACCCGTTATCAGGGCAGCACTGATGGTGAAGCAGAAGGCTCCGATGCTCATTGCGACCTCGTGGCCAATGCTGAAAGCAAAACAAGTGTTTCCCCTTTGACAGTTGCTGGCTCTAACGTTCAGCCTGTGGATGTGTCTGCCCCAAGTGGTCCCTGTGCACGGACCTCCTGTCAAAACCTCACATCACAATCACTGTTTTCAACCCTTCATGCAGCTGCAGTTGGATGTTTTAAGAGAGCTGAGCAGAAGCCTACAACCAGGTTATGTTGCACTGTGATTCATTCCTGTGTAAGCTGAGAAAACCAGATAACTTCTTCTATGATACAACATGGGCTTGATTTGATCCATGAAATCCTATGGAGAACCACCCTTCATTGAGCCCTTTGTGTGGTGTTTCCCCAAGCATATTTCCAGCTGGGGGTCCAGACTGGTGTTAGCCCTTGCCTGTATGTTAAAGACTGTGGGATAAAATTCATCTTTTTTTCCCTCCCTTGCTGTAACAGCATACAAAGCTTTCCCAAAACACCTGGGAAGGAGGCATTTTCCCAGCCTTCATCTCCTCTGTACACTGCTCTGAAGATAAAGGACCAAATTTAGGACTGAAACCTAACATGATTTATCTGTGAAGGCTTGCAAGCCTTCTGTATTTATGAGAATTCCACTCAGGACACCCTCCAGTAACGATCAGATAAACTCATTACACCTAAGGGCAAACATTTATGTACCTTGGTGATTTAGTCTGGATTTCCAGCACACAGAAAAGAACTCGGGCAAGAGCTCCAAACACAGCAGGCAAACCAAACGTGAAATGAACCCCAGATGCATCATGAATCTTGAGAGTAGGGTTCAAGCAACTCTGGGAAGAGGGAAAACATTAAGTGATACACAAGAACACAAGCTGATAACTGGACACTGTCTATCTTGGAGTTAGGAAATTAACTTTGGACTCTTGCAATCCCACACCTTGGTCAAGACTTCAGGTTTAATCTTCTCAAAAAAGAGGTTTACCTTGAGGTATGTCACACTGGAAAATAAGTTTACAGAACTTCTACAAAAAGGAATTTCAGGCTTTGAGTGTTACCTGCAAACAGAAGGATCCTAGCGTGCTTATCACACCAGCAAGGAGACCCAAAATCATTGCAATCCAGGGATACTCGATAATGTCTGCTGCATAACCGATAGCAACCCCACCAGCCAGCGCTGCACTGTGGATATGAGTCTGTAAAACAAAGTAGCACAGAGAAAATTCAGTCATTGCTTGTTGTGTAACAGCACATTAGGGGATGTGGGCTTCTGCATACTGTAAGCTACCATCAGAGAACACCATTTCTAACTTACAGTTTCTTCTGCTTGGCAGCCTAATGATGACTGCCACGCTGAAAACTCAGATTTGCTTTTATTGAACAGCTATTTTACCCTGCAATGTATTACTGAGAGTAACAGAACAAGTTTTTCCATACCGTGATTTTCCCTCGTGTCTTACCATCCTGAATTTTCCATCCTTTGTGGTCAGACCAGACAACGCAAAGGCAGTCACAGCACTCACTGCAAGTGCTAAGTAGGTGTTAAAGATCAATTTATTCTTTTCTGAAGCCAGTACAGAATTGAAGCTTGGCCAGAACACCCACAGAAAGAGAGTGCCTTGGAGACAAAGACAAGCAATTGTTATTACCTGCTCTCAAACACGGTATATCTACCATAGGCTGTCTCTGGATGCTTCCAACCCACATTTCTGCGTTCATTTCAACTTCCTCATTGTGACCAAAGAGTGATTCCTGTCCTCTGCAGTGCAGACAGCCTGAGAGCTGCCTGCTGTCCCAACATCTTCCCCAGAAACGTGGTACTGCACACAGCACTGCAGTGTCATATGGACAGCAGATCACAGGCCTGCCTGTATCCTGTTCCCCACCTTTCAGCAGGTTTTTATCTTACACTCACAGCATTAGGCAGGGACTGCATTTCCGTATCACTGTGCAGCACCTTGATGTAGCAAACAGCATTTCAGCCCCAGATAGGGACTCTAAGCACTACTGAAATACAAGTCATAACCTCAGCGCATGGATCCCTGACCAAAACATCCACACAAGCCCCAAAGAGACAACTTAATTGAGAGAGGGCAGCAGTGAACCTGCACTTATGCTTTCCTCCTGCTCTCACTGCAATCTCTTCTCCCAGCATTAAACCAAATGCCTCACCCAACATTGACAGTAAGTCCGATTTTGAAGTACTTCCATTCTTCTCAGCCCTTAGTGATGGCTCAGGGAAACGTGAGGAGACAGCCAGACCAAAGTATGCCCCAAACAGGTGAACGTGCATCATGCATACATGGTATGAAACCTGCATCAGTAGAGTAAGTAAATTTGTAACCAATCATGTGCCACAGGAAACTTTGACACAGATGCTGATATAATTCACTCATGCAACCTCCCTGTGTAGAATTTGTCAAAACAGTCACTTGGTTTATAACTGAAGCGTGGGTTTTTAATGCCATGTTAATTTACCTGAGCTCACTGTAGCTCATAACCACGCAGTTCATCCACAAAGAGCTCGGAGCACATTTACACTGTGTGTTAAACGCAGCTCTGCCTCTGCTGTGCACAGTGTGCTCGTGTATCAGTCAGTGGAAACAGCAATGTTTCCAAAGGCTCTGTGAAACTTTCCCTCCTGTTTCTGGAAATGATACTGCTGTACCTTCAGGACGTGCATGTTGATCCATCTGCTCATACGGAAAACTATTATCTCCACAACTGTCATCACGATGGATTGCATGGGATTGATCTTCCCAAGAACAGCTCCAATGGAGATGACCACAGCAACCATGCTCATAGCAGCTCCCGTTATTCTGTAACGAAAGGAAGGAAAGAAAAGAAGAAAACAAAATACAATTCCATGTCAGGACCATATTCAGGCAAAGAAGAAAGAACAACTGACAGCAAAATGCACCTAACCCTCCAAAAAGTCTGCAACGACCATGCTGATTCACTGCAGCCAGGCATTACACCAGAATAAAAGCCATCAGCAGCTCCAGTGATTCCAATTCTAACAAGAACTAATTACCCGAACACATCTTCCACTGTTCTTTCTGTCGGGAAAACTGATACATTTTCCATCAGAATGGAGCACTGGACACCAAGCACGATGATCAGGAGGTTGAATCCCACGCTGCTGAACCCGTATCGTTTCAAAAACGTCAGGAAAAAGCCAAATCCAAAAATGAGCATGTGGCTGACATCCTGCAAATCTGCGTGGCAGAAAAGAGCAGAAGAGCAGTGAAGTGATTCAAGGAGACTGGTTTTAAAAAATGACAATTAACTAAGAAATCTTTCTATTAAACACTGGGCACCATTATGAACTAGTTTTAAAGAAACCCAGAGCTTGCTCTCTCTTCCATAAGGAAACAGAAAGACGATACCGTACTCAAATTCAGTTTTACAATTGTTTCATGTGCTGAGACCTCACCAGAGTTCTGCACTCAGAGCGCTGCCTGTCCTCAGAAGTTTCCACTTATACACGTGGAGACAGCAGAAAACAGATGAGCAATGCAATTTCTATCATGTATGACTTTGTGGACTGCCTTTGCTTTCACATAAATAATGATGAAGAATACAAGCAGGGCAGCAGAAGGGCAGCACAAACGTTCTCCTTCTCACTCACCAGTACACAAAACCATCCATCCCAACTCTACTGCAGTGCAAAATAAAAATCCTTCCTTTCACAGCAAGGTGAGCAGTCTTACCTGTGTAGTGAAGTAATGCATACTGGTCTGAGAACAGAAAATAAATGAGGACGATGAAGACAGCTTCCAGAGAAAGGATCAGCCACGGCACGCTGCATCGGAAGCTGAGGTAAGTAGAAGGCATTGTGCACCAGATGATACTTAGGCACAAACACCTTAATACTGTCTTCTATAAACAATGTTTGTGTCACCTCAAACCAACAGTTAAGGAGGGGGAGGGGGAATAAAAGAGAGATAAAAAACCCGAGAGGCATCGGCAACGAACGTTCCTTATCTGGTGCACGTCAGGAGCCCAAGCTTAGCTGACATGGACTAAACTCAGAAGTACCCACAAACAGAACCATACCAAATGGTCGATGTAGTTCTGCAGGATGCCATCCCCACGGTGCTCCAGCTGCTTGGCTCCTCACGTATCAGCTGAACGGCAAGAAAAGCATGCAGACATGCAGACTCACAGCAGTGGGATGCTGAAGCTCACACAATATCATTATTCCTTTATATTGCTTGTAATCCAGACTGTAATCCAGACCTGAGCCCCTCCACCACTACCTCAGGAAATGCCCAGCTGAGATTCCGGTTGTGTTTTCAGCTGCAGGATCCAACACAACACCCACATCCCGCTGGGTAACCCCAGACACACTGCAGCCTTTTAACTGAGAACCAACCTGATCGCTTCCAGACCTGACCTGCATTCAGAAACGCATCACCTTCCATTGCCACACCGTGGCTATGAGGCACCCAACTTGTGGGTTCTCAGCCTTTGGGTTGGCACATGTTTTTTCTTTAAATAAGCAGCCACCAAAGCGAACATTTGGGGCACACAAGCAGGGCTACATGGCAGAAGCTGTTATGTCCTGTGGAAGATCTGCTTCCAGCTCCTTTTTGGGGGGATTTGGTGACCATGTTGGGAAACTCAGATGTTGCTCAACGTCAGTTGAGCTGCTTTGGAACACCTATAAGGTGCAAACAGAGCTGATGGATGCAGTGACTGCCTGTGCTCCATCTCCCATCTGCAGTACAACCACCTGGGAACCACACTGAGGATCCACAACTACAGCCACCATTCTGCATGAGTTAAATAAGCAAAATCACCCTTTTTTTTTTTCTTTCTTTCTTTTTTGACATTTGTGACCAAGTCTCCTGGCAGCACAAACACTCTGACGGAACACATGCCGAAGGCTGTAACGTTGCCCGTGCCTTTTCGCACAGGACACCCCCGGGATCCTCCTGTCCCGCTGTAAATGCTGATTCTGGGCTTTTTGCGTCCAATTCCCCCATGAACCGAACAGGCTTTAACGCCACAGCAGGGCCGCGCTCCTCAGCCCGGGCCCATCCATCACAGTCCGAACGCTTAGGGCCCGCACGCGGCCCCTGCAGAGAGGAAGAAGCCAGGCGCGGTTCGAAGCCCCGCTCGCACTCCGCTTTGCCACGCAGCCCCGCGCGGCTACAGCACGAACTGCGGGCGGGGCCGCCGGTGACAAGGCAGGCCTAACCGGAAGGGGCGGAGACAACGGAAGTTCCGCTCCCCCTCTGCTTCCCATTGGCTGAGCGCCCCCACCCACCCACAGGCCCTGCCTTAGGGACGGGTTTCCCATTGGCCGAAAGCTAGCAGCTTTCCTGGGCTCTGATTGGTCCATCTCCAAACACCGTCCGTCTTTGGACCGATCGGAGACAGGACGGCCGCGTTGCCCCGCCCCTTCCTGCCCCGCCATTGGGCCGCTCTCCTGCCACTCCCCTGAATGTGTTTCTTTGCTGCAGTCGCTCCGCTGTTTGCTTTTCGGTTTTTTTTTTTCTCCCTTCTCTTCCCGAAATCCTGCGAGGCGTCGGGACAAGGCTGCGTTGTTGCGGAAGAACAGCGCACCCCGAGGATTACGATAGTGATTTGTCAGCGAGGTTGTCAATCAAGTATGAGGGGCGGCCCTTTAGAGTTACAGTGACAGAGGAAATTAAGCCCTCCTTTTTCCGCTTCCGAATGGATAGCTGAGCTGTCCTTTGAGTTTTCCTCCTCTCTCCCATTGGACAGCCTTGCTGTCAATCACAGCACGGGACGGGAACCATCGCAGACGGACAGTAGGCGGGAGGAGAGCAAGAACTGCTTAGCGATTGGTTGAAGAGCCGTCAATTCACAATCCCTGTTCTGCGATGGGCTCTCGTGGCCGTCAATCAAGCGCGTGGGCAGGCCGTTCGATGACGCGGGGCGGGACCAACCGTACAGCATTCTCATAGGCCTTCTTGGCCGTTCGTCTGCCTTTTTCCGCCGTCGATTGGTCGAGAGAGCCGTCATTCTTGCGTCACCACCGTTCGATTGGACAGCGTCGGGGAGGGCAGGTCGTTGCGCGGCGGCTGCGCGGGGGGACGCGGCGGGGAGGGACCGACCAGGAATTATTTTTATTTCTTTGTTTCCCGGGGTTATTAAAAAAAAAAAAAAAAGAAAAAAAAAAAGAAAAAGAGGAGGGGGGAGAATTAAAAAAAAAAAAGACAGAAAAAAAAAAAAACAAAAAGAAAAACGACGGCAGCCGCGCAGCGCGAGGAACCCGAGGGCCGCATGGTGCTGCCGTGAGCGGGGCGGCGCGGGGCCGGGAGGCGGCGGGAGGATGAAGCGGCGGAGCGCGGACTGCAGCAAGCTGCGGCGGCCGCTCAAGCGGAACCGCATCGCCGAGGGCATCTACGGCAGGTAGCGAACGGCCGGGGGAGGGGAGGGAAAGGAGGAGTGGGGGGGGGGGGGTAACGCCGGGAGCTCCGCGGCTCCCCGGCCCGGCCGCGCCCCGCCCCCGCCCTGACAGCGGGCCGAGCGACATGGCGACCGCCGCCCCGCAGCCGGACCGCACGTGGGGAGCGGGGAGAGCCGGCGGGCGAGGTGAGGCGAGGCGGGGCTCGGAAAGGAGGGCGCGGTGGGGGGTCCGGCTGAGCGCAGGTAACGGCGGTGGGGGGGAAAGGTGACGGCAGTGCGGGCGGTGCGGTGATGTACGGGGGGAAATCAGCGCTCGGAAGGAAGGGCGGTGAGCCGGTAGGGCTGGGGGGGGAGGGGGGGGGTCGGGGGTCACCGGCAGTGGGGGGGTTGGAAAGGAGCGGGTTTGGAACTGAGGGACGCGGTCAGAGCGCTCACGGGGCAGTGGTTGGGCTGCGTGCTCTGCATGGCCCTTCTCCAACCTTACCGGAGGTCTAACGTCTATGCAAACTGACTTGTGGAAGTTGTCCCGTTTCTGCTTCCAGCCCGGCAGAGGTTTGGCTGTGCTCTGAGTGGAAACCTTGCGCGCTGCAGGTGTTTGCTGTGCAGGAGGATGGGCGGCTGTGGCTGTGACAGGTGTTGGGATGTGCTGCTCTGCTCCTCGTGGGTCCCTGCTCGGGAGAAGGGAGCATCTTGTTTTTGGCTCCCGGCGTTGAGAAAGCAGCGCTCGGATCGTTACGGCGATTGCTTGGAAGTTGTTATGCGGGGTGATTTGTCTTAGTGGAACAGTTTGAGTGTCAGCAGTGGGAATCGCGTGCTGCCCATGGCACAGGGTGGGGAGGGGGAGAGAAAAGGGAGAGCTGGGAAAGGTGTGGAGCAGCACAGAGTGAGTGTGGTTGGGGCAGCATGCAGAGCTGCTGCGTGGAGAGCTGTTGGAGATGCCAGGCTCTTGCAGGAGCTTCTCCTGCAATGTTTTGTATCAGAAATGGGATTTTCAGCCTTTGTTACAGGTGGGGCTTTGATGAGCAGAAGCACGGGGTGGCTTTGAGGTGTTGTTCCGCAGGAAGAGGAGCTGGTCTGCAGGCTGGAAATGGGGCTGGGGGCATTTCCCTCCTGGATTTCTTTATTCCTTGTTTATTCTTTTTTTTTTTTTTCTTCTGTTTTGCTTTTTTTCCTCACTTTCTGCCCATGATTTACATACAGGCAGCGTCTCTATAACGATAGAATTCCAAATCATTAAAATTACTCTGGTTACTGTAGCTATTTACTCAACTTATCTTAATTGCTGCCATCAGCTTACACAAACCCAGTAAATACAGTTATCAGGAGGCAGCACCGCAGTGATACAAACAGAGCAGCTAGGCTGAGCAAACAGCTTGATGAGCACACTTGAATCTTTGCAGGATTTGTGTTTGCTTTTTAATTGAAGACCAATCTTCCCACCCTTGTGCCAATCCTTCAGTGCGCTCACAGAGGGGTGAATGCGGCTGCGAGTTGCAATGCTGAAGAGTTTGGGAGCAGCTGCCCTTCATGCAGCCAACCTTCCCCAGCAAACATGCAGCACCTGCCCTCCCCATCCCTGAAGCTGCTTTTTGCATTTTGGGTGCCATCGTTTCCTGTCCTGCAGAATCCCAAGCTGATATTATGTGCAAAGCACAATGAATTGAGCTCCCTACAGGTGTTACCTGTGCAAAAAGCATTGTGATCCTTATAACAGTGCAGGTCTCCAAAGCCACCCAAGGCTTGGTGAGTGGGGCTCAGAAGGTCTCCACAGTTTACATTCAGAACTTTGCTTTATGCCTTTTCAGCTCTCTGTTGCCATCGTTTTGCAGTTAGCATCTTTTGTCTTTGGCGCTGCACGTCCTTAGGACTTGGGCTGTTGGTTGATGCGTTCATGGCAGCTTGTTGTTGTCGAAGCAATTGAAGTTGACTTCTTGCTGCTGGTCTCCCACTCCTTGTCCTTGACGTATTTCACACCCCACTCTGCTGCTGCTGACTCTGTTGTGTGCTCTCCATCGAGTCCCGCTGGTGGCACAGCAGAGGAGGACCCTTCCCACCACCGCTCCATTCCATTTTGTTGCTGTGTGACCTCTGAGTAAAGGAGCTCCTGCTCACATCTGACCTCAGTTCCCCTCTTTCGGTGTAAAGCTGCTCCCCAAAGAGGAATCCTCCTCCTCCAGCATTTTGCACGTGGGTCAGAAAACTGATTGCCCGGATTTTAGGCATCAGCGGGTGTCAGAACTGCAGGTGTGGGGTCACAGAGCAACGCTGTGCTCTGGGCTGCGCATCAGCGCGTGGCACAGAGGGACAATAGAGGCACCAGAGGGAGAAGCAGCGCTGGGAAGGGCTGATACAAAGCGGGGGGAGGGAGGGGGGCTGCTGCCGCCTTTGGGCCTTGGTTTTATTCTCATAATCTCATTTGAGGGGTGTCAGCGTGCCTTTGTGGTCGGGATCTGTGTGCCTTCCTCCCAAGGGTCCCCGCCAGCTGCAGCGTGCTGCAAATGCACCCTTTTTGTGTTTTGCTTTGTTGTTGTTTTTTTTTTCCCTATGTATGAATTTGAACGTAGATATGTTTAAATGCACCCCTTTGGCAGCTCGGCATCGAAACACCCTTCCCAGTGGCTGCAGTTAAAGGCTTCAAATGCACCTTTAGGTCTTGGCCATGGGGTTCCGTGCTCAGCAGACAATGAGAGAACATCTGCGGTGTGAGGAGGGGGAGGCAGAAACATCTCAGCCCCGAGGATGGGGGAGAGCAGAGCAGGAGAGGAGCACAGCAGCTGTGGCAGCGTCTCTGTTTGCCAGGCTTTGCTTTGTGCAAATCCATTGCAGAGCAAAGGGGAGCTTGAGGCCGAGCATCTGGGCAGAGCAGCACGCCTTCATTGCTGCTGGAACAATAAATGCAGCTGCACGTAAGTCAGCTGTGTTGGACAAGGCTTGATTTTAATGGAGGGCGACCCGTGGTCTAATTATTGTGTATGAAATCTTCTCTCCTGTATTGCAGTTACCGACAGTTTTTATTCCTGACCTTTTAATTAATTAAAAGCAAGAAGTTCTTAAGTTTGTACCATCGTTTGCTTTTTTTTAATCAGTCTTTGTATTGGAAACGCTGAGTGAGATCGCTTTTCTTTTTCCTTTGCAGTACTTTCCTGTACCTGAAGTTCCTGGTGGTGTGGGCACTGGTACTGCTAGCAGACTTTGTCCTGGAGTTCAGGTTTGAGTATCTGTGGCCCTTCTGGCTCTTCATCAGGAGCGTTTACGATTCCTTCAGATACCAGGGCTTGGTGAGTACAGCACGGAGCTGCTGGCCCTCTGTGGGGAAGTCCTGTGAGGCAGCAGGGTCATTTCCACGCTCCACAGCTTATTTCGTGGCCCTGATGCTCACTTCCACAAAAGGAGCTGCCAGGTGGCGATGTGACTTGTGCTCGAGTCTCTTCCTTCTCACTTTGCCTCTTTAATCTGTGGCAAGTGGAAGCGGAACACATGGCTGTCACATAGCTCCCTGCAGGCAGATAGCGTTTGAATTCCTGAGATAAGGGGTTTTGTTTAGATCCCCCTCCATTAGAGCTTCCTTTAAGCCCTCGCCTGTTTAAACATTTACCACCTGGGGAGAGTTCAGTGACGCTGCTGGTTTTTATTTGTAGTGGAATCTTAATGATGGCACTGCATCAGCACTGCGTGTCAGCCATCTTCAAACAAAACAAGGCGTAAATGCAGCAGCTTGGGGACTTGCAGGAGGGGTGGCTGGGGCACAGATATCCTCAGGCTGTACATTGGCTCATGAACGGACAGATCTGTCCTGCCATCAGCCACGCTGCTCTGTTTGCTTGTGCTGGATGATCTTAGTGATCTCCCCCAGCCCAAACGGTGCAGCAGTTTCTTTGCCCTGGTTACAAATCACGCTCACGTTTCTGTGCTGGACTCATTGGTGACGTTTGCTGAATAATCTGAAACACTCTTCTTTCCCTCCTTTCTTTTTAGGCTTTTTCAGTATTTTTTGTGTGCGTAGCATTCACATCAAATATAATATGTCTGCTCTTCATACCAATACAATGGCTGTTCTTTGCTGCCAGCACGTACGTGTGGGTACAGTATGTCTGGCACACAGGTAGGTCGTTGTTCTTTAATTAAACACACTGATTCGAATAGGTATCTTAATTAATTCTTGATCACATGCAGAACCCCTCTTCTATTTGTCAGATTTGCTTTAAGGCACTTTTTACACTGGTAAGAAATGTTTTCTGTTGCCCTTGGTATCCTTGTGTGCGCCCGATATCATCTCTCTTTGTACATCTTGTGGTTAATCTTCACTTAATGATTAACTGCTGGAACTGAAGGTCTGTGAGCAGGAGTTCCTGACTTCAGGACACTCCTGCACAGCTCAACAGGTCCTGAGCAAATGCAAGAGCTCTGAAACAATACGATGCCCTTCCCACTGCTCAACTAATGTGCTGTTTAATTGGGATATCACCATATACCCCCATACATTTAATTCAGGAAGACACCTTGCTTTGCTTAAAGGCAGCTTTTGGTCCCCCAGGACATTGGTGTTTGGGACTCTGGTAATGTTTCTGTGTTAGTCCTGCAGTGAGATGATGGGAGCTTGCAGGATAGCACGGATTGCTTCTCAGCTTGCTGGTGAAAGCAGTCATCTCCCTGACAAGTTAGTCATGGGGAATAATGACAGCGTGGGAGTTCATGGAAAAGACTCTGAACCAGTTGCTGCCCAATATAAAATAGGTTAAAAAAAACCCCCAAACCTGGGTTTATTTTTAGGGTTGTGTTAAGATGTCGAAGCGTTCTCTCAAGCTGTTCTCAGAGCAAAGGCAGCATCTGATGGACCCAGCTTGAACTTCAGCTGTTTAGCTCTGCTTCCCTGCAGCCTTAGGAATTAATCTTTCTTTCATGCTTATTTAAGTTGATGGGAATTTGCTTTTTCTTTTTTTTTTTTTTTTTTTGGAGAAAGTGCTGATCTATTTAGGTAGTGCATTACCTCCCAGAACATCCCTTGTAGCAGAGGGATTTCACCATAGCTTTCCAATTTGCATGGAAGGAAGCAGTTCAAGAGAGACCAAAAGTAGAGAGCATAGTAAACAGAGCAAAGCAAATCACATCAGGGCCTCAAAATAGCACCCACAGCTCCAAACTGGAGACCTGCTTCCAAATAAGCACACAAGACGTCGACGTCGGCGCGTAGCCAGGAACCTGATGAGGTTTGGGGCACGGAGCTGCGATTGAGTTGTGGGATTCTACAGCAGCAGTAACACAGTCAGCAGTGGCTTCCATTGAGCAAGAGGGTTGAGAGCTGAGCTGAGCTTTGCTTGGCTGCTGCAGGGAAGGATCTGTGCTGTGCCCTCCGTTCCTCCACCGTGAGCGGCTCCTGAGGCCCATCTGCTCAGTGCTGGGCCTGGCAGATCCCGAACTTGGGGTGGGGAAGCAGTTCTGGCTGCGAGGTTGGCAGCTGTAACATGAGCTCATCTTCTGCAGCTCCTTCCACTCGCATTCCTGGTCTAAATACGGCGCTGTGCCGCGCTGTGCAGTTTGCTCCACCTCTGCTGGTTTCCGCCGGTGCCTCGTAACAGCAATCAAACAAGATAAGGAGGCAGGCGATCAGAACCACCTTAAAGACATCCCAGATACTTTTATCAAGCAAAAAAACTCCCAAGCTCTTACAGTTCCACTTATAAATGTCTGAAAATTGCCCGCTGCCTTTTGGAAACCTTTAAAAATGGCTGTCGAATGTCTGCTGCTTGTCGTATGGTACTGAGGTGTTTCTCTCTCTCTCTTTTCCCCTGTCTCTCCTTCCCTCTCTCCCCTCCATAGAGAGGGGTGTGTGTCTACCAACAGTATCACTGTGGATACTTTTTGTTTATATCGAAGCAGCAATTAGATTTAAAGATTTAAAGAACTTCCACGTGGACCTTTGTCGTCCCTTCGCAGCACACTGGTAAGTCCCCTTTGCTCATTAACATTTCTTATTAAGCACTTATTATTAAACCAGAGGGGTCAATACCCGGGGCTTTGGGTGTTGCTTCAGGGTTTGGCCGTTTGATTCTCCCTCTCACAGCTGTCCTTAAGCATTCTGTCCATAACGTTGTGTTACACCCTGACCAAGTGTGGTTGTCCTGGAGGTATTTGTGATATTTGTGGGAGCTCTTGTCATCCATTTACAAATCCTGTACCTTTGTAACGAGTGGAAGGCAAAAGTGGCACAGAAATATTTTCACTCATGATTCATGTATTCCATTAAGACGATTTTCTCTAATGAAGAATGCTTCTCATCCAGAGGTGCACTTCTCTACCACAGGTTTGTAGTGTACACAAGGCTTTGCTGGGATAATGTGTGTCCTCTTTGGTTCCCAGAGTATTTGGTCCATTTCTCCATGGGACAGCCCTCATTCATTTGGCATCTGTCAGTTTCATTTCTGTTATCCACGCTGTGCAAATAAACCCCTTAAACACGAACTGAATTCTGCTCAGGTTACAGAAACAGTTCAGGAGCTGTGAAGAAAAGTCTTTCTATTGCTGAATTAGATGCAGACATCTCAGCTTGTCATCAGGGTTTTCAAACTGGAGCTACAGCTGGCTTTGCTCAGCATCACAAAAGGAGCACTGGCAGATGCATATGCAAATGGTTCTTGCATTCTGGAAGCGTACTTAGAAATGCAGATCATGCAGATCGTGCAGTGCTGTTACTGAGCAAAGAGTGGGAAGACTTCCATGGTTCACGCAGTCATTTAGATGGGAGTTTTCCCCAGTGTAGGAACGCCTGCTGTGTTCAAAATGCAGAGTTGTGGTGCTTTGTTACGATGCTTGCCAAAGACAATGTATTTTTATATGCAGGTGTTTGCACGGCCCCTCAGGACCAAAACCAGATTGCAGTTGGCTGCTACCTCCTGGAGAGATGCACGGTTGCACCTTGCACTTGTCCAGCAGCTGGCACTGCCATGCACCATGCAATTGCATCCTTGTAGTCATTTATGTTGCAATTAGTCTGTAACGAGCTGTAGCTTGGTAACAAACTCTCTCCATTCTTATCATAGCACAGCACAAAAGTTCTGTGGATCACTGTGTGAAAAATTGTAATTCAGATGCGCTCGCAGCTTTGCACTTCATTCATTTACATTTGGAATAATAAAGTTGCTCTTTTTTTTTCCTGTAGCATTGGTTACCCTGTCGTCAGTTTGGGCTTTGGCTTTAAAAGCTACGTCAGCTACAAAATGCGTTTAAGAAAACAAAAAGAGGTGCAGAAGGAGAACGAGTTCTACATGCAGCTCCTGCAGCAAGCGCTGCCCCCGGAGCAGCAGATGCTGCAGCGGCAGGAGAGGGAGGCAGAGGAAGGTGAGCTGCTCCTCCTGCTCTTTGTTCCACCAGCGCCTCAAGGTCCTGCTGCTTTCATCCCTTGTGATCCCAGAGGAGGCTGAAAGAAACCTTTGGTTTGGTTTGGTCTGACCCTAGAATGGCCTGGGTTGCAGAGGAGCACAGTGCTCATCCAGCTCCAACCCCTGCTGTGTGCAGGTCGCCAACCAGCAGCCCAGGCTGCCCAGAGCCACATCCAGCCTGGCCTTGGATGCCTGCAGGGATGGGGATCCACAGCCTCCTTGGGCAACCTGTGCCAGTGCCTCACCACCCTCTGGGTGAAAAACTTCCTCCTCATATCCAACCTAAACTTCCCCTGTCTCAGCTTAAAACCATTCCCCCTTCTCCTGTCACCATCCACCCTCACAAACAGCTGTTCTCCCTCCTGTTTGTATGTTCCCTTCAAGTAATGGAAGGCTACAATGGAGTCTCCCTGGAGCCTTCTCTTCTCTGAGCTAAACAAGCCCAGCTCCTCCAGCCTTTCCTCATAGAGGTGCTCCAGCCTCTGATCATCTCAGTGGCTCCTCCAAGAGCTCCACATCTTTCTCATGTTGGGGGACCCAGCTCTGACTGCAGCGCTGCAGATGGGGCCTCACAAGATCCAAGCAGAGGGGCACAATCACCTCCCCTCCCTGCTGGCCACCCATTTTTTTTCTTCTTGGGTTTGGGTTTGTTTCATTTTTGCTAAGCAGACTCTTAATGATTGCCTTCAGCAGAAGAGATGGTTGTAGACGCCACCGTTTTTCTCCGTGTCATAATATTGATTGATTTTTAACAAACTAATTACTTTTTTTCTTTATTTTGGTATTGCAGCCAAAGGATTATCTGAGATGGATTCCTCGATACTTTTGCAGCACAATGGAGGCATTCCAGCCAATAAAAAATTATCTGCAACGTTGCCAGAGCTAGAATATAGAGAAAAAGGGAAAGAAAAGGACAAGGATGCTAAGAAACACAATCTCGGAATAAATAACAACATTTTGCAACCCGTAGACTCTAAAATACAAGAAATTGAATATATGGAAAACCATATCAATAGTAAAAGATTGAACAACGATCTCGTGGGAAGTACAGAAAACCTCTTAAAGGAGGACTCATGCACTGCCTCATCCAAAAATTACAAGAACGTCAGTGGGGTTGTGAACTCCTCCCCACGCAGCCACAGTGCGACCAACGGGAGCATCCCCTCAGCAGCCACGAAGAACGAGAAGAAGCAGAAGTGTCCGAGCAAGAGCCCCAGTGCACATAAGGACTTAATGGAGAATTGTATTCCCAATAACCAGCTCAGCAAACCAGATGCGTTGGTGAGGTGAGTTTCGTTGGAACGCAGTGCAGGAGCCTCTCGTGGCGCCAGGCTTTGGGGGGTGGTTGGGGTTTTGTTGGGGTTTAGGTTCTTAGTTGGTCTTCTGAGGGAGATGTAAGCTGTGGTCTCGTAGGGAGGACAGAGCTGGCTGGCAGTGGGGTGAGGCAGGCAGCAGGCAGCCTGCTGGGGTCTGTTCCCAACTTTTGCCTCCCGTGGCCACATGGTGTTCAGCAAACAGCTTCCAGTGTCCCTCAGGATGTGGTCCTCACCGACCTCACAGGGTGTTGCGAGGCTCTGGATGGCTGTCATTGGAGGAAAGGCACGAGGAAAATGTGGAGAATGCTCATTGCAGAGCTCAGGGCATTCTTGGCAAGCATGCCCAGGTGATTTTTCCATCCCCAGGGAATTCAGAGGGGCTCGGTGGTACTTGGGCAGGTTTTGGTTTCTCATCTGGTGGTGGGGTCTCTTTTTCCTTCTGAAACATTTGGATTTTGCTTTCAGTTCACAAATACAGATGCAATTATCAGCTGCCCTCCGACTCCTTGATGCAATCACTCGAACTTGCTGTGCTTGTGAGCTGCATTACTGCTCACTAACCAGTTTAAATGCAGGCCACAGCACTTGAACAGGACAGCAAAGATGGGAGAGCTCTCATCTCGATGTCCACTCGCCTGAAGTTCGCCCTGAGGAGCTGCTAGCAGTGGCACAGCGCCCATAGAAGAACTGAAGTGCTGCATGCTCACGTTGGCAGCAGGGGCAACGAGGGCAAAACAAAGAACAGCTCTCTTAGCAAAGCACTCTGGGTCGTGTAGAACTTCAGTTTTTGTAGCCAGGTGATTATGGAGCAGTGTAACCAAAGGGACACAGCGTTCATCAGTGGGTGATGGACAGCTGGAAGCAGCAGCCTGAGCTGTCTTTGCCTTCCCAAGGCAGTAAGGGAAACGATCCATCTTGGAGGGGACTGCTCAGTCGTCTGCTTTGTTACTGGGAGCAGTAATGATAGGCAGCAGTGCTGAAGGAAAAAAGAAGCATATCTGTGTTTCTAGTAATGAGAAACAAAGAAATTGGCATTGGCTCTGTATGCACAGAAGAGCTCAGACTTGCTTTTTAACAGCAGAACATTTGGGGGCTGAAGATGAGCACGAGGCTCACGCCAGAGGATGCAAGAAGTGCGCTTCTTTATTTTTTTAAATGGGAACTGATCTTTTTTTTTTAATGAATTACCACTAATTTTGGCAGATCTGATTGTTGTAATGAGAGAAACCAGGCAGGAAACATTTGGTCCTTACCCTGTGATGGATTATTGGCTTCCTAACTCGTACAGGGAGGACATTTTCCTGCTGTCGGATTGTCACGATGGAGCTCAAGGTGTTGAAGTAACTTGTTGTCCTCAGCATGAAGCATTCATTTGCTTAGTGCTGTCACTGTTTGCCCACTATGATTTTTCTTCTATCTATGCATACATATACAATGTACTTTTTATTCATTATTTTATCTTAAGATATTAATTTCAAACATGTGGGGAACGCAAAGCTGAGCTGGGGGCCTCTCATTACAAACTGGTGTTTCTATTTAACCCATTTGAGATGAAAATATATTAACAAATAAGCTTGCATGACTTGCTAAGGCTGCAATTAAGTGTATGGCAGATTCTCTCAGGTCAGGAGGAATTGAAACTAACTTCACCAAGTCCTGAACTATGGGTAACAGAACGCAGGTACGTTTTGTGCTTGGAGGAAAAAACCAACTGTGTTTAGTGAGAATTCAGGGGTGCAGAGCATCACTGACACAGCCTGAATGAGGTGAGAAAAGCGAAAATGTGCTCTTGTGGTCACCTGGCAGCCCTGGGGGTTTCTCAGCCTTATCAGTTTCATTTCTGCATGGAGGGAAGGAGGCGATTCCATCAGGTGTTGCACAGTGCTGCAGTGGTGGAGGGGAACAGAATTCCCATGGGGGTTGTGAAGGGTTTGCACAGCTGTACGTAGAGCTGTGTGTGTAGAGTTACCTAACAGATGATACAGCAAGGAGAGGCATCATGTCTGAACTGATCGTCTGATGCACTGGGACCTTTGGGTAACGGGGAATTGCAGTCTTTTAAACTGAACACCCTCTTTTAAAATTGTCTGTCTTAGGTTGGAACAAGACATTAAAAAGTTAAAGGCTGACCTGCAAGCAAGCAGGCAGATCGAGCAGGAGCTGCGTAGCCAGATCAGTTCTTTGACCAACACAGAACGGGGAATTCGGTCTGAGATCGGGCAGCTCCGGCAGGAAAACGAGCTGCTCCAGAACAAGTAGGTGCTCTGTACAGCTGTGTGAGATGGATGCTGATGGCTGGAGTTTGCTGGAGGGGGAAATGCTGTGTTAAGACTTGACAAAGTATGAGGTGCTTGCAAGAAAGCAAGACTCACCTGGGACTTGTGACAGTAGAAAGTGAAAACCTGTGCTAAACCCCATACCTGATTTCTTCCAGATTGCACAATGCTGTACAAATGAAACAGAAAGACAAGCAAATGATCAGCCAGCTGGAGAAGAAACTAAAGGCAGAGCAAGAGGCAAGAGCCTTTGTAGAAAAACAATTAATGGAAGAAAAGAAGAGAAAGAAGTTGGAAGAAGCGACTGCTGCACGTGCTGTTGCATTTGCTGCTGCTACAAGGTGTGTGGTTCTGCCCCAGAAGGAATATCAGCTCCAGAAGATGTCTCAGATGATGAATGCACTCTGAGTTTACAAAGGTGATCAGGGGGCTGCAGCAGCTCCCCTATGAAGGCAGGCTGAGGGAGCTGGGCTTGTTCAGCATGGAGAACAGAAGGCTGTGGGGTGACCTCAGTGCAGCCTGCAGTACCTAAAGGGAGCCTAAAACAGGAGGGGAATCAACTCTTGGAAAGATAACAGCAGGACAAGGGGAAATGGTTTGAAGTTGAGGGAGGGCAGATTGAGGTTGGATGTCAGGGGGAAGTTCTGTGCTGTGAGAGTGGTGAGGTGCTGGAACAGCTGCCCAGAGAGGCTGTGATGCCCCGTCCTTGGAGGTGTTCAAGGCCAGGTTGGATGGGGCCCTGGGCAGCCTGGGCTGGTATTGAATGTGGAGGTTGGTGGCCCTGCATTGGTGGGGGGTTGGAGTTTCATCATCCTCAAGGTCCCTTCCAACCCTGGCCATTCTGTGATTCTGTGAGTTATCAGCTGTACAGTGGCTGTGCTGGCAGAGAGCTGTTGTGCCCTGTGTGGGTCAGTCTTCTCAAAACAGAACCTCCCCTTTCACATGGGGGCTGTGCATCAAGGTTTCATGCAGTGACCTTGGCCAAAATGGCCTTTATGTTGCTCCTCAGAAATCTGCTGCTGTAGCCACTGACTGGCAGTGCTCAGCACAGTGATATTTCAGTATTCATGCAGGTGTAAGATGGAATGGTTTTTAACATGAAAATGTGATGCAAGTGACAGTGATGGCAGTGATCCAAGTGTCTGAAAAGCTTTATTTCAGCTTTTCTGTTCTCCATCCTTCATAAACGTTCCAGGCAACTTCCCACTGCTCAAGGTGTAAAATTGGGGAACTCCGTGGAGTTTTTCATTGTTGCCATAGGGAAAATTTCCTACTGAAAAGAGCAAAGTTACCTTTCCTTTCTTATCCATCAATACTGGTAGTACTTGTCATGTAATAAGCAATCCCGGGCTCACAGCCTCCTGCTTTTATTCACTGTCTTCTCTTTCAATGCTTTTTCTGCAGAGGAGAATGTACCGAAACTTTACGGAATCGCATCCGAGAGCTGGAGACAGAGTGCAAGAAGCTGAGCATTGACATCAAGCTGAAAGAAGATCAGATACGAGAACTAGAAATGAAAGTTCAGGTAACAAGAAAGCGCCAGGGCTTAGAGCAGCATCACAGCAAGCAGTCTCAAGGGTGTGAGAGCTCTGGATCTACGCAAGAGGCAATGAACACCTCCAAGAATTGGTCTCTTCAGATGTGTTTCTTGCATGTCTTGCATCAGAGTTTGTAAGAAGATGGGGATGAGAAAGGTTACAGGTCTCAGCTCCACGCCACTCCAGTGTTTAAATGATTTGGGTTGATTTTCTTTTCCCCACACCAATGGTCAGGATAGACTGAGGAAAACATAACATCCACTACACCTTATGTCCTGTGTGAGGCCTTGTTGGCAGTCTGTGTTGTTTTAAATGTTGGCAAGTAAGGAATTCAACAACAAAAACCCCAACCATCTAGAAATAGCCATTCCCAACCACAAGGTGACTGACTTCCATGCAATAATTGCTCCCTCCTTTTCACTTCTCTACATTTCTGGGTTTGCATCAGTTTGGTTAAATGTGAAAAGCACGCAAAGATGAAGAAGTCCCTCCCATCAGACAACTGAAATAGCTTACAATGCAGTCAGTCTTTATTTAGTATAGCTTCAAACTTCCTGGTAAGGGCTTTGTCCCCATTCCAGCTGCTTTCATATTCCACAGCTTGGCTCTTTGTGCTTGCAGAAGAGCTCTGTGCAGCTCTCAGCTGGGAGGGATGGGTGAAAGGTCTCACAGACAGCAAGGAGCTGAGGAGCAGGGAAACGGGACTGAAGTTCTTTGCTGTGAGAGTGGTGAGGTGCTGGAACAGCTGCCCAGAGAGGCTGTGATGCCCCGTCCATCCCTGGAGGTGTTCAAGGCCACGTTGGATGGGGCCCTGGGCTGGTATTGAATGTGGAGGTTGGTGGCCCTGCATGGCACAGGGGGGTTGGAGCTCCGTGATCCTCGAGGTCCCTTCCAAATCTGTTCATTCTGTGGACCTGCTCACTGCACTGTAGCTGCTGTTTGTACAGTATGGCTTTAATCACTTGTGTGATGGTCATGTGTAATTACTGCAGGTGATACTACAGCGTCCTCAATTAACCATCATTTTAATTTGACTGTATTAATACCAGGCCCAGTAGCGTGCTTGTAAGAAAGGGAAAGATTTCTCAGTCCAGCTCATCCGTGAAACCTACAGGAATATTTGTCCTCATTGCTCCTACAGGAACTGAGGAAGTACAAGGAAAACGAGAAGGATACGGAGGTGTTGATGTCAGCACTTTCAGCCATGCAGGATAAAACGCAGCACTTAGAGAACAGCCTGAGCGCAGAGACGCGGATCAAGCTGGATCTTTTCTCGGCGTTAGGAGACGCGAAACGGCAGCTTGAGATCGCCCAAGGTAACAGAGAGTGGTGGGGAGGGTTGGAGATGGGGAATCCTGGGGTCCCCCCCCAATCCAAGCCGTCTTGGGATGTCCTCTGTTTTTTATAAATGGTTTCCTCAAAGCTGGAGATCTTTGAAAGAGCCAGAAGATAAGATAGCAGCGCTGTCTGTTGGCACCGGCCCTCGATCTGAAGCAAATAGACCGAAATGGGGGGGGGGAAAAACCCAAAGGTCCCCCTGTCGGTAAGCAGAGAGGTGTCCGTGTTGCAGTGCCACCAGGGGGAGCTTGGAGCCAGCGTTTAACCTGCGGGGCTGTCTGTTAGCTGGGAGCCCTGGAGCCAAAGGAAGTAAAGTCTTGGTTCAGTAGCTGTGGAATTTCCTCGAAGGAGTTCGTTTGCAGGAAGGCTTTCTTACAATGAGAATCCTTTTTTTTCTGTGCTCTTTATGCTGTTACATAAATCATGAGTCTGTGAGTGTGGGGGTGGTGTGGAACGCAGGGGGTGTAGAGAAATGGTGTGGACAGCTTTGGGAATCAGGAGAATAACGTGTTCAGTGACCCCCCATGGGGTGGCTGTGACAAATGGGACAGTGCAGGATCAAAATCATTTTGGCACCGTGCAGCTGTGGATCCAAACAGTGCAAAACGGAATATTAGATGTGACGGTGTGACGTGGTGCTGTAAGCATCTGACACAGAGGGGCAGCTGCACCCTCTGTCTTTTGCTTTTGCTGTTAGCAGATCAAAAAGCCAAATCCCTTCGTGGCGTTTGGCTTCAGCTGCTCATCACAGGTGATGGAGAAAGGTGAGAAGGTGCAGCTGTTTCTCAGCGACGCTCTTTGCCATTTCAGGGCAAATCATTCAGAAAGATCAGGAAATCAAGGAGCTCAAACAGAAGATTGCCGAAGTGATGGCAGTAATGCCCAGCATCACCTACACCGCAGCCACCAGCACGCTCAGCCCCGTTTCCCCACATTACTCTTCCAAATTTGTGGAGACCAGCCCTTCTGGACTCGATCCCAATGCCTCTGTTTATCAGCCCATGAAGAAATGAATGCCAACTCTGGTTTTGCCCGGCGACGTCGCCGTGCTGAAGGCTTCACACAGGAGTGTCTCTTGCAGTCCAAGATGAAATTGTATCGTGTGAGACTGTTATTTGTTGTCATTAAAACAGGAGAAAAAACAAACAAAAACCCATCTGATCGACTAGAACTGCCCATCAGTTTTTCTTGTAAATTTTTAGAAACCTCACAGAACTTTGCAATTTATTTTCCTTGGCCAATGCATTAAAAACGATTCTTGGTTTTCAAGTAGCCAATTTTGCCTTCTTATGTACTTGTGCATGGTTTCCTCTTGAAAATACAGGGCTTTGCTTGATTTTGAACCCTTTCTTCTCCCGTTGTTTTTATTTTTCAACAATCGAGTTGAATTTGCCAATCAGATTCATTGAGAAATAGTGAGGAAAAACCTTTTGTTTTGACAGTGAAAGGGTTAAATAATCCAACAAAGCTTTGATTGATAGATGTGTTAAATACAAATAGGAGGCGTTGAGGAAGAGAAATTAATTCCCCCGTCCAAGGACCAAACCAAATTCAGGGGTGTTGCTTAAGGGAAAGCAGGAGGAAATGGGTGAGGATGCGACCGTGGTTGTTGTGTGAAATATTTATGCTCCCGTTGGTGTCTCTGGTCATTGAGAACTGCTGACAGTCTTGTTCACAGTGCCTTGGGAAAAGACATTTCAAGAGGAAACTTGATAGTTTAAACTATTTTTCCCCCCTTCGCTGTCATCTAGCTTTATATCAAGCTCATTACAGAGTCTGCTGCAAATTGTACATGGTAATTTGGATGTTCATCATAAACCAAGGTTACATCTTCTGTTTATTTCGATATAAACTCAGCAGTGTTCTGTAACTTGCCTTGATGATACAGCATCACAAAAGGCACAATATTAACCCAGGAAGCGTTGTGAAGGCAGAGCTGTGCAATGTACTGTATACAAGAGACTGTAAAGCTGGCTAATAAAAGCTGCAGTTCTGGTTTTTTATTATTATTACTTTTTTTCTATCACCTCATGTGTGCAAACTTAAACAGAGCTGAATATTTTTTTCAGCCGTTGTGCCAAGGAGGTTTTGAAGGAGTTTTTGAAATTGCAGAAAGGTTTGAGTTAAAATGTGTGCTGTAGGTTGGTAGAAGAAACGTTGGCACTGCTGACATCCAAAGGGCTGCAGATGATTTTGAGGGTGGGGGTTGAAAGGATGGGAAACAAAACAATGGGGAGGAGCAGAATAAACTCAACACTGGGTTTGCAAACAGGGAGTCGGAAAGACAAAGGGCTTCTGAAAGGCTTTTTGTTAAGGCTTCCTGCTAATTGGTGCAGCTCATTTAAAAAACAAACAAACACAACGAAGCAGGACACACAAGGCAGTAAAAGTATTAAAGTTTCATCATTTCCAGCACAGATATTTTATTCTGGGATAAACTTGGAACTTCAGCCAGGTGTGCACATTGCTGTCTACTGCATTTTTGGCTCATCCTTTGTAATCCTCACCACCACTCACCACTGCTGGAAGTTTCCCATTGTTGCACAGAACTCTTTGAAAGGGGGGATAACGGCAGGACAAGGGGAAATGGTTTGAAGTTGAGGGAGGGAAGATTGAGGTTGGATGTCAGGGGGAAGTTCTTTGCTATGAGAGTGGTGAGGTGCTGGAACAGCTGCCCAGAGAGGCTGTGATGCCCCGTCCTTGGAGGTGTTCAAGGCCACGTTGGATGGGGCCCTGGGCAGCCTGGGCTGCTGTGAAATGTGGAGGTTGGTGGCCCTGCGTGTGGCAGGGGGTTGGAGCTTCATCATCCTTGAGGTTCCTTCCAATCCTGGCCATTCTGTGGACACGAAATGGCATCACTGACCTTTTTTTGTGCTGAGGTTCCCCGTTTTGCTGCCTCCTTCGGCACCTTTTGCAGTCAGTGCTGAGGTTCCGGTATTCGGCCTCGGCTGCGTTCTTTTCCCTGTGGGGTTACCGCTGTTAGCAGATCCAGTGCAGAACCTTTTGCAGCCTACGTGAATGCGGGATAAAGCATAAAGACGGGCCGCCATCGCCTCACCTCAGAGCCTGCGCTGGCTGCCATCGGAGCGCAGCCACGTCTGCAACCGCTTAGTGCTAAAAGAACAACCCCGGCCTGCATGGCTCTATGGGAAAGGGGGAAAAAGGGGCGAGAATCCATTTGCACTGAACCGCAGCGGCACTGAGCGGCGGAACGCCCGGAGCGACTGCGCTCTCCAAGCGCCTCACGTCGCCTCGCGTCATTACGTCACGTCACGTCGCTTTGCGTCATTGCGTCACGTCGCGTCGCGTTGCGTCACTCTGCGTAACGTAACGTCACGCCGCCGCGCTGTGCCGCCCCCCCCCCTCACGCCCCGCCCCCGGACGCGCGGAGCGCAGCGAAAGTTGCCGAAGTGGCGCGGCGGGATGGACGCGCTGCGCTCTGCGGGACGCGCTTTGCTGCGCAGCCCCAGCGTCACCAAACCGCCCTGGGCCGGCGGCCGCCACCAGAGTGAGAGCCGCCCCGCGCCCTCCCTTCGCCTTCCTTCCCTTCCCCATCTTCGCTCCCGCACCGCAGCCCGCGGGGTTCGGGCCCGGTTCTGCTCCCGGCTCGTGGGGGGGTGGGGGGGAGAGGGATCGGCGCTTTGGGTCCGAGGCGCCGCCCGGGTCGGGCTGTTCTGCGGGCTGTGAGGATCGGCGCTGTAAGGAGCGCCCTATGGGAAGGCGCCTAGGCGAACTTCCTGGCTCTTCCCGTCCCTGCTCCTGTTTGTAGGGATTCCGGGCCGGCGGCTGCGCGAGGTGAGGCGGATCGCCCTCCCGAGCTGTGCCGTGCGGCCGCCCGCAGGGTCGGGCTGCAGAGCACCTGAGCTGCAGGGATCTGGATTCGCTCACCGCTGCTGCCCGCCGGCCGCGGGGTGCTGCATCACAGCTCGCGTGTGCGTTGTTTGCGGGGCGGCACCTGTCCGTCTTCGCACGCTGCCTGCGGTGCAGCCTGTTCGTGTGCATCCAGCCTGGCGGCTCCTGTCTGCAGCCCTGTGGTTCCCACGCTGCTCTCCTTGGTTCCTCCCCTGCCTGAGTTACCCCTGGCTGCAGGCGGTGCCAGGACAGGTCTGTCACACTCCACCAGCACCTGGTGAAATCCAAGTTGCAGCCGGCCAGCAAAATGCAGCGCCCACCCAGCAAGCTTTTCTTGTGTGTCTGGGACCCTAAGGTCCTCTTTCTTGCCTCATTAGAGCTCCCGGAGAACTGGACCGACACCCGAGAGACGCTGCTGGAAGGGGTGCTGTTCAACCTCAAGTACCTGGGCATGACGTTGGTGGAGCAGCCGAAGGGTGAGGAGCTCTCAGCAGCTGCTGTCAAAAGGATTGTTGCCACTGTGAGTATCTGCAGATGCAGAACTTTGCAGAATAGGCCCACGTCACCTTCTGTCACTTGGGGATGATTTTAAAAGCTGCAAATCTGGAGGCAAAGCGCTCTGTCTGCAGACTTGGGAGCGTCAGGGCTGCAAATTGCACCCACCGAGGTGAGCAGGGCCTCTCCGCAGCATCTGGCACAGCAGGTAGAAATGCAGGGCAGCACTGGGAAGCCTTTCAGGCCAGCTGTGGTCTGTGGGGGGTTGTGCTGCAGAAGCTGTTTGTGTGTCTGGGTTCTGGTGCTGCTTGATAATTTTGGCTGACCCTGGATGTGGAAGGAAGCTGTGACCTGGGAACATCAGGCTCTCTTCATGGAGGACAGAGGCAGTGTTGAGTGCTGCCAGCACGTGACCAAGCTCTGGGCCTGTGCCTGGTATGCATTTTTGAGTTTTCTTTCCCAGGATTTGGAGACCTAAGAGGGAAAAGAGAGCAGCACAGTTTGCTGCAATTCTCAGACAGTACAGCCACCCATCCTGCTTTAATCTCTGGTGCAAGAGGCACCGATTTGCAGCTGTCCTGTAATAGAGCCTCTCCAGTGCCCCTGCTCACTGGGCTGTGCAAGTAAAAATAATGCTTCTTTAATCCATTATAAAACTGAATGAGTCAGAGACACAATAGTGCTGCTAACTGCCATAAGACACAATAGAGTGATGAACTGTGCTGGGTAATGACGGATCCTTTCCTGATTTATGCTGAGCTGTAAGGGAGGGGAATGCTCACGTGAAATGGGAGATGCTGGCAGAGCCCTTGACATCCACTCTGAGAGTGAGAATGGAGCCTTTAAATAAATCCCCCGGGGCTCAGCCCATCCCTGGAGGCAGGACTCACCATCTGGCACCACTCTGGTGACCTCACGTTGGTTCTGGTCTTTGGGCAGCAATGAGTTGGATATTTTTTTGGAGAGAATCAGCAATAAGCTGTGTGTAGCCTAACTCCTGAAAGCAGAAGAGTAGTAAATAAAAGAAAGTGGCACTTGAGTCATTATTTTTTAAGCTAGCATCCTGTTCTTGGTGCAGAGGATGCCTTGCTGCTTGAACAGGATGTGGCAGTGCATCTCAGAGCTGGCTGCCTGCAATCCCACATCCTGCAGGGCTGCCCTGCTGTCAGCACAGCTCCCACAAGGGCTGGTACCCTCCTGATTCCCTGAGTTTGCACAGTTGCCCCCACGGCTCTGGAGTTGTCCCTAGAGGGAAAACTCCCACGGGTTCCACCAAGCACTCACAGCTTTGCATAGCTTGGCCAGAGCAGCTGTGGTTTTGTGCTAATGATGTCCTTGTGGAGGGGCTGGACTGGTTCCTCCCCACTGTATGGAGTAAACATCCTTGTCTCACTAAGCATTAATTGCTGCAGAAGGGAAGGAAGCATTTAAGTGCCTTATCATACCTGGCTGCAGTGCTACTGGCTGCTAGTAGTATCTCTTGTCTATTTAGAGTGACTGGTCGGTTGTGCTGGTAGAGCTTTGGATATCTCTGCTTAAAGCCTGTAATTTTCCCCTCCCTCTATTCCTTCCAAAGGCAAAAGCAAGTGGAAAGAAACTGCAGAAAGTTACGCTGAAAGTCTCGCCCAGAGGGATCGTGCTAAATGACAGTGGAACTAACGAGCTGATTGAGAACGTCTCCATATACAGGTGTGTTGTGGGACACCCTGCCCTCAGCCCTCCTCTCTGCTTGTGCCCAGAGCGAGGAGCCACTCTGTGCTGGCATCTGAGCTCTGACCTCCACTCAGGCCTGAGCTGACGTCTCTGTGGCCATCACATCCTAAAGCAAAGCAACGTGTTGCTGAATTTAAGACAAACAGATGTCTCCTGTGCTAAGTGTGTCCAGCAGTGGGGTAAGGAGAGATGTGATGATCCCAAATGTTTTGGGTGGCCGTGCTGCTGATTGTACTAAGCATCTCGTGGCCACGTGTGGCACTGTTGAAGAAGTGCTGAAGCAGGTAAGGGCAGGAGGTGGATATGAGGATGGTCAGAGCACTGCTGAACAGATGAGGATGCAAGCTCTGGGGCTGGCTGCTGCACGCCCTGCTTTTTGCCTCTAATGTTGACATCACTCTGACAAAGAGCAGGGCTTAGGCAGCTGCTGAGATCTAATGCCAGTGTGGGAGGGGAGGGCGAGACTGGATTATCCCATATTCAATCCTGGATTTTGTAAGTATATTTTCAAAGAGTACGTGGTTGGAGTCAGATGCAGGTTTGGAGGAGCAGAGCTAAGTTCAGATCTGTCCATTTCCATCACCTCTGTCCATTCTCCTTTCACTCTTCCCACTTTCCCACTCCACTTTCTGTCCTTCACATGCTTTGCCACTTTGCTAAATGTGACAAGGGGAGCTCGAGGCTGGGGCACTCTCTAGCAGGACTATTAACCTACTTGCTTATTAAGCATCAACTACAGTTACCTCCCTCAGAGATGAAACTGCTGCTAAAGAATGGAGCTGAGTGAAGCAGCCCTGAGCGTGATCGCACCAAAACCAGTATTGCTGCATGGTGTAAAACCTCATGTGAGCAGAGCTGTGGGCCTCAGATGTTCAGAAGCTGCCTTAAATTCTGCTCTTCACAGCCAGCAATAAAGCTGTTCCTCCCCATCAGTGCTTGTTAATGAGCATCCCTTTGATTTGGTTGGCTGAAGTTGATGTGGGGACTGATGCTGCTTCCCAGAGCTGCTGGCAGGAAGGAGTGAAAGCTGGGATCTGTGTACATGGGGGCCATTCCCTTACACTCCCCAGTACCCTTTCCAGGGAGATCCTCTACACCTCCACTGTCTTCTGTTTGGCAGTTTTACTTACCAGGGAGATGCTGGGTCTGAGCATCCCGGGTCGGGTGCTTGGGCAGGCAGCAGGACAAGGTGGCAGCAGCCAGAACTCAGCATGTGTCACTGGGTGTGCTGCTGCAAAAGGCCTCGTGGTTATAACTGGCTTACTCCAGAAATGAGTGTGAGTTCTGTTTTCCCTGAAAATTAATGTCTGTCATATAGAGAGCTGAACGCTGAGGTTTGCAGGAAAACAGCCAGCTGTCTGTGCAGGTGATCTTTCACAGCTTGTGTCCCAGTTATTAAAACAGTGGAGATGTTTCTTTGGGGACAAGTGGGAGGAAGGAGTAAACTTCCAAGTGCCTCTAATCCAGAGCACAGCTCAGCTCTATTTGACACAACGCAGGTTGTTGAGCAGAGATGTTCTCATGTATAGTGAGAAACTAATGCAGTGTAAAGAAATACAGAATGTGTCTTTTTAAGTCTCAGAATCTGCTGGGAACTTGAATGTTCCAGACCCTTCCCTGCAAAGCCTTTGGGGCAGTAAAAATATGAGCTGAAAAGGCAACGCTGGGTAATAGGAGAACTTTGGTGAAAGTGTTCTATTTATTTGTTGAGTTTTCTCTCTCCAGTATTACCTGCTAGATCTCCTGCATGCCCAGGGAAGAGGCTTTGCTTGTTGCTAGCACCTGCCTCCTTGCTCTAAATGTCCAGGGCTGCTCCAGCCAGTGCTTACTGCCTTCAGACAAAGTGCTTGGTCCCACAGCACCTGGTCCAGAAGGTCTCTGGGAGATGGCAGTGGCTGGTGACAAGGGACATGCTGCCCTGCAGAAGGGAGCTGAGCTCTTGGTCACAACAAGATCTCCCTGAACTGCTCAGCCTGTTGCTCTTTCAGAGCCTTGTTGAGTGTTCTGGAATAAGCCCTGCTGGGGGACTGGGAGGGATGCAGCTGTCCCAGGGATGTTCCCACAAGAGATGCTGAGCCTCCGTTGGTCAGGGCTCATCTGCAGTCAGGGCTCTTGGAGCATCCAATGCATCTGCTGCTATAGGTCTCAGAGCCTGAATGTCAGCCTTTCTGACAGCTCCTGCTTCAAGTTTCCTCCCCTGATTCAAGAAAGCACATGGGAGCTTCAAGAACAAGTCCTTTTCTCTCTTTGTAAGCTTGTTCTCCAAGGAAAAATTTCCAGAGTCTCTGAAGGCAGAGCATTTGTTAGGGGCAGTCCCAGACTGCTACACTGCAGAGTCTTTACTTGCCTTCTTGAACCTATCCTTTTCTGGCAAGGTGAAATGTTTTCTGTTCTCTCCTACCTCCCTGCAACATGCACAGTTTGTGCTGTGCTGTGGCTGGCTGCAGCGTGGCCAGCAGTCACACTGAGCATCTCTTGCAGTTAAACCAGTGGCATTAACTCCTCTGATGCCTCAAAGCTGAGTAATGCTCCTGTGCTCCCTCTGCCTTCCCTGCTTGGCCGTGCTGCTTGCAGACCTGGTGCAGGAGCAGGTTTGTGGAGGGGTTGGTTGATCTGTGCCCCAGACAAGACGTTTCGTTCTGTCTTTCAGGATATCCTACTGCACGGCAGACAAGATCCACGATAAAGTGTTTGCCTACATTGCCCAGAACCAGCTCAATGAGAACCTGGAGTGCCATGCCTTCCTTTGTACCAAACGGAAAATGGTCAGTTCAGAGGAAGAAATGGGGATGTGGCTTTAGGAGGAAGAAGCAGAGGGGCTGCCTCAGTGCTGCGATAACAGCTTTGCGCATAGTTGTAGTGAAAAAGGGTTCTTCCTCATCTGAAGACCATGGCAGGGCACCCGCCCGGTGCTGCCATGCCCTGATGCAGTGCTACCACCTGTTTGCAGGCAGTTAACAGCTGCCCAGGGACAAGCAGTTGGTTTCCAGAGGGACCCAGCACTGCCATGGGGCAGACACAGGGAGGATGGAGGCAGAATTCAGGGCTGGAGCCAGCTAGTCTCCCACAGAGAGGAAAAGCCCTTCTGGCCCCAGGATCTGGGGCTGGGGTGAGAGCAATTGACCTGAAATCCTCCTGCCTTGCTGCAGTCCCAGGTTCTGGGATTCTTTTCCCTGCTTAGCAGCTACTTCCCAGAGCTGCTGGAGTCTGGCTGTGCTGTGGAGAGGCAGGTGAGGAAGTCTCCAGGAAGGCTGGTAGCCTGGGGCTGTCTTGGTGATGGGAGGCATTTAGCCAGTGGCACTAAGCTTACCATGCTATTTTCTTTGGTGTTTGTTTGTTTGTTTTCCTCACTGTTTATCAAAACTCCCCATCCATTTCCTGGTAACATCTTTGCAGTCAGTTGTGTCCTTCCTGTAAGAATGCATTAGAATATGCAGTGCACTGCATGCCAGGAATCATAGAATGGTTGGGTTGGACGGGACCTCAAGGATCATCTAGTTCCTATCTCCCTGCAGTGCCAACTGCTAGATGAAGCACCAGATGGGGTTGCCCAGGAAATGAGGGTTTGAAGGAGATACCAGTGTCTGGTTCTTGCTTTGAACCCGCTTCTGGGATTTTTTTCCTGCTGATTCAATGCATCTTGAGGAGGGAAGGCTCTCAATTGGGCAGTGATCCAGCACTTTGCAAGCTAGCAGGGGAGAGAAGTGGGTCACTGGGCACTGTCTCCACATAGTGACAAGGGGAAAGCCCTCAGGGATCTCAAGTAGAGCAAGATCTGGGTCTGGCAATAAATGGCAGAGGAGGGACAGGTCGGACCCAGCAATCCTTCCTCTGCAGGGACCTGTTGGGCCTGAGCAAAGAGCCTAGATCTGCTTCCTTCCTAGCATGGAAGCAACATCCCAAGAGGCTGCAGGAGCTGTTCCTCTTGGTGCAATCCTGAGTAGCAATCCTTGGGACCTTGTGAGCATCTGTCTCTGGTAAGCCAGTGACACCACTCGTGCCCAGTTTGTTCCTTCTCTAAGGAGACAGTAATGGAAGCTACAAGTTGTATCTCCCATCTGTGGCATGTGCTCCTGTCCTTGTGTGGTGAAGATAAACCTTGCTCTGCAAATTGAAATTTAACTCTGCAGTTGTAAGGGAATTACCTTGGTGATACATCAGCTGAGTACATCTCCTTCCAAAATGAATTTCTCCTAGATCTTTTCAGGCGAAAACTAGAAATACTTTGTCTTCTTTGTCTATAAAATGCATGAATGTCATGCTGGTAAGGTGCTGTCCTGCTCCTCCTAGACCAGAAACTGTCCCTTCCCCAGGGCAGGGTCCCTGAACATATGCATTGCTAACAGTCAACAGCATATAATTAGTCTGTATTTTTAGTTCATGAGTAATTCTCAACAGTAGCTGGGTCTATTAAACTGGATTCAGATGTGACAGCTTAAATTGTAAACAGCTGTGAGGAGTTTCATACTTAATTACCATATTTACGTTTTTACCATAAAACATTTGCACTTTGATGAAAGATGTAAATAGCTCTGACATTCAGATGAGCTCTCCTGTCTTGCGAGGCGTAAGTGGCACAGATAGGTTTGCTGTGACTCCTCTCTTTCTCCCATCCTGGAGCACGTGGCTTTTGGGAGGAATTTGCTCAGTGCTCCCCCCAAACCACAGGGGGCTGGAGGTTACACTCCAGGATCTGGGTTTGTTTAGGTTGTACCTTCATAAACTCGTACAGCATTCCAGCCTTGCTGTGTTACTTGCTATCTCCTTGCACTTTAAGCTGCCAGTGAGATCTGCCTTCTCCTAATGAAACTGGCAATTATGTCACTATTTATATATCTCAAGCAAGTTGGGTTATTTAAGGTATGCTTGGTTGCTGTTTTTTTTTTCTTCTTAATGCTGCTCAAGTTCCCAGCTGGGGGAGGAATGAAGGGACTGAAGGTGAAGGTATCCTGCTGCAGCCCTGGCTGTGTGTGTGTCCAGCTCAAGGCTGTTCCAAAGCAAACCTGAATTGCTGCTTTAAGCCTGTATGGCCCCAGCTTAGCTTGGGGAAAGGGAAAGACCTCACAGGTCTCCTGCTTCTCAGACTGCTTCCTGTCCAGCAGCGTTTTGCCTTTTGCCTGCTGCTCTCAGAGCATTCTCATGCATGTGGTCTTGCACAGTGCTGAGGTGGGATGGGTGGACATCCTTCCCTGGCTCTGGCACGTTCTATGACAGCAGTGTGGTCCGGGCTGTTTGGGTGCTGAGTCCCTTGGCAGTGTTGGTTGCTCTGGTGGGTGATGCTCTGCAGTGGGTGTTGCACAGCCTGGCCCTGCAGCAGGGAGCCATGAGTACAAGCCTGCAGCCGTGCAGCGGTTGTGTTTGTTGAAAGTGTGTTCAGGTGTGGGATGCATGAAGAGCTGTGTGCCCTGTGGTTGGGAGGGGTGCTTCTCTCCCTCCTTGTCAGCTCGATGCCTCTGACAGCCATCTCCCTGCCTCCTCCATCTTCCTGTTGCAGCTAAAGATGTGTCTACGATGGGCCCCATGTCCTACATAGAGCAAGTTGCTGTTTCCATCAATATTTTGTCACCCCTCCACAGCCAGGCAGTGGGAAAGTGCACGGAGCAGAGGACTGGTTGGATCCATGTTAAGGTCAATCTGCAAAGCAAAACCCCATCTACTAACGTGCTGCTTAACCACTCTCATTTCAGGCCCAGGCAGTCACCCTCACTGTAGCTCAGGCATTCAAAATAGCATTTGAGTTCTGGCAAGCCTCCAAGGAAGGTGAGTTTTATTCCTTCTTTATTCCACATGAAAATTCAAGGAATGACTTTGAGTTTTTCTAGCTCCAAATTTCCAGGCTGCCGTTAAGGTTGGTCCAATCTTTGGAATGATTTAAGACATCATCCAGGTTTCTCTAGACAGCCTTGTAAATCAGACTGAATTTTGGCTGTGCTCCTTTCTTGCAAGTGGGGTTTGGAGAGCTGAGTGCTTCTCTGTGGTACCTCACAGCCCTACCGCTGTCGATATTTTTGCTTTTACCTTCCAGCAGATTATAAAACACACTCAGACCTGGGCTGCTTTGGGCAGAGGAGACCTGGTGGCCAGTCATAGCTCTCCTTGCAAAAGGCATGTGGGACAGTGCTCTGCAGGCAGTGATGGGGTCTCCTTCTTTTGCAGAGAAGGAGAAACGAGAAAGATCCATCTTGGAAGGAGAAGGGGTGAGCAGCCCAAACTCAGCTGCCTCTGCTTGCCCTGATGCATGTAAGTCACCAACAGCAAAGGTTTTCTTCAGCCTTGGGGATGGGAAGCAGCCTAATGTCTGTGGGGTTTTTCCCTGGTTGGGCATTTTCCTAGGAGGGCTTTGATCAGTAAGAAGCAAACACTTTGGTTGTAGCAGAGCTGTTGCCCTGGACTCAGTATCTGCCTGTCAGATCTTTATATCTTCCCTTTAAATACCTCTTACATCCCTTTATACGCAGCTGTTGTCACCCCAAATCTGTTTACTTCTGCCTGAGGCAAATTGGCTGTAATGTCTTTGCAAACTTTGCATGGATCCTCACATCCTAAGTTTAATTTGGGTTTTGTGTTGGACCTGAAGGACTCGCTCTTCTGTTGGCTGCGTGAAAATAAAATAAATGGTAAAAGCTCTCACAGTTCAGTGTCTGGCCATGGGTCCTCTGAAATGCTAGATGGATAGCCAGGGAGAAATGGGACAAAAGGCTAATCTCCCTTCTGTGCTGGCCGTGGAGATAAGAGGATTTGACACAGAGGAAAATAGCATTAAACTGGGCTTAATCCCAGACTGGCGCATCTCATTCTTTCATATGAAGGCCCAGGACTGGAGGAATCTGTCACAAATAGTGGAGATCAGAACAAATGAGGTCCAAGGCTGCAAGTGGTATAGAAATGGGCTCTCTTGTCTGCCTGGCCACATGCTGATGCTTTGCAGCTGGGGCATTTCTGCATCTGCCCATATCACCGGGTTATGGGGGATGATTGAAGGCTTCTCTGAGAGAACATAGCCTATGGTGTACCAGCAACCATCAGGCTATGAACTGCTCTTCACCCAATGCAGGATTTCCCCTTCGTCCTATGGAACACAGATGCCTCTTTGCAGGATGCTGAATTGAAGCTGTGGGCTGAGCTGAGGATGTCGCCCAGGTTCCCACCCTGTGGTTGCTGTTCCCAGCCCAGCCCTGGGCTATGAAGCTTTGGGGTGGGATGTCTCAGCTTTGCCAGAGTCTGATCCTTACCCGTTTTGAATGTAAGCACAGACCCAGGAGCCTTCCCTGATGGCTGATAGAGGGACAAGCTGGCTGACTCCTCTGCATCACTGCTCAGGGGTCTTGGGTGCCTGATAGGAGCATCTTGAATTATGTGGGTGGAAACCACAGCCTTAACCAGTATGAATGCTGCTCCTCCACACTAAAATTCAGGGCTGTGCTGAAAGGAATTCACTGCCTCCCCTGACTTCTCCCCTCAGGGGAAAGCAATTGCTGCAAAAAAGGCTTGGTTTTGTATTAATTTTTTTCTCTCCTGCCTCATTCCCTCTCTTCTCTGTTTGCAGCTGCAGCCACAGGGAACTTGCTGGATTTAGAAGATCCTGCCAAATTGCTCCTTACCAGCAGTGAAAACCCCACACATTTAGATAACAGCATGTTTGGGCCCAGCTCCTCTGTAAATAACAACGTGGTGTGGGTAAGTTTGCCCAGGGCACCACAGAATCTGCTGAGCTGGCAGGGAGCGATGCTACCTCAGTCCTTGTGTGCTCCAAGTCCTCTTTTGGTGCTCTCTCTTGGACAAGACCCTCTGGGAGCTCTTGGGCAGCTGAGCTGTTTATTAAGGATCTCAGACTTGCCCAAGCAAGCTGGGTTTTGGTGTCCTACTAGAAATGATCACTTAGTGTGTGAGTACTTACAGCCCTTTTTAGGATCAGTAAATAAATTAAAGCAATTGAAAGCCACTGTGAGAAAATGCTAGTCAGATAATTGAATATTGCTTACTCTTGCATAGTGCTTCTCAATGGTTTGTCACTTAAATGAGAGACTGCCTAACTATCCTATCCAGGAGAAAGATCCACTGTGTTGATGCTTTTATTTACTGTTCACTAAAACCAGGTTGTGTTAATGTTTGTTATTACTCTTAGTTCTCCCTTGTTCTTGTTTGTAACTCTGTCTTGCTTTGTGAACATGGATGGCTTCTCTAAAATGTCCAGAGCCATCTGGCCCAGCTGCTTCATGGACCAGTAATAGAAAAGTAAGAATCTAGGTGATGTATCTGGCTGTGCATCCATGGGGGAGTTTCTTGCACACCAAAATGCTACATCACCAACAGGGCAGGAGCTGATCTTGGAACCCCCACCATCCCCAATTTGTGACCTGAGCCCTGCCATGTTTTCTCTCTGGAAACACAGTTAATATTTGGGAGAGTTGAATGATAATGGCCTTTGCATGGCGCCTGTTTTTTGAGTCTGCCAGGTCTGAGCCTGAGGCTGTTCAGGTTAAACCTGAAGATCAGTTCCAAAGCCTGCAGGCTTATCAGCAGTCTCTGATCCTCCCTTCTGGTAGAGTTCACGTATTTTACTTATTACATCATCTGCCAATGCATCATACAATTTTGGTCATAGTCAAGCCTGTCCGTAGCAAAGCCCTCTCAGAGGGCTATCTTCCTGCACAGGAAACCTTTCTCCCCTCATCAATTCAAATGCTTTCCCTGGGAACCCTTCAAAGAGCAGATCAGAGTAAAAGGGATCACAGAGTTGCTTTCAAACAACACAGGTCCAGCCCTTTGCTGGCACACTGTTGCTTTCCAAATTCTTGATCCAGAAAAGCCCTAGGGAGTGCCCAAAACATCTTGCTGAGCTCTGTCCAGGTTCATCCTCCTGGCAAAAACCTACAGCATGTGCCAGTTGCACGGCAGGAGCTGAGAGCTGTGGCTCCCTTTGCTCAGTGCTAAGTTGCTGCCTATCAGCTTTGCCCAAAATGTTTTTCTGCATAAAGAGCAGACGGATGCTTTCAGCCAAAACAATATCTTCTGCTTTGCATTGAAAGCAGAGCGGGCTGGGGTTGGTGGAGGACTCAGCATGCAGATGCTTTGGAACCAGCTCTTAACTTGGAGCATGGTGGCAGTTTCCAAGGAAGGAGCTGGGGGGCACTGGCTTCTTTAGAGGGGTCTGGCTGACCCAGATGGGAATCTGTTTCATCTTACAGGCCAGATCCAGCATCTACAGGCAGTGAGGTAGAATTAGTCTGGTCTGGAGACAGTAGGAAAGGTCCAATCCCCTCCTCTGTCCCACAGCTGCAAGGGGAGTGCAGCATCCCCAGCCTGTCCTGAGACCTGCTCAGAGCAAGCCTGGGCCACCCAGAATTACATCTTTTATGCCATGGCTTGTGTGGAGAGTGAGATAAAGGCTGCTTAAGGAGGCAAATTGCTGATAGGAGTGTCGCTTTGGGTGCTCAGAGGTCCATATATATGTTTTTGTCTGCTGTGCTGAAGTGTGGAGCCAGATCTCTAAATACACTTTTGTGCATTCCCTTAGCAACTACTTCTCTCTCTTTTTATCTCTTTGAAAAAGGAAATGGATGATGATCTCGACGAGGCATTTTCAAGGTAATTCTAATAACACCCTTTACAAGTTCACTCCACTGGGGACTAGCCCAGGGGGACCTGTGTTTTTTAATAATGCTTCTAATCTAATCAGCTGTCATGATCTGACCTAGGCAGCAGCCCCATCAGTACCTCAGCTCTTAATTGAAAGATAGGCTTTGCAGCTGGCTGATAAGCCATACATTTTGACAACCTTTTAAGGATGGAGAGAGGCTGTGTATGATAGGAAATCTGATTCCCTGAGCAGCCAGCATGTCCACCCTTGTTTTTTCAGGGATGTTTAAAGCAGCTTGTTTCAAGCCTTTGTGATAGGTGTGGCAGTGCTGGTCCCAACTGCTGGTATGGGGATCTTTACTCTCCTCCCTCTGTGAGGTTTGGCCAAATCCTGGTACCTTGGTCTTATCTTTCCCAAACCAACAGCAAAATGCTGTAGGCAATGTGCTCCTTCCCTGACAAACTCCCTGACAGTTTGTTGCACTGGGTGCCTGTTGCAGCTTGATCACATCAAGGCAACTCTAATGCACCAGTTTTGAATTGATGTACCTGAGCACACTCAGAGATTATGGCTAGAATGTCATGTGGCTTAGTTCACTTTCTAGTCCAAATTAAGATCTGCCCTTGAGGTGCACACTGAGCAATCCAGCAATGTTTTCTTTCAGGTGAGTTATCCTGTATCCATGCCCTCATGCAAGCAGGCTTGTAGAGGGTGACAGGCACATGGCCAAGTGAAAAAACGACTTGCTTAGCCCTAAGGGAATGGAGCTTTCTGTCATGTTCAAGTTTTGGGAATGATTTACAACTTCCATTTCCATGGCAACCCCATCCCAAGACCTGTAAAGGGACTGCTTGATGTTGATGTAATGTCATCAATTTTTCTCAGCTCAGTTCCTTGCTCTGCTTAACTAAAGTGTTGGTTGCAGTCTTTTGTTTTGCATTGCTGGGCGTGGAGCTGTCACATTACCCTTGGCCTTTGGGTAAGGCAGTATTTGAACTGAGTCACTGAGGCTGCTCTTTGGTCAACGGAGATAAGATCCCAGTTAATGATGCAGCCTCCAGGAAGAGCTCAGAAAAGGAAGAAGGCTCTGTTGTGTCACACTGTGAATGTATGGGATGTTCAGACTGCAAATTCCCTGGATTTTGGGTAATGTTAGGATAAACAAGCAGAAAAACTGCAACAACAAACCTGAGAGAGCTGCAAATGATGTCATCTCTCCCCTTGTTGAATTACTTCTTTCAGTTGGAGGACTTTGAAGTTTGGCTTTGGCATTATGGTTGCATCAAGCGTCTGAGCTGTGACCTGCATGCGTTTGTGTTCTTACTTTTTCTTTTTCTCCCCTCCTAGACTGGCTCAGTCAAGAACAAACCCTTACGTTCTCGACACAGGACTGACGGCTCAAGACATCCAGAGTGCAGAAATGCTCTCATCTGTAGATTGGAATAAAATAGATTCAAGTACAGGCGAGAAAGATGACCTGTTCATGTTTTGAAGTCAAATTCATCTAACAGCTGACAATGGAGTAACCACTAAAAGTCTGTGGACTGACTAAATCGTGCTTTTCCAGGTGCTGTATACAAGGGATTCTTCTGAGGGGTCTTCACCAAGTCAGATGAAGTTACAGCACAGCTTAGACCAAAGTTTTAGAAATCTAACGTGGATTGTTTTTTTACCTTGCTTTTATCTAAACCATGAGATGCTCCTAAAGATATTTATTCCTAGCTGTTACAGTTTACATATATTACTGAAAGGTGTGTAGAGCATCTGCAGTATCAGGTGGCAATATGCCATCAGTAGTGCCTGTTCCTCCCTGACAAATACTATGCAACACCAAAGTTCCTGTGTATACACATTTCTAGACAAAGGTCCGCAGATGGAAATGCAGTTGAAAGCACAACTGTTAGTAAACCACTGATTGTTGAACAACACCACACCTGCCCAGGCTGAGGGGAGGAGAGTTGCAGCAGCTGCTAGCAGTGCTGAAAGAGGTAGCAGAGATCTTGCTTTTGTTATGAATGTGATCCTCTCAGTTGTCAATCACCCAGACATGTTCTGGCTTTTTCTTTGCCAGCTTTTTAGGTGAATTGATGCTTCTTATCCAAAGACTGTTTAAGTTTTGCACTTTAAGACTTGAGCTGAAAGTAATGGTCCAAAATAGCAAAGTAGGCAGTGCCTGTAACTTCTCTTCAGAAGCCCTTTACCTCCCCACCCCCCAAAAAGAAACCAACAGTGCTGCAGCTGTTTCAAAACTGATTGCCCACACGTATTGTTTCTGTTATGACTTGAAATACTAAGGCTCAGTTGCACGGTTGGTTTAAAAGCAAAAAACAGCAGGCAGTAATAATCTGTTTTCTGAAAGTGCGTTGGAAGTTGCAGGTTGTGTAGCACAATAGATCTGTGTTCTTAGCTCTGCTAAGTGGATTGGGCTGTGCATGCCTTTTTACAGTTTCAGGAACATTTGGCAGTTGCCTGCTCATAGACTCATAGGGAATTGGATTAGGCAAGACCAATACCTGTATGTTTAATGAGCAGAAGGTGCCCCTGTCAGTGCTGCTCCGGTCCTTTTCCCCTGACAGCTGCATCTCCCATGAGGCTGGGAAGCTGTCTTCATCTGCTCCTGGCATTCAAACAAAGTAATGGAGGTATAAAGCTTATGCCCATTAAAAGATTAAGTTTAATGATCCTAAATAGTCGTACTGACAGTTTGCAGTGTTTGTGGCCTTCTGTGAAGTATATTTAGCTGTTTTATAGATTTGTAACTCAGAACTTTGTTTTGAAACACTAATTCATTCCCCAGACAGCTCTTTGTAACTCCTAAGGCTGCTTGCAAACAAACAAACAAAAATCTTGGTCAGCTCTAAGAATTTCTTAGGAAACAGCTAAGTGACACTAACTTAGGTTTGATTATTTGCCACTTACCATGATAAGGTGTTGATGACTTGTGAAGCCAACTCATCCCGTCTGTTCATGATTTTGCAGGATAAACAGGGAACACGTTCTGTGTTCAGAGCAGTCCTCAAATACTGCGCCCCTGACTTGATGCCATGTGCAGCATCAGTCTCTTGTGCTTCAAGTTTGCAGAGGGGCCTGGGCCCATTGCAGGAGCAGTGCTAAAAGAACAGAAGTGGGGGTAGGAAACACCTTGTGCTGAGTTCTGGGAGCACTCATCTCCCTAAGAAAGGAATCGTATTGCAGGAATGGACTGTGAGGCTTTCTCTGTACAATGATGTTCTTTTCTTTTCTAGAGGTTTGAGGAGCATATGCTGATATACACAATGCTATATATGTATGTAGATATTTTTTAAGGAAAAAAAAAAGAATGTATGGAGAAAAATAAAAGTTCTACTTTTTTTTTTTTTTTTTTTTTTTTTTTTTTTTTTTTTGGAGTGTTTGTGCTGGTTTGACTTTTTAACCACAGCTTTTTTAATGTGTAGAAAACTTTGTATTCCTGTCTGGTTGGGTTTTCTTTCTCGCTGGGTGCACAGCAGTAAGCAACTGGAAACAAGTGGACAGGAGGAGGTTGTTTGCAGGGCCATCTGTGCAGAGAAACGATGTCAGTGGTTCCACATAAAGCAGCATGTTTTGCTGCTGGATGTGGCTGCTCTTCCCCTTTGAAATGAGCTCTGGGTGATCCTGTCCACTCAGGGCTCTCAGCCACTCTGCAAGCTGCACATCTCCCACTCTGTGCTTCTGGGGGTTGTTTCTCTTTCCAGCCATTGCTGTCAGGAGTTTCATCCCCAGCAAAAACTCCACTCTCAAGCAGTGTGAAAGGAAAGCATCCCAAGATGAAGTTTTGTCGCTGCCTGCAAGCACAGAAATGCCCTCTCCCTGCAAATCACAGGGGCAGCTTCTGGCGTGGCTGTTAATAATCCTATTGCTGGTCATGCCACTCCAGGCCCTTTTTGTTTTTTTTGCAGGAGCCATTTGACTTGCACCATTGTCTTTCCATATTCCTAACAGCCTCACCAGCCCCCCAACTTGCTTCTTCTCAGGTCTTGCCTCAAACAAAACCCTCTTTCTGTTTAACAGCGTGAATTTTAATGTGACATTTCAGCAGCAGGCCTGTCACTCGGCTGCTGCCTGCATTGCATGCTCATAGTGTGAGCCCCAATCAGAGCAGTGCACGAAAAGAAGTGTAAAAGCATTAAACCTCAGATGTGGCAAATTTATCACTTCTGTGTACTGTCACAGCACCAGCATAAAACTTGACAGTAAAAAATAAAACAATTTTGTCGCTGGCGTTTTTTATTACTTTTAGTATGCTGCTTTTTTTTGGTTGTTGTTAGTGGAAATTTAAATTATAATGGTATGCTTCACTTAAAAATATAAAAAAGTATCCATAGCAACAGGAACATCTAAATTATTGTAGGCTGATCACTTCTCTACTTGAGTCACATCACATGCCTTTCAAAGACAGTCCCAGAGGTGCAGGGTTTTAATTGATTTTCTTTTTTTTGTGGATTATTTGTTCAAATAAACAACTGTATGCACTGCACTTTCCCCATCGATATTCTCCTTACAGAAAGATCTAAACCTAATAATTGCCAGCATGCTTCATTACACAGAGAGTTGGGAATTCAGGCTTGCTCTTACAATCCTCGCTTCGTGTGAGCTTTCTTTCAGCTGAGTTGGAGCCTTCTGGTTAAATCATGTAAAGCTGGAGAATTTCCATCAAGTTCAGCTGATGTTAATTCTGCCTGAAAGTGTTCAGGGAAAGTACAAGGGGAGGGGAAGGGCTCCTTAGTTTGCTCTGCTAGCAATCTGCCTGTTAGATTGCAACTGGAGTCGACCTCATCTGTGTTCTCTTCTTGTAGAATTCTGATTTGCTGTCCCTGCAAAGTCACTCCACCAGAGCTGAGGTTTGAAAGCCCATTGGTGTGAAACTGCGCCCAGTCATTTTCTGGACACTGTCCCTTCATCTGAGTCTCCTCGATCACTTCTGACCCGAAGCAGCTCTAGCTTTCCAAAGATCCCTACGTCTTATTTGGGAGAAAAGCCCCACCAGTACACACTGATGGCCTTCCTCTAAGCTCATGTGTTGTTATCATTTAAGTTGTGGTAGTAAACTGTGTTTACATGCTTAGAAATCTCAGGCAAAGAATCAAGACTTAATAAGTGTTCACGTGCACAACAAGACGATCTTAACCCACAGCTTTGTACGTGCTGACATTTCTCGTGTTCAGCAATTTGCTTTTTATGTCTTTCATTTCCCATTGTTGTGCAGCATGTTGCTGGGTCATAATTTCCTGCATCTTTCCCCAGGGGAGGCTGCAAATTCAAGGATGATATATTTGCAGAGCAGAACATGCAAATTACTGTTGAATTAGGCAATCTTTCGACACATGGAATGTTACTTATCATTTAGCCTCTGCAGAACAGCTGATATGCCAACGAGTGGATCACCAAAGGAAACAAGAGAATGTGTTGGGGTTCTTTTTCTGTTTTGATTTACCTGTAAGGAAGTGTCATGTAAGCATGAAAAGGAGCAGGCTCGCAGGAGACAGCTTTCAGGTTCTGAAGATGGTTATCATCAAGGTGATGCCAAGCAAATGCTGTTACAGGAACTTGGTGTAGTGTCTGTCAGTGACTTCCAGATCAAATTGGCTTTGTATGCAAGTTTCAAAAAGAAAGAAAAGGCGAGGTGGGCGGTTAAAGGAGGCAGAATGATGCAAAAAATATGTCAGACCTGCAGATCTGGCTCATATTTTAAAATCACATTCTTTCCTTTACATCTGCTATGAAATCACAGGACTCTTCAATGGTCTTAAACAGAAAGCTGTAATTTTGTGATTGATGCATGAGCCAGAAGATAATCCACTTCACTCTCACGTAGATTTATTACAGCAGGAGTCAGAAACATTCATTTCATGTTGAGGATACAAAGTCATACCGAAATTCTGAGCCCTGACCTTTGCCAGCAGACCGCAAGTTGAGCCATCAGTTCTCTGGTCTCAGCTCTCAGCTGTGCGGCGTTGGGTGGAGGATCCAGCAGGAGGTTTTCCCTAATCTGTAGGTGGAGCTTATTGACTCACAGTTTCTCTGAGCTCATATTCTCAGTGCTCAGAGTAATTAAATGAATCCCAGAGGCTGTGTCCTCAGTTACCTGGGAGCACCTTTGCTGGTAAGGCGGGTGTTAACCAGCAAGCCATGACTGTTTGTGGCCACAAGCAGCACTGAGGGGGCAAAGCCTTTCCTTTTGAGGGTGCTGTGCAGGTGGGCCTTGCTTTGTGTTGATTGTATCACTGTGATCCAGTTAGTAGCTGGCATTGTATAAATTGAGACTGAGTTATGGGGGAATTGTCAGAATTGAGTTGCTTGCTCTGCTGTGGCCTCACATTTATGTACTGTGCTGACCTGACACCTGTGGGATGTGATGGGAGAATGGGGGAAGATTCTAGTGAAGCTATTGAAGGACTTCAAGTAGGTCCTAAATAGGGTAAGCACACAAGTTGCTTTACAATTACAATGGGAGAATCTTAGCTAGTGCAGCTCGTTGTATTTCACAGGTGTTTCCCTCTGCCCTGGATACCAAGTGCCTTCCTAGTTCTGCTTTTTATGCTCTGAAAATGAGGGCACAGTCCCTCAGGACCAGGAGTAATGAAGAGGCAGCAGAGGCTGGAGCAGAACTGTTCAGTTACAGGCGTTCTCTTGTCTCATTACCCAGATTGCATGAGGAGGTGCATTCCTGCTGAGCTCAGAATTGCATCTTTTTCCTTCCTACCTGACATAGCAGTCACAGAGATAGCTGCAAACAAGCTTAAAACTACAGCAGCCTCAGAGCAAAGTTCAGGATACAGAACGTCAGCCTAACTAAAAACCAATGAGGAGCTCTGGGTGCTTCTGCCCAACATCTGTAACGTGTGACAGTGAGTCTGAGCAGGTCCTGCTTAGAAATAATGAATTTCCTTCCTTACTTTCAGCCTGCCAGCCTGCTCCTCAGCAGCATGAGATGATCAACAGGTGACAACACAGTCATTTAAGGGGGAGGTAGAGGAAGGCAGCTCCAAAGCACCGTGCATTTGAAGTACCCTACTCCATCTTTGTCAGCTGTTTTATGTGTGGGTTTTCTTGTACCGTGCACAGGTTGGTACTCCATGCTGTTGTAGGAGGGAAGCAGTGCTGTTGGCTGGGTCTGGGTGTCTATCTGTACTGCTCTGGTGGCATTGCCACGGTCTAACGTTACAATTTAGCCTTTCTGGTGCCTTTTAGAATAGCTCCTACCAAACCAATCCCAGCAATGCATCGTTACATAACATAACCTAACAGTGCTGTTGTGCTTTGTGCCTTAAGGTAAAAGCAGACTCTGCTGGCACTCTACTACATGTATTGTGCACCTGCAATCCCATTCACATAGCAGGTAACAAAGTTTCTAATTATCCAGGCTTCTGGGGAGCCTCGTGTCCTCACTGCTTGCCTTTTAAAACCTCGGAATAATCAATAGCAGATGGATCTCTTCTGTTCTGAGTGATTACAGGCCATCAGGGATTGCTGTGCTCATTCTCATCACGTGCAGATGAGCCCCACTTCAGGAAAGTTTCGGCTGTTGTATGCATAACACACCTGCCAGTCTGTACAGCTTCTCCCTTTTCTGATCACAGCTGGATAAAGGGATGAGAGCTGCAACAGCTTACATGTAGCTTAAACTGACACCAGCCTCGCTGTATGCAGGTCAGGACAAGTGGTTTGAGGTTAGGTTGTGTTGTTGTTTGTTTTGTTTGCTTCCCTCTGTTTTATTTTTTGCAAAACTAACCATGTTAACTCAAGCTACCCACCAGCAATACAGAGCCTCTCTTCAACCTGCCCATTCTGACCTGTCATTGCTGTGATACTAAAAATCACAGAGTTAAATGGCTCTTCTGAGTTGAAGGCTTTCTGCCTATGGATGAGTGCTGTTCCAGCCCAGTCCAGGCATCCCAACCTCTCCTGTAGCCAGAGGCCATTTCCTACAGTAAAAGAGGGAGAGAAATGAAGCCTACTTTAACAGACAGGCAGGAGGCTTGAGCATAATTATTTTGCCAAACTTTTGCCTTCAGTGTTACCCATTGCTTTGTGCTCTTCCTCCTTGCAGAGAAGAAGATATTCTCTCTTTTCTTACGGCCATAAGAAGTGATTTTCTCAAAATTATTTCTTCCAGCCCTGCTAAAAACCAGAACCAAAACAGCAGGACCCCTATCTCTGCAATAATTACACTCCACTCTCCTAGCTCCTTCAGCACCCAGTCTTATGACTATTTTGCTGTGTCTGGAACTCTTCTTGTACATGCAGGCTGAGCTTTTTGCCTTATTACAAATTTTTTAAAGTAATTAAACGTTTGCCTCAAAGACAATGCTTTGTTTTTAAGAGCAATGATATTATAATTTAACCTCATTCAGAAAAGCTTTAATGTGTAAGCATGTACCTTCAAGACAACATCATGCTAAACGCAAAGGAAAAAAATCTTAATCTAGCATAATCATAATACAAGCCTTGAACTTTTCTATTACTCCTGTGTAAGAAGAGGAGCTCAGCACACCCCCTGGGTTTGTTCAGAACTGTTTTATTATCCCTTTGATTTGTTCTCAGCTGTGTGTTTTCTTATCCTCCTTGATGCTGCCAGATCCTCTTAGCAAGCAGTGCCACCTGACCTTTACGGTCCTGGGGCCATCACTAAGAAGATGAAGGGACCACCACAATAGCAGGGATGTTGTTGTTCTGTTTGTTTTGATGAGGCTGAGGCAAATCACAGTCTTGTGGCCTCTCCTCCAGGGAAGAGATCTGGAGGTAAATGCTTCTTTTTTTTTTTCCTCTTCAGTGTGAAGCTGAAGCTGGGTGTTAAGACATCAGAGAAGGAATGATGGAAGCTCATGGAGCAATGGTCCCTAGAGGAGTGCTGATAAATGGGTCCCTGATAAAGGCGAGAGGCTATAAAAGCCTTCTCATCTGAACCAGTCCTGAAAATAACAGAGCTGGCAGGTGGCTTTCAGGTTTCCTCCCATTCTTCTGAACTGCATTATGAAGGCGTACAATGAAGCAAAACCAAAATATCCTTTGCAAAGAGCTCCTGTGCTCTTCAAGCAGCCTTTGGAGTGTCTGCTGCACTCAGCATGGCTCCCATGCAACCTGTCCAACAGAGCAGCTACATGTACCCCCTCTCCCTGGTACAGCTATGGGGCAGGGAAGCAAGAGCACTCAGCACTCCTCAAGCAGCTGCTCCAGACAAAACAGCATGCAGAGAAAGTGGCCTGCATGCACTCCTTGCTCAGGCTGAACTGGTCCTGCCTGTAAACCACAGGAGATGGCGCAAATTCAAAACCAAATCATCAAGGTGCAGTTTTGCCTCTGAGGGGGGGATGAGTCCATGGCTCACAGGGCAGCCACCAGAGATCCAAAAGCACTAGAGCTATTTCTTATTTTTATTTTGACTGGATGAAGACCTGTGGTAGTCGTGTGGGTGTAAGGAGGTTGGTAAAGCAGTGTGGTTGCAGGCCTTGGGTCAACAGCCTCCTTGCAATCCTCCTCCTAGAGCCGCTCTGCCTGCCTGCTTCATAGCACCGTCAGCACTTTGAATAAGAAGATGTCAGCAGAACCAATTATTGGTTGAACAGTTTAAAACGTGGGCCCCTGCTAGACCCAGAAATCAAAGCACTTCTTTTTCTCCTGTGGTTTTAGTTATTCATGAGGAAGGAACGTGCTCCTGTTTCCCTGAACACAGGAAGATGCAAACAGCAGATGATTTTCTTTCCTCACAGCTCCTCTGCAGCCTACAAACTGTTCTCTTTTAGCTTTTCTAAGTTTAGTCACATCAGTACTTCCGTGGCTGTGGTTTAGCCTTTCCTGGGAGCTGCTCTTACAGTCATAGCACAGAATGGTTGGGCTGGAAGGGACCTGAGATCCATCCAACCTGACCTTGAACACCTCCAGGGGTGAGACACCCACGTTTCTCTGAGCAGCAAAGAATAGCCAAGAATTTCCTCCTAACATCCAACCTCAGCTTTCCTTCTTTTAGTTTAGAACCTTTCCCCTTCATCCTATTGCTCTTCCCCCTTCACCTCCCAGCACTGCTCCTCAGCAGCCTCAGAGGGCTTTGGGTTTGGATGGGAGCCCTTTTTTCACTCACTGTTCATCCCGTGACAGATGTGCACTTTTTATAAGCATGTGTGAGCAGAAACATTTCAGCCTGCTGCCCTCAGTGATAGCTAACAAGGTGACCATCAGACTTTGCTGAATTGCTGTTTGTGCAGCGTGCTGAGGGTGAGCATAGAGCACAGTGAGGATTTAAGGATTTGGGGCTCAGGTGTGTTCCACGGTAGGAGTTGATCTGGGGCTTATGGAAACGAAAAAAAGCAATTGCGTCTATAGAAAGGTGGCTGTCAGCCCATAGACAAGGCTCCTTGAAGGGCTGCCTCGACCAGGACAGGCTGTAATGGTCGTGCAGCCCCTCAGGCATCGCGCCCGCTTCCCCACACGTGTTCCCCCAGCCTAAGGTACCTCAGAGCCTCCCGCCACTCGCAGCCGACACACGGCCAGCAAGAGGCTCGCTGGGACAACCGCACACCGCCACCTCTTCGAGCCCAGCAACTGTGGTAAACAAGTGGGCGGGCCTCCCGGCTTTCCTGACGTTCAGAAGAACCAATGTGCGAGGCTGAGTTCCACCCGTTAACCAATAGCAAGCGAGGGCGGGGGGAGGCGATGGGCGGGGCTAACGTCACGGCGGGCAGGATCCGGGCTGCTGATTGGCCGCCTCCCGAATGGCCGTTGGGCTGGCGCGGTGACCGAGGGCGCGGGCGGGAGGAGGGGCGGGGCTGCGGGAGCTGTCGCAGTGAGCGGCGGTGGCGGCGTGCGGTGCTGCGCTGCTCTGCACGGCGGAGCTCCTCGGGAGGGACGGGGCGGGAAAGTCCCCCCGAGCGGCTCGATGCGGTTAGATCCGTCCTGAGCGATGGGTGGGCAGGAGAGCGGAGCTGCCCTTGTGAGCGGCGGGCTGCCCCGTGCCTCCTCCTGATGTAACGGCGCCCGTCGGCGCTGACAGCAGCGGGGCTGCGCTCGCTGTCACTCGGATCTGTCGGAGGGGTGAGTGAGCGGGGTGCCCCGGGGAAAACACCGTGATGACAGGCTTTAAAGCGCGTTTTGGAAACGCTCCTGCTTGCTTTCGTGGTCTGAAAGTTAAGCTTTTCCCGTAGACCCGAGGAGGGAGCGAGGGGATGTGAGTAACAGCGAGCAGAGATTGGAGAGAGCGATGATGCGCTGGGATCTGAGCAAAACAAAACGCTTCAGCCCCTGCCCGGAGATCCCAGCCGGAGCGCCAGGGCTGAGCGATCCGACGGCTGATGGGAAGCCCGGAGGGAGAGGGCGAAAGCGAACCGGTGCTGCTGGAGGGTGGGGGAACGGCCGGGGGGGCTGCAGCTCCTTCGTGGAAATAACGCGCTCTTACGCTCTTCCCCCCCCTCCTCCCCGCAGAAATGCCGCAGCATGAACCCACTGCCTAAAGGGACGGGATCGCGCCTGCCCGGCACCTCTCCGTGAGCCGAGTCTGGAAGCCGCCGTCCGGCGTCCGCCCCGGGATGCGCTGCCCGCCGCCTTCATGCCGGGCGGGGGGACCCTGAGCCGCCGCCCCGCGAACCTCTCGGGCAGCGCCGCCGCCCCGCCTCGCAGCGCCCGCCCGCCCGCAGGACCTCCGGGCAGCGGCGGAGCCCCGCGGCTCATCGCGCCCCGCACCCACCCACGTGCGGCCCCGTGAAGGCGTCCGCGGCGCCGCGTCTCTGAGCCCTTCGCTGCGGTGGTGGCGGCGGAGGGTCCCACCCGTCGGCCGCGATCCGCCACCCCATGGTGCTGCCGCGGAAGCTGCCGGGGATGCCGGGCTGGCCGGCGGCGTTGGGGCTGCGGCTGCCGCAGAAGTTCCTTTTCCTGCTCTTCCTCTCCGGCCTGCTCACGCTGTGTTTCGGGGCCCTTTTCCTCCTGCCTGACTCTTCTCGTTTCAAACGCCTCTTCCTGCCCCGCCGGGCCACCTCTTCGTCCTCCTCATCCTCCTCATCATCGTCATCCACGCGGGACACCGAGCTGCCCCGCAGCCCGCCCGCCGCCGCCGAGCCCCGCCACGCCAGCCCCGCCGCCCCGCGTCGCCTTCGGGAGAAGCTCCGAGCCCGCAACGCCGCCCCAGCGGCACACACGGCCCCGGCATCCCGCCCGCGGGGACCCGATGGCGAACGCCCGGCCGAGGTCGGCACCGGGGCTCCCCGCGAGTCGAGAGCTCCGTTCCACTTCGACTACGAGCGGTTCCGTCAAAGCCTTCGGCACCCGGTGCGGGGTGAGCGGCCCGACCAGGACCCCGACACCCGAGCCCGAAAGATGAAGATCAAAGAGGTGAGGACTGCACGAACCGTTCTCCTCACAGAATCGTGCCCCAGCCCTGCCCTCACCTCAGAGCCTCGTGTCCCCTGTGCTGGCTCCTACCCTTCATCCCCCTTCCTTGGGCACCCTTGCAGCCTTGCTTCTCCTCCTCCATCAGGCTTCATCCTCACCTCACAGCTGTGTTGTCCCGCTCACCGCCTTGCCCACTCAGTCGCTCCATGCATCCCTCCACTGTCCTGTCCTGATCATCCCTTGTCAGCCCACGCTCCTCACCTCTCTCATCTTGCAGTTCCCAAACCAGGCCCCATCGCCTTCAATTCTCCCTTCTCCATCCAGGGAGGGTGATGAGTTAGAGAAGGGAGAGCATCTCTGCCTGTGGGCTGCTCCCATGACATGCTGGCAGGTGTGATGTTTGTGTACACACACACACACCTCTTGGTCTTAGGGTAACGTAGGGTAATGTAACAGCGTGAGGCTGGAAAGCACTGAATTCAGGCAAAAGGGGAGATTTCAGCTTTAGTGTTATTCAAGGGGAAAAATGAAACGTGATTATGTGGTTGTTGAAGAGGTTCCCACCCGAGATGTGGTGTTTGAAAACGTGAAAGCTGGTGGGAGATGATGGAACTGTGCCCGACTGTGGGGATGTACAGATGGATGCGCCTTCGTGGTCACGGAGAAAAGGCTTTACTGGGAGATGAGCTCCTTGAGAGCAGCCCTGCGGAGAAGGATGTGGGGGTTCTGGTGGGGGAAGGCTGGATGTGAGCCAGCAATGTGTGCTTGCAGCCCGGAAGGCTGGCAGTACCCTGGGCTGCATCAGCAGAGGGGTGGCAATGGGCAGGGGAGGATTTACCCTCTGCTCTGCCTTCGTGAGGCCCCATCTGCAGTACTGTGCCCGTTTCTGGGCCCCCAGCACAGGAGGGATATGGAGCTGTTGGAGCGGGTCCAGAGGATGCCAGGAAGATGATCAGAGGGCTGGAGCACCTCCTATGAAGGAAGGCTGAGGGAGTTAGGCTTGTTTAGCTTGGAGAAGAGGAGGCTGTTGGGAGACCTCGCTGTGGCCTCTTCAGTACTGAAGGGAGGACAAGCTGGAGGGGCACTGACTTACACAGTCTGATAGTGACAGGACAAGTGAGAATGGCTTTAAACTGAAAGATGGGAGATTTTGGTTTGGCGTTAGGAAGAAATTCCTTACTCAGAGGGAAGTGAGGCACTGGCACTGCTGCCCAGAGCTGTGGATGCCCCATCCCTGGAGGCACTCAAGGCCGTGTTGGATGGAATCCTGGGCAGCCTGAGCTGGTGGGATGCACCCAGCCCATGGCAGGGGTTGGAATTAGATGATCTTTAAGATTCCCTCCAACCTCAGACATTCTGTGATTCAATAAGGCTTGAGGCTGACTGTCCTGTAGGCTGTTCTGTCGCTTGGTACTGATGGAGTTGTCCTCAGGGCAATGCTTACAGTCCTGAGCCTGTGCTCGTTCAGACCCTGACAAGGCTGGTACCGTCGTCAGCAGGGTGACGTGGGTGTGATGGAGGGGAGAGCTTGGCCCCGTGCCCACATTTGGTGCGTAAAAGCCTGGCAGCCTTACAGACATTGCACTGCAATCCGTGACCCAGTTAACCAAGAACTATAGATTCTGTTTTTTCACCACAGTGAAGGGGGGAAAAAAAAAAAGTAAAAAAAAAAAAAGTGATAATGCATGGTTGTTTTTGTTTCTCTTTCCTCTGTAGATTTCTTAGCGATATCCAATTGCAGCACTCCCATTCTGGCTTGAGATGAACAGGCACAATGACATAAGGCTACTGAAAACTTCCAGCAGGTTATTCTAGTCCATTGAACTGAAGAGTGCGGTCACGCACACGCGTGATTAAGATAAAAACTCATTGATTTAAGGTATTCTGATAGTGTTTCTTCAGGAGGAAATGAAATGTGATGATGTAGCTTTGGGCACAGGAAATATGCAGGAAATGTGTTCAAATTGCTGGAAGAGCAGTTCTGTGTTGGAAGGGCAGAGTAATTTATAGCAAAAAAAGCCCTACGTGTTAAGTTATTGTCTCCAGAACAGGTTGTTATAAATCAAAATCATGGACAGGCGCAAAGCTGTGATGCAAGAAGCCCTGGGAATTCATCAGTAATGTAGCAGGGAGGGGTTTGGTCTCTTTTCTCATTTATCAAGACCCAATGAAACAGCCTCAGATTGCATCGGGGAGGTTTGCTTTGGGTATCGGGAAAGATTTCTTTGCACAATGGGTGCTCAGGTGTTGGAACAGCCTGCCCAAAGAGGTGCTGGAGTCCAGCCTAGAGACGTGTGGCCGTGGTGCTCAGGGATATGGTTTGGCAAACTGGGTAGCACTGGGTGATGGTTGGACCTGATGATCTTAAGGCTCTTTTCCAACCTGGGTAATGGTGTGATTTCAGAATGTCCTCCTCACCGCCCCACGCCTAAACTTCTTGGTGCTCTACCAAAGAAGAGGATGTGGTTGTCGTGTTGAGGCTATGTGTAAACTGCCAACTAATGTGTTACTGCTAGATTTTATTCTGCTTAAAATATAATGCTGTCTGGAGTGTAAAATTCACCTCTGCAGCATCTTCTACTTGGCTGCTGTCTGGGAGAGCTCTAGGCAGCAGTAGGAGCAGCAGAGCTGTCTGCAGATTGATTCTGAGTAGGGGGTACATATCCTCTTCGACTCTGTGCTTTGAGTGCTGTGTTTTTAATGGTGGTACAGAATGGAGAGGAAGTAGATTAGTAAGTTTAAATGAGGTGTTGAAGCCTGTTAGGAGAAAGTACTGCAATTAGCTGAGCTGACATGTGCATGTAAGTGTTCTTGTTTGCACTGGAGGGTAACTTAGCAGAGTTGTAGGCTTCTTAGGTTCAATTTGTCTTGATAAAGACAAGTCTGGCATCGATAAGCAGTTGTTTTCCTGAGAAGGAAAATGAAAGCACCTGTATTGCATGGACTGTTTTCTGCAAAAGGTTGTTGGTCACTTGGTGGATTGCCTGCGAGGTGCAGCTGTGAGTGAGGTGGGCACTCAGACTTCTTGCAGAAAACTTCCATAGAAGCAAATAACCACCTCCCCATGTTGGAGGTTGGGAAATTTTAAAGATGTCTTTGATTATTCACCTCTTAAACTGATGCCCGAAAATGTATTAGTTCTGTAATCAGTCGTGCGTGGCTTCAGAGGGAATAGCACATCGTATGTGTCAACAGCATGTGCCAAAAACCAGCTAATAACAGGTATTCAAAAGACAACAACTACAACAGGCTGTTTGTAGTCAGAAAGTGACTGCAAAAACGCCACAGTGGGATTCCATATTTATTCACTCTCAACAATTTTCAGATCAAATTGCTTCAGTGAAAAGTCAGAATGATTTCCCCTCCGACTGCTGCTACTGCAAACTCGGCCTCAGATCTGGGAAAACCATACTGTGTGGTTTCTGCCTTTCGCATCATAACAAGTAATAAAGGTTTTGCTGTTGGAGCTGAGCTGACAGTTTTGCTGATGATGGATGAAGCAGAGCAGACTGTTTCCTGCAGTCGTGCTCCTGTGCGTCTCATAGGTGAGGAAGCGGTGGGGAGAGAGAACAGCATTACTGTAAAGTATTTTTATACCAACCCTGTTAATACCATCTAGTGCTTAAGAGCAACCACTGCAAGCAGCTGGACCAGAAAGTGTCTGTGGATGCATTGGAACAAGCTGGCTTTCTTCCAGTCACGAAGATGGAGGAAAAAAAATGCGAGTGGCAAAGTAGATTCAATGGTTCTTTTACTCTTCAGGTACAAAAGGAAAGTTTCTTTGTCTGATGTCAGAGCATACCTCATACTTTAACCTGACAGTGTCCTTTGTCCCTTTTGAATGGGGAGACAGGCCAAATTCAGTCAGTTTTTCTACTCCTCCTCTGGAGTAGAGCTCTAGGGTTTGACACGTGCCTTCATGTCCTCCAGGACTGGTAATACTGAAACCCATTTGTTTTACGCAGCAATTCCTTTCATCCTTGCTTTTCTTCTCGTCCTCACCTGCATTTGCCTCCCCTTGCTGTCTGCTGGCCTCTTTTAACGCTGCTCTAAAGATGTGTTTGCTTTTGATAATCAGATCCCAGGGGAGAGAAAGCTGTCAGAGCCCATGCACGCAGTTATTCTGCATCGCTGCAGATTAGCAAGCACATACTAAGGTAGATCAGTCTTCTAAACGCAAATATCTTGACAGTTTGTCACTAGAGGTAATTGACAAAAATAGAAACGTTCTCAGGACTTGCATTTTGGTGGAAAGTGATTTGCTGTTGGTTTGCTGCCTTTCCAGCGTGTGGTTCTGACAGTCCTGAGCAGCGTTCCCTTCCTCGCCGCCAAAGAACATAAAAGAGGGCAATGTTGCTGTCAGGTGCTCCTTCAGCTGTTGTGTTTTTTCTGTTTGTTATTGTGTGGAATGATGCAGGAGGGAAGCTGCAAAGATAATTGATGGAAGAGATTCAGAAATTCTACAGCATTTCTTTCTCCAACAGCACTTGCATACTTGCATGGGGTGATGCTGTACAGTGAGGCTGTATGGTCAGTTCCTCCCAGAGGACGTCTCCTCTCTAAGAGCATCTGCAGAAATCAGTGACCTAACTCCCATTTATGGAGAGCATTTTATGGAGCAGCATGGCTCTGGGCAGTCTGTGCTTAGAATTGGAGCCGCAGTAGTGTCTGTGCGATGCTTCAGAACAGGTTGATTTCTCTAATTGCATTAACGTGATTTTTTTGGTGCTGTTTTGGCTTTCTTGAAAGCCTTACCATATTAAGGTGCCTCAGTCTTGAAATGTCATAATTGTGTTTGGTTATCTTATCTATCAGGCATTTGTTCTGAGTGTTGTGAGCCTTCCAACAAGCAGGAGGTCATTGCCTGCTGGGTTAGTGATGCTCGTGTGACAGCTGACTGAGGCAGCGTTGGAATGGCGCTGGGGCCAAATCCGGGTCCCTCTTGTGATGGGAGGCTGTGTGACAGTGATTCCTCTTCATCCTGCCAGCAGCATTCTAACATCCACTCCACCAACTCGGTTTCTATTAAAGATCCAGTCCTTGCAAGCTCATTTGTGTGATTTATTGTTGACTGAGGGTCTCTTGAAAGAGTTTATCAGCTTCTGGCTAGTAAACTTGCTAGGAATTTCTTCAAGTACTTTTGCACAAGAAGCTGTAGGAAGGCTGTGACTGAGTTTCTTGTAGGTTTTATTAGCTATTACCTTTGATAAATCATTAGACTAATCTCTACTGACTACTTAATGCTTAAGAATTGCTCTGTTCCTATCTTCAGAAGTTCGAATCACAGGTAGCTCTTGAAAGGGGAGGAGGACAGCAAGACTTCAATCTGTCCCTCTGAGCAAGGACTGCAAAGACAGATGGACAGCAGGTGATCAAGCAAGAGATGGTGAAGCTCAACTCTTCCTCCCAGTCTCTCCTGTTAAGCCATCCCATAGTGAGATAAAGCACCAGGTGTGCCAGCAGCTCTGCACTTCCCTCTTCTCTCCTTTTCCAGTGGCTGGGCTGAGACGAAGACAGTTTTCAGACACGTTTCTTCTGTTCCTGTGTCAGTTCTCGCAGTGCAGAACATTGTGTGCAGTGATGCAGGGTACTTCTTGTATTTACCCTTTGTTTTTTTCTTTCCTCCTTCAGCTCTCTCATCTGCTTATGACTCTGTGCTTCTTGGGCTTCTGAGTCATTTGTGTGTCAAGCAATTCACAATTTGTTAGTGTTGGGAGGAAAGATCAAATACTTGGTCCTGAAATGGAAATAATGAAATGTGTGTTGAGCCATTGAGTGAACCTGTGACTGTGCTAACCTTTCTTTTTATTCCCCTCAATGTAGAAGGACTCCTTTCTTAGAGCGTGGATCAAAGCTCCATTCAAAGCTGTGATTTGCTTTTCCTGATTAAAGGATGGGAAAGGTTCAGTTATTTGAGATCCTCATTGGCTGAGGCTGCGCTTCAAGCTGTGACGTAAATCACTTCTGTTTATCACCTGGCTCCCTGTGCTGAGTTCCACCTCTCTCCTGTTCAAAAGCGATTTGTTGTGTCCCAGGCTGAGAATCTCTCCTTCCTGAGAGAGGATGTGCTTAATTGTAAGGGCGGGTTTCACTTTTTACATATGAAAACACTTTGGATATGTTGGCTTCAGCTGCACTAGAGCTCTGGGCTGCTGATTTCAGAGCCTCCTGGTGCACTGTAATTTTCATAACCATGCTTCACAGTGACTGTATGGATATTTTTGCTGTGGGCATGGAAGGCTTTATTGACTGACTTCAGTGTGGCTCAGGGGCAGATTTATGCACAGATTCTGGCCCCTGTTCAGTCATTCTGGTGGCAATTATATTCCATACCAACAACGCACGCCAGTTGTGGTCGCACATCCAAAGCTCAGGAGTACAAAGCTTTGTATCTTCTGTTTCTTTTTGTAATTCATCTGTTTGACATCTGTCCCCCAGGCTGTCCAACAGACAGGCCCGATACCTTCTACAGATGAGTTTGTTTTGTTTTGTTTCTTTTATTATTTTCCTTCTAGAAAGAAAATAAAAGCATCCCTGCCATTTTTTTTTCCTTGCAATCTGCCCATTTTTGATTAGTGATGGCAACAGCATCTTTTAGAGCATCCCCTTGGGCTCTGGCTCTCCAGAAATGAGAATCTCTTTCAGATGGTGTCTTTAGGGAACGTGAAAATGGCTTGCCTTGTCGTAATGCATGTCTGGAAAAGCAATCTTGCTCAGTGTTTGTGGTTCCACCCACCTTGCCCATGAATGTGGGGGTACTTGGTGAGGAGCAGATGGATTCTGGCTTGGTTCAGCTGCTCGTTGTATGTAATCCATCTGGAATGTTGGTCACTTCTGAAGAGAATTTGTAGTCTTTGCGTGTAACTGGGATTTAGGAAGACTGTGTGTGTGTGTGAAGGGATGAACTTGAGATGTAGGAAGCCTTAAGGCAGCCTGCGGGTACAGCGCAGAGCTGGGGGGTTCCTGCATGACTTGTACTGCATGCACAGAGCTCCGGAGGGGAACTTCAAGGTGACATTTGTAGAAGTACAATCACTGCCCAACTCATTGCTCAGGTATTCCTCAAAGCATGCTGGAATCAAGTAGTAGTCACTAAGAAAAGCCATTACCGAGCGGTCCAACCTATAATTAAGAAAGGAACCCATGGAACATCATCACACAAAGCACATTGCTCACTTTCGGGTTCTGCCTGCCTGCCTTTGTACATCCACCCCAGCAGCAGCAGTGGAAATAATCGTTGCTTGTTTGACAGGCATCTACTGACACGTGACTGTTAGCAAAATAAGCTTGTGAGGTGAAGCATCACATTAGCCTGTAAAGGTAATGGTTTCCGACGTTGCAGTAGTGCTGGGCAAAACATTTGCTTGCTATGCCTCTTTGTGCATGAAAGTTTGTAGGCATTCATGTGGATGTATGGCACCTTTCCTCTTGGAAACAGCAGCACACGCAGTAATTCCTGAGCCTAGCATTGCACAGTGTGGTGTGGCTCATAGGTATGTTCTCACAATTTAAAATACCCTCTTGGTAATGCATGTCCTGCTTTCTGCTGTTACTTCTATGCATTCTGCTATCTTCTTCCTCTGAAAGCATTTTGTTGTACTGCAGATGGGACTAAGAGAGTTGGTTCCTCTGGGTGCAAACTGTACATCACAGAGTGCAATCTCATGCAAGTCCTCTGAACATCCTGACAGCAAGTGTCTGAGCAGCAGCCTAAGCGTAGGGCCAGAGGAATCTTCATCACTGCTGTTTTTCATAGAATGGCCTGGGTTGCAAAGGCCCACAATGCTCATCCAGCTCCAACCCCCTGCTGTGTGCAGGTCGCCAACCAGCAGCCCAGGCTGCCCAGAGCCACATCCAGCCTGGCCTTGAATGCCTGCAGGGATGGGGATCCACAGCCTCCTTGGGCAACCTGTGCCAGTGCCTCACCACAGGGTGAAAAACTTCCTCCTCATATCCAACCTAAGCCTCCCCTGTCTCAGCTTAAAACCATTCCCCCTTGTCCTGTCACTATCCACGCTCATAAACAAAGTTTGCCTTTGTTATTACGGCATCAGCTTTGATTGCATTGTGGAATATCAGGTGTTTGATCTGTTGTAGAAGCGTGGAGGAAATCAGCTGGTGATATTGGAGGGGCCAAGAGCACAAGTAACTTTTGTTTCTATAAGCTTTCTTATAAGCTCTGATTCTGTGAAGTGAAGAAGGTGAGACTACAGCTTTTCTCCTCTCTATATGGTGCCCTGTGCTTTGGTCCAGGCTTGCAAATTTGTTTCAAACCCATTGTCATCCTCTTACAGCCCGGCACCTCGTTAAGGGACTGTAACTGCAGAATCAGCTGCTCTTGCTGAGATGCTTCCAGATTTAGATGCAGCTGGATCCAGCTGGGTCTTAATGCCTGAGATAGTCCCATCAAATGATGATTATTTTTTTTTCCCTCTTGACATGGTTAAATCTAGTTGCATTAAGAGTTTAATTAGGAGCTAGTTTGGTTCTGTTTTTTCTGTTCTCTCTTCCATTCAGCTTTCCTAGCAGAAACTGTGCGTCAGGAAGAGACTCTTGAGTTCTATTTCTGTCCTTGTTGCTGACAGTAACAGCACTGGGCTACTCTGTGCTGTTCTCCCTTTCTTCCAGTGCAGAGCAGCCTGCTGGCCTTGCTTTTGTCCTGACTAAAGCAAATAAAATAGAATATCTGTTTACCGTCCAGCATGAAATGACAGGCAGATAAATGTCCCTCGGTGAAGAAGGGTTTGAGTTGTGCTGTAGAACTGTTAGGAGGAGCTGGAGCACCTGGCTGCAGTTGGGTGCTCAGGCTGGGGCTCTGGGTATGGAAACGTGAGGTTTTGGTTTGTGTTTAAGGACAAGCTGGGTAGAACGATGGCAAAAGCAGCTGAGAGGTAGCTCAGCTTTGTTGCAGATTTGCAGATAAATTCTAGCTGCCTTCCAACGTGGTTTTTATGTGGGTATTTTAAACTCTGAAGTAATACTGAAAAAAACAGCAGATAAAAGTGGTCCCTGGAGACTTTCAAGGCTAGGCTGGATGTTCTCTGAGCAACCTAATGGGGCTGTGGATGTCCCTGCTCATGGCTAGGGAACTAGATGGCTGTTAAGGGTCCCTTCCCACTCTAAGGATTCTATGGATCTATTATCATCGGTCAAATTATCTTTTTAACCCAGTTGGGGAATCTATCTGAGATTGTATAGCAGGGTCTGAGCAGGGCTGTGGGGCAGCTGGCAGGGAGATGGGGAGGAAATAGGAAAGAGCAGGTCCTGGATTTGGAGCTGGTGTGACAGCTGGCTTTTCTGCAGCTGCAGGGGAGGAAAGAAAAGCTGAAAGAGGGGGGGTTTAGAGTTAGATGTTGGGAAGAAACTCCTCTCTGTGAGGATGGTGTGAGGCTGCCCAGGGGATCTGCTGATGCCCCATCCCTGGAAGTGTTCAGGGCCAGGTTGGATGGGGTGTTGGATGGGAAACCTAATGGAAGGCATCTGCCTAGAGCTGGGGGTTGGCACAAGGGGATCTTTGCAGGTCTCTTCCATCCCCAGCCATTCTGTGATGATTCTGGAAGCTTCTGCTGTAAATCAGCTAAAAGCTGGGACTACTGCCTGTTAGATGGCAGGCAGCATAGTGAGAACAGAACCTAAAATTATGGATCAGTCTCTGTGATTTTCGTGGTTCTGGTGCCATTTTTCACATCTAAAATGGCATCATGTTAATGCTGATGTGTGCTGATCTGTCATGATTAGAAAGGCATAAAATATACCTTGTTTATGAGGATGTACCATGCAGTTTTCCATCTTGCACATCTCAGCTCCATCCCCTTCTGTTTCAGTTTGATGCTTAGAGACTTGGCAGGAAAAAAATCCTGCAAAGCACTTCTCAGTCCCCCTTAGAGCTTAGAAACGTGAAGTCCCCACTTGCATAAACGTGATGAATCTCTTTGGTGGTTTGGAAGATGTACTCCTGAATTTGCAATGGAAAGACAACTGCAGAAAGCAGAAGGAGCAGAATGACACGGATGCTTTTGTGCTTTTTAACTTTTCCAATTGCTGCTTCTGGATCACTTTGCCAGCAAAGTGAGAGCTGGGTCCTGGAAAATGCAAGCGCCGTGTTGTGCATCTTGCCTCTCCAATGCATGGGGTTAAGAAGCAGTGAGCAAAGGAAAACTGACAGCCCTTTAGTATGAGTAGGCAGCACATCCAGCCTCATCCATCTCTGTGTGCCTGATCAGCAGTGCAGGACAGAACAGGGCAGGAAGGTTGAAGGCACTACAGCCCAGGGAAGCATTTCATAGTGGGACTTTTTGTACCTGAAAAATGCAGCTTGGGCTAATTGTGTGCTTTGAGGAAGGGCCTTCTGACCTTCTCAAATGAAGGGGTTAGAACTGGCGAGGGAAGGAAATAAGTTGAAATTTCCTACTTGGCTTAAAATGATGCTGACTCAGAATTACAGTGTGAGGAGTTCTGTGCAGCAAAGTAGTCGTTTCCACATCCTGTCCTCATGCGGGAAGGGTGAGTCCTTCCTAGGCTCTGATTTAGAAGAAAAATGACCCCAAAAGGTTGCCCACCTATTTCCTTTCTTGTGTGCAAGCCCTGTCATTTCTATGGAAGAAGACAAAACAACTTTCCTGCAGAAAGCTGCAGTGTGAAGCTGAGTCCAGGGTTCCTTACAGATTGGTTCTGTTGTGATGGTAAAGAAAGAAAGCTCCCCATTTGGAATAGTGCTGCCACTGAAGAAAAAAAAACCGACAAAAAACCAACCAAGTCTATAGGAAATGAAATGAATATCCTGAGGCAGATGGTTGGTGTATATTCAAGTGCATTTTATGGAGGGTTTCTTCCTTTCCCCATCATTACTTCTTCTCCTCGGGGCAGTGAATGTGAGCGACTGATTGACACCCCCTGTCAATGCTCAGAGCCCAGGCTGACTTGGTTTGTCCCCCATTCCTTTTCCTGGCACTGTGGGAGTCTGAATGTTGTCCATCAGTGCATGTTTTCCATGACTTCAGGTGAGCAGCTGGGTGGAATTCTGCTATGAAACATGGAGATGGACGTTCTGTGCCTGTGCTGAAGAAGGAGGGCTGTGCCTGAGGCTGTGTTGGGTTTGTAGAACACACAGCCAGAGAGAAGGACAAAAGCAAGAGCTGAAATGACAATGGGAACCTCAGACCAAAGTAACCTATGTGTTCTGGTCCTGAAATACAGCAGTGAATGCTGTTACAGCTGCTGGGCAGCATCACTCCAAGATTTGTTTTAAACTGTTGCGTTCTCTCACGTTTCCTGTTTGCCTGAAGGATTTTCGAAGACTCTTTAACTCTGTTGAGTGATGCTGGAGAAGAATGCAGTTGGTTTTCTGAAGCTGCCTTCTTCCCTTTGCTATCTGAGTCAAAGAATACGTGGGGCACTGAGATGCTAGGGCTGAACTTGCTCAGAGCTGAGCTGTGTGTTATAAAAGGGAGCTTTATTTGAAGCAGCCCTTAGAAGCTGACAAATCCTGGTCTCTCCTAGCTGAAGAGAGGTTTAATTTTTTCCACCGAGAGATGAAGCCAAAGGGGCAGGAGGAGAGGAAAAGCTGTGCTGGTGCGTGTGTTGGAACGCACACAAACCTTGCAGTCCTCCAGGGAAGGTTCATGTGCTGAGCGTGGGCAGGATGGCTCATATAGCCCTGAAGGAGTTGCTTGAGTTGGAAGGGGTCCTCAGAAAACACCCAGCCCATCTGCAGGCCTCTGGAAAGAAAACACTTCTGAGTTTTGATGGGGAGATGCCCAAGTGCCCCGGATCTCTTCTTTCTTCCTTGTAAAAGTGCTCTGTTAATAGAAGGAAAGCTGCTCTGCAGTCCTTAAAGACCATTTTATTTTTCTGCTTGCTCGGTACTGGACACGTTGTGTCCCTCTTTGCCAAAGCTGTACGTGTCTCTGCTGTCAGGAGGGCAGGGGTTGGCTGGGTTTACACTTCAGTTGACTTCTGTTGTCAGTATCATAAAGAAATGTGAAAACTCAGAAATGAACACCTCTGTATTTAGGTGTGCATCAGGTTCAGCCTTCCATTTTTAGTCCATTTTAATGACCATTCCAAAACACCAGCGCTCCTCCAGTGCACACTGATCATTCAGAGCCTGAGGCACGTTTACAGAATTCCAGCTTGGTTTGCATGGCGTAGGGTAAAAGCAGGCTCTTGGTGTGTTAAACACTGCAGTACTTCAGAAATGCACCAGGAGAGCTGAATTTGAGACCGCTCAGCACAGTGCTGAATGCAGCCCCATTCATTTAGTGTTCCATGAGGATTAAGGATGTTATAATTAACGAGCCGTCGGCTGCCAGTTCGAGCAGCATCTGGGAAAATATCATTCCTTCCCAGAACTGAAGTTCTGAAAACTTTTAGTTCAGTGCTATAATTCAGTTTTTGTTTTTGCAGATGATGAAATTCGCTTGGGATAACTACAAGCAGTATGCGCTGGGAAAGAATGAGCTGCGACCTCTGACTAAGAATGGCCACATTGGTAACATGTTTGGTGAGTTCTGCATCCATTTCACTGTGAACTCGTCTCGTTTTTAAGGTCACACGTCCATGTCACTCCTTTCTCAGCGATGCAGTGAGGTGCTTCTTCCATTTTTATGAAGTGATGCTGCTAGGAGTTCCCTGCCCGTGCCTTTTTGCTGGCAATCTCCTTCCTATAAGCAGAGTGCTCAACCTGCATCATCTCCGTGTGCAGATCTGGCACCAAACGCATCCAGGAGTAATGTTAAAACCAAGCTGTATGTTTATTAAAACATAAAGTCGGTCCAAATCTGTCAATGCTGCTGTTTGCTTAAGTTTATACACATCAGGACCTGACCAAACTGAGCATTTCTTCTGTCATTGCTCCGCTGCTGAGCAAGATGTGAATTCCATGAAATATTGAATGAGTGAATGAATATTTCAGGCTCTTTATGCCATGTGGTTGCTTGCATAATTCTACTCTTTAGCAAAGTACTTTTTTTCTTTGTGAGCCACTTGCATAACTGCAGTGCTGTTCTCATGCTCATTCTGACGTGATGCTCTCCAGGTGTCCCAGCCTTTCTCTAATGTGGGTCGTATGACATGCAGCCTCCTGTAGGAGCCTCATTAGCTTAGGGGAGCTTGAGATGTGTGTGAGTGGATGTCTGAAGGAGGAAATAGTTTCATGTGTCCCCCACGGTGTTCATAACATGAAGAGCAGCAGTGCTGCTTGGCTGAGGAGATCCCGTGGTGGAGATGGCAGAGGAAGAAGGGCTGCATTGCAGTTCAACCACAGCTCTGGGAGGAAAAACCTGTGGGTTCTGCTTGTGGCATCACTATCAAGTCCTTCTGTTGCCGCAGATGAGGCATTTGTCTCTTTTGTTCCTGCAGAGATAGCAGAAGAGTTAATTACATCTGGTTGTGGTGTCTGTAAGTTGCACAGAAGCTGTGTTAACAGTTACTGGGGGGGCTGGAGAATGCGATTTGGGAAGTGAGCACTGTGTTGCATAGGCTGCATGTGCCCAGATGCTGCACTTACACAGTCTCACTTCTGTCAGGAGCAGTGATTTGGGGTTTATTCTTTCTTTCCCTTCCTCTTTTTCCACCCCAAGAATACCCACAGTTGAGAATTTGTATTAAGTTCAGCTCTTCGTTAAGCGCTTTGCAACTTCTTTCTTTGTGTCAAAATTCCTGAAGGAGCTCGAAGACAAAACAGACCAAAATAGTGAAAGCTTTTACGTGTTTATTACAGCTTGAAATGCTCATTTGAAAAGTTGAAACAGGAGAAAAACAAAAGCACTATTAATGTCACATCCTGTCCTGTGGGCTTCTTCAAACACCTTTGCTGTTAACATCCTTATTCTGGGGCTGACGTGGACCAGATCTGCTTTGCTGTGTTCAGCAGTTCCTGAAAACGTTTGATTTGGACCAAATAGATTCAAGTCCCTTCAGAGTTGAAGACTGAGATTTAAGTCTTAGAAAATAAAAGCAAAGTTGGGGGACGAGTCCTGGCCTAAGATGCAAAGCACAGCTGCACGTTCCAGTGTCTGTGCTTGCATCTGCAGTCTCTCTTCAGCTCTTTGGATATGAAAACAGCTGCAAAGTTTGGATGGCAAAGGTTTGATCTGTTTTTGGTGAGAAGTGGAACAAATTTCACATTACCTCAGTAAAACTGTTCATCATCCCGTGCTCCTTCACGAATTTAATGAACTTCCCATTGACCCCGAGCAGGGTTTTGAGTTTAATGAGGCCTGAAAGTAGGACAGCGTCTTGGGATCTGTCACAACAGCAAAAGGGAGGATCAGGAAACAAACAAACAAATGAAAAATAGGAAAAACAGCCAATAGAGCATCAAATAAAAACAGAAGGGACAAAATCCTCTGGAGCTGTGCTTAGAGAGCGTTCTTTGGGCCCTCTCTTCAAGATGCTGAGGAGCACAGAGGAGCTGTGGAGGCAGCTTCCTCTCACTGTGTGGATGGGCTGGGACAGATTTCTCCTTTTTGCACTAACTGGAGAACATATTGAAGGATACAACGAGCTTGTCTTTAGGCTCTTTTTTAATGCTGCCCATATATGTGTTGTTTGCGCCTCGTTCCAGGCATTAATTATGCAGAAATAATTGTCTCATCTGCAGAGTTATTGAGCGTGTGATTAAAAGGCGGCCAACTGAGAGTGAGCATTGCTGGCCTGCCCTGCTGCTTCTCTGGGTTATGGAGGTGTTGGTGGCAACCCTACAGCAAATGCAGGGTGGAGGTTGGCCTTTCCAGCTGGCTTGAGCTGACGTCCAGCATCCAGCCCAGGTATTTCCATGGCACCTCTCTGTGCCAGCTGGGTGGTGATGATATGCAGCACTGAATACAAACACTGCAGCTCCTCTGCCTTGGAAAGAACACGTCTTGCAGAAGAGCTGAGGGCATTTGGTCGTCTTGGTGTCAACGTTGGATGCTACATGTAATTCCTGCTGCAGAGGTGAACCTGCAGACACGTTGCCACCAGCAGCAGAACGAGTTAAAAATTAAAAGCCATGTTTTCAGTGGCATCTCTTTATGTTTGAAGTATCCAGAGACTTCTGGCTTCCTTATCTTACCCTCCTGTGTTTGGTTTTTCCTCATTTATTCAGAGGGGATGGGCAGCTCTAAATTGTGTGGCAGAAAACCCATTTATTTTCTTTGTTTTTAATTCACTCTTGAAAGTTCTGAAGAGATGAGACAGGTTCAGACCTGGCTTTGCTGTGCTGGATTTCCCACTTAGAACTGAACTGCTTTATCACACACTTTCTCGTGCTGTTGCTGAAGTTTCTTGCCGCCTTCATTACCAACCTCATCCGAATTACTGCTAAACTTTGACAGCTTTCTGTTTGCCTTCGGGAGATTGCATTTAAAACAGTTTCTGCTGCAGAAATTCCTTTTCTGTAATTTTGCCAAGTTCTCATTTCTGGTATTGTTAGTTTTTCATCCCTGCTCCTTTTGGGAGGAGGGAAGTCTCTTACCTCTCTTGATCAGCAGGGATACATCATCCCATAGGGCATCAGCTTTCGGGTTTCAGTGTTCTCAGAGTTGGGTCTGTGTGTTGGGGTGGGCATTTTTCATTTGAGGACCTTTATAATTTTTCAAAGTACTCTTTCAGCCCTCAAGATTGTTCTTCTCACCAGGGATGATGTCTTTCTTGTATAAGTTCAGGAAAACTGCTTAGCCTTCGCTGGAGGCATCAGTGTGCAAAAACTGGGAGGATTTTCAGGGCTTAGTAAAATCATTCATCCTTCTTGTGATGTTTGATTATCCAAAAAAACCCAACCTGCTACACCCCGAAACTGTATTTGCAGCTCCGGATAGAAATAATGAGAAAAAGATCAGTGCTGGAAAATAAAGGTGTTACATGAGAGAGTTCTGAAGGCAGAGATTGTTTCCGTACTAATTTAAATGTGCTCAGACTATCCTTGCTCTGATAGAGCCACGCAATGAAGGACACCGAAGTTATGCTTAATTCTAGCCATAGTGCTTTAATTTGAGTGTCTGATTACATAGGAATTCCATTTCTTCATGGAGCTGGAGGGCAGGAAGGCACCGGTCAGTGAGCACTGCAGAGCAGCGTGGTCCATGAGCGCAGCATTCCAGGTGATGCTCTTCACATCATGATTTCTCTGTGTCATACCTTGATTTCTAAACTCCAGTCTGTGCTTTGTCCTGAAAGCAGGGGCTCAAGGAAACGAAGGATCAAGCTTTTCCCTACAGGTGAGAGCAGAGAACTTGCATTGCCCTCATTGAGGCCCTCCTTCAGGCACCTGGAAGTGGAAGCTGCCCCATGTGGGTGTTAAAATTATCACTTTCTGACTAGGCTGGAACATTCCTTCTCTCTTGGCAGGCTGCATCCTGGTTGCTGTGGGAACCAACCCTTTTAATTTCCTGACTTCTGTGTACATCCAAAATTGTACTGCAGTGTGCTGTGTCACTAAGATAGCTTTGGGGGTTTGTGTGGATCAGAAAGCATTCTGTGTAGCACTTCCTTTCTTCAGCATCGCTTTGGTGCATCTCCAGGAGGGCACCTTCACGAGGTTTCCTGCTCACCTGCAATTCCCATCCACCTTAGTGAGTAATCACAACTGAAAAGGAACATTCAGTCTTTCCCTTCTCAAGCCGTTCCTAAGATACCAGATGTTGGGAACTCAGTAGAACCATTCTACCCCCATGCTTTGGTTTTATGACCCCTGCTGGTGTCTGACCCTGCTCTCCTGCTTTTTGCTTCCCTCCAAACTCTCCACATGAGCCCCTGTGTTTCTTGACCTGGATTCTGTTCTAGCTGAGGCTCCACCAGCATGGAGTGTAAGAGCCCTTCCACGCATCACTTGCAGCAAACCCCAGTTACCCATCCTGAGGTGAGGCTTGTTCCTTTTGCAACATTACAATGTTGACTTGAGCTGAATTTGTTATTTGCTGTAGTCCTGGCATCGTTCTTTGCAGAGTGCTGTCTAACCATTTGTTCCTTAGGCTTTGTTCTTCCCTCTGGGTGAGATACTTTGTGTTCCAATCGGATTGCATCCTGGTTATTTCAGAAGATGTTCCCAGTTTTCAGGGCTATCTTGAAACATAATCCTGTTCTGTAAGACACTGACGAGCATTTGGAGCCTTTCAGCTGCTGTCTTCTTGGTGTGACTTTCCCCTAATGGGAGGAGAAAGGAATATGGACAGATAGTTCCAAGTTGAAATGGCTTTGTGTGTTTCTGCTCATCAGCCTGGATGTGGTAATGGACCATGTGCATTCTCCAGACCCACTGCATTCACAAACAGTATGTATTTAGATCCTTTCCTTGCTCACCTAGCTCAACTCATGACCAGTAATGAGAGCTTCACTGTATCTGGTCTGAAAGCAGGTGTCCAGGTGCTGCAGATCCTTCCATTCAGTTTCACAGTGAACAGCATAAGAAATCCTTTTAAACCCAAGTTTGAAACAAGAGGCAATTTCTTATCTCTCTGAAGCGTGCTCTCACAACTGGACTTTGTTTAAGGGCCAGAGCGTTTCTGTGAGCACACCATGGGAAGCGATGGTTGTTCACCTGGGCTGTGGGTGAAAACCCAAACTGTAAGATTTCAGAGCCTTGCCTACAAAGGCAGTGTCTGTTTTGCAGAGCCTCTCCAGGATGAGTCTCATCTGCTGAGGGAAAGTGCTGCCCTGACTTACCTCTGACCATCTCCCTCTTGTGTTGTCACAGTGCTTTGGCCATAGATGCTTTCTGGGCTGTGTGATGGGAAGGTAGAAGGGCACCTTCTCCTTTATTATAATGAAGTGTCTCACCTTTGAATTCTAACATCAATTAGCGGCCTCTGCTCATTAACTGCTGCCTATATCTCTCAAAGTTCATGGATAATAGTTGCAGGTAGAATGTGTGTGTTTATTTTAATAGGCCTGTTGGGGCCCCTCGTGTAAATGATGCATGTCCTCAAGGAGGTATATGACAAAGCAATCAATAACACATAATCAGGTTACCTTTAATCAGCCTGAAATTAATTTCAAGCATCCAGAAGAGAAGAGAGCAACAGTGTTTTGCCCACTGGTATTGCTGTCATCTTCCCTTTCACCTCTTTGAACTGTTTTACCCAGAATTTCTCCTTGCTTGTCAAATTACCTCTTTTTCCCCACAGCAATCCCTGCTGGCTCACCGACAACCAAAACAAAGGAGAAAACCTCTTTTCCCAAAGGAGCATTTGAGCAAGTATTGCTTTCCATTTTCCACTGAGCTCTGCGTAGCCAACTTAGTCTGCCTGCAATAGAATCTGTGCCATGGGAAACTGAATACACACACAGAGTGGATTTGCAGTAGCTCTTCTGAATTGAGAATTATATTCCTGAGGCTCAGGCAAACCACTTCTTGCTCTGTGGCACTCACAAGCAGACACAGTTTGATTTGAGCACTGGGGAATTTGGCGTTGCCTGATGATGGGGTGTCACCTGTTGTTGGAGGATCACTAAGTGTCAAAAAGGGCTTGGAGAAATCGGGGGAGAAATATTAAACTGGGTGCTGCCAGGTATTAAATGCTTAATGATCAGTTGGCAATAGATGCTTACTATGTCATTCTTTCCACTGGAGGTAGTAACTACCTGAAGGACCATTACTGTGATGAGCAATTCGTTTTAATGCCAAACACCTTTATTTTCTTCTCCTCCTTTCTGTGAAGTCCAGGTGCAGCGCCTTATTTGGAAAGCAAAGAAAGATGAGGTTGTCTGAAGGCCTGAAGAACCTTTCATTTTTAAGCTTGTGCTGCTAAGGAACAGATCATTTCTAATTCTTGAACTAATTTCATGTCCCCTTTCTCTCTCCTTGCTGCTTCCTTGTTGCTCAGATTTGGTTCACCTGAAAGAAAATAAAGTTACTCTGTGTTACAGCTATCAAGTTTACAGGTTAAAAAATAACAGTGGATAATGAGAGTGGTCCAGAGCCGGTAGGGAGCTCTGACCTAAATACAGATCAATACCTCAGAAGGACCAGGCTTCCAACCATTCATTTTGTCTGATCCAGAGCATCCCACAGAGAGGACTGGTAAATGTGCACTGCAGAGCACGTTTTCAAGGAGCTGTTCACCGTGGATCTTGTTGCTGAGATCACCTTGAGATGTGTAGAAGCCTGCATGAAGGTTCCCCCAGAAATTCTGCCGTTGTCCACAATCCAGAAGCTGTGTGGTGAGGAGTCAGCATCCCTGGAGGTGCTCAAGATGTTGTACTGAGTGAGGGATGTGGTTTAGGGGGGGGATGGTGGTGGTCAATGGATGGTTGGACTGGGGGATCTTAGAGGTCTTTTCCATCCTTTGTGATGCTGTGTGGCCACGGCTCCCTGCCACCACAAACCTCCACACGGATGTCAGACGTTGAGTCTGGTCTCCAAGCAGTAGAAATGTTCAAAAAGAACCAAAGGGAACGAGAAAAGGAGCGCTCAGAGACCACTGCTTGTCAGACTGCTGTTTTAACAAGGCACTGATGTTCATCAAAGCTGGTTCAATCTTTTGAAGCCTTCACCACCAGCATGATGAGAAGAAGAGATCTCAGTATTTTTCGTTCTTGTTTTGCCCTGTTTTGCCCTGTGTTGCCAACTCTCCGAGAGGTGGAAATAAATAGCCACTAATGACTGGAGTCTTCTGTGCCTGAATAGTTAACAGGTTTGTCATACTTGGTAAGAGCTGCATCCTAATTCTTATTCCTAACAAGATTTCAGCACTAATTTTTGTTCTGACAAATGTGATGTGACATGGGAACAGTGGGAGTCGGGGCCTTTCGTTTTCGATCTGGGTCTGCGTTGCACTGATCTGAGTTCCATCCCCTCTTGCTCTTGCCTTTCACTTGCAGACTCGGTGATTAAAATTAGCAGAAAGCTTTTTGACACTCTGTCCTGTAGCCCTTACACAACTCTGCTGTATGCAGGGTGAAGTACGATGGCTTCCTCATGGTTTGTACCTTTCATGTCAAGCATTGGCACAATGCATTCCTGTATGGATATATAGAATTGTAAATGGCTTTGTTGGAAATGAAGGAGCTGATTTTTCTTCGCTGAGAAGTTTCATAACGAATGATGTGCCACATGGCATGGCAGGGCACCCTGGGCTCTGTCTCCAGCACTTTAGAGACAATGTTCTTCAGCTTCTTGGCTTGCTGTAGTGTCTTGGTGCATTGGCACTGCCTCCTGGGTGGCTGTGATGCTGAGGTTATCTGGGGCTTCCATCTGTCTCTGTGGCAGTTCGTACCAGTAGTGTGACTGTAGCATGGTTTGGGTTGGAAGAAACCTTAACCTGCTTCTGCTCTGCCCCTGGCAGGGACGCCTTCCACTCGATCAGGCTGCCCACGACCCCATCCAACCTGGTTTTACTCTTAATTCATTATCTTCTGTTCCATCCTTACGTTCCCTGAAAAAGAAGCCCCTATTCAGCTTTCCTGTATGCCCCATTGGAGCACACCACCACTTGGTTGGGCTAGTGGCTGCTGTCTGACCCCCTGAATGTGCAACTGCAAAGCGGTGTCCATTAGCTAGGAGAGCTCTTTGGAGCTGGGAATCCCCTGGGGAGGAGAGCATGCAGGAATGTTTTGTGCAATTCTGGAGAGAGATCCTGAAATGTTAGCTGCTGCACCAACTGTCCCCTCTCCTTGGGCCTGCTGTTGTCCATTCTGCTTAACACAGAGTCTATGAGGAAGGATGGAGGTGAATGAATCATGCTTTGTTGCTGGTGAGTCACTCTGTTGCCTCAGGATCCTCTTTTCCCTTGTCAGTGAGTCACTGACACCTTGTTAGAGCAGCCATAGGCCGCAGGCCCTGCTCCCACTTACAGGTGTGCAGGGGGGCTTTTTTGGGATGGCAGCTGACAAGATGGTGTGAGGCTCAGGGTCCAACACCTGCAAGCTGAGAGGTTGCCTCACTTACAGGCAGCGCTTTGGTGGGTGGAACTGATGGAGCAGCAGCACAGCCAGGGAAGGTGAACCACTTTCTGAACTCAGTCAGAACTGTTGTTTGTTTCCTGGTGCTCAGGGAACGCATTGAAAATATCCTGGATGCTTTTGCAAGTGCTCTGCAGTCTGTTTGTCATTTTTCTTTCTCCGGAATCCACTTCTGACCCTCTTCCCTGGCTTTTGTCCTTTGCTCTCTGCTCCTTGGTCACAAAGTTGCTGTTAAATCTGTGCAGTGCTGTGTGCTTCACCTTGCACTGTAGGCTGCAGAAGTGGAGACTGAGGTTGTTTTGAGCTGAAGGTTTTCACCTTGGCTGCAAGAAGCTGTATAAAAACTTGTGGCTGTCTCTGATGTGACTGTGTTCTGTTCTGCATAGCTTGCAGTGAGGCCAAAGGAGAGGAAAACCAAGGGTATGGTTTGCTGACAGGAGGTGATTCTTTGCCTTCTGTACAGCAGGTTTTCTTGCCTCTTAAAAACTTTCATCCTGCCCTCTTTGTAATGGAGCAGCTCTCCTGTGGTGTGAGAGCAGCGCTTGGACCTATCCCAGCACAACCAGCAGCAGTCCCATGGTTGGTAAGCACAGACAGGTGGGATGTGGTCGCTTCCATTGGATTACACATGTGGAACTGGTGGTTTTTGAAAGCTTCACCAAGTCGGATGTAAACCCTCATTAATCTGCTAATGATCAAATGTGAAGTTTCTGTTGTGGGTGTGTTTCACTGGTCTGTTTGTGCCTGAGTTGGTGGGTTTGATTTGCTGATGATGGGTAGCTGTAAGGAGGTTCACAGATGCAACAGCAGTTGAGTTCCCACCATTGGTGTAAGTCCCAGCTTGGTGCTTTGCAGTGCTTTTCAGGTTGTAATTGGTCTTTGCATGCTTGGCAGGTGGTGGGCTGGTGTTCTCCACCTCTGACTGCCTTTTATGGCCTTCCTTTAAACCACACATAGAGAAGGGTGTTGTTTCCTTTTCTCCTCCCCACAGGGGCTTGCTGGGAGCCTGAAAAAGGAGCAGGGCTGTGAGATGTGCAAGTGGGTGAAACCTGTGCATGTGCCAGGGGACCGTGTTTATTGAGATTTGATGTGTGTCTTCCAAAGCATCGCCCTTCTGGTCTGCTGAGTGTGTGTTGAACCTCACAGTGAACCTTTGGGAGCGTGCTTTGTCCTGCAGACTCCTGCTGCTGGTGGCTTTAATGGGTACCTGAGCTAGCAGACACCAGAAAGGAGTCAGGGATAGAGTGGGAGCAGGGGATCCTGAGGCCTTCTATTCAGCTGATGGACCTCAAACTGGGAGGAGCTGCTGTGGGCTTTATGGGTGGTTTCAAAGGCCCCTCTCAGATAGTGTCAGTTGAACAGTCTGGCTTCTTTGGCTGACATCACAGTGTGTTCCCACAGAGGCTCCAGGGGGGACATACAATGCCTCCTTCTCTCTGCAGCACGCTCCATTCTGCACCTTTCACAGGCGTTGTGTTAATTAATGTAACGTTTGTTCGTGATTGCTGTGGCAGTGCTCACAAGTGAGGGGATGGATGGTGATCGCCCTGGGTGGGTGGGAGTGGGAACAGAGCAGCCTTGTTGCACACATGGCTGTCTCCTTTCTTCTCGTGCATAAAAGAGCGAATGCTCGCAGCTTGGGACGCGGTGGTACGGGACCTCCTTCAGTCTGAGGGGCCATAGAGATGAATGTCTGTGTTGCTTCCGTGAGCTGCTGCATTCTCCCACAGATGGAGCTTCAGGCAGAGCCCCTGGTGCTTGCTGCCATACTGCAAAGTCCTTCACTTAAAAATACCGTGATCTCCATGCAAGCCTCACCTTGTTCTGCCTGAGCTCCCAGTTTTCCCTTGGTCCCCACCAAAAGCTTCCTCCTCCCCATTCACGATGGCCATGCACTCTCATGGGGCAATGTAGGAGCTCATGAGGATCCCAGAGCTTTGTCTACTGGGCACATGCTGTCCTGCTGGCCACCAGCTGTGCTGTGACCTGCCTCTTCCAAGCAAGGTGTAGCTCTGCTCTGAGCCAGCTGTGCAGCAGGATCAGCAGGGTGGGAGGATTTTATTGGCACACAGGACCTGAGATTCATAGAGGCAGACAGAAACTCAGACACAGAGTCTTGTTAAATGTCACTGCTACCTTTTCTGGGCACCTTTGCGAGGTTTGCATGTGAGGGTTTGTGCTTCAGAACCCTCTCAGCCGGAGTGCAATGAGGGTGGAAGCAGCTGCTGGGCAGGGAAGTGTCAGCAAAAGTCAGAAGTGATGCTGGGTTTTGATTCCTCCTCCTTCCAAACCCGCTTCCCCTTTGGTTATATCCATTGCATTGCATTGTATAGATCGTGAAAGGGGATTCTTTTTTAACATCTCTCAAAGCAATCAGCACAGCAAGCAAATATCCCTGCCGTTATCAATGGCTGTGTGTGTGATCTAACAACCGTGCCAGGATGTGTGCAGCACTGCCCTTGGACAGCTGAGTGCAGCCCCAGCCATTGGACACTGTGCCATGAGCTCTGTCGTGATCTGATGAAACAAAGTCCAAGCAGAGACCTGGAAGGAATATCATCAAATTAAACAGACCCAATTAGTGTTATTGGAATGGTCGCAGTAACAGGCTGTGCCTCTGGCACTATTGCCCTTCCTTCTCTTTGTGAAACATTTTGCTTGTGTCCATGCTGTTTCTCTCCTTGATATATAAATATATATATATATATGAAGACATAATCATTAATACTGAAGAAGCATTACAGTTGATAAAGAGAGCTCTGACTGCAGCATTGCTCTCATTGCTGCTTTTGGAAAACACACCACACAAACCTCAGCTCAGTTGACTTTTTTCGTAACCATCAGTTGATGTAGTGGCTATTTGATTCCATCTATTGCATGCTGGAAGATAGCTCCAGTGAGATGAACATTTTGCAAGCCTGGTAGGAATAAATGGATTTCTAGAGACTGCCTTCATCTCTTCTCCACAGTCCCTGTTTTTTCATGCAGACAGCGTCCGAAATCCAGCAATCGGTAGCTGAGCAGTGAAGTCTTGGTTGGGTTTTTATTAAAGCAATGATGTGCTGACTGGCTGAAAAGTGTCAAAACTGCAGGCTTGTAACATCAACAAAATAAGGCAAGGATGCCTTTTGCACAGGATACGAGAGCTGAAAGCATAAACGAACCCTGCAAGAGATGGGAGGGTCTGAGCCCTTCTTTGGGTGAGGGTGTGATGTGTATCAGACACTGTTACTTTTTAGTGAGAAAAGCCAAATACTTAAGATTTATGACATGCCTTTGCCTTCCTCTCTTCTCTGCAGCCGTTCCTTAGTTGGGTTTCTTTCTCAAACAAAACTACAGCTGAAGTAGAACTGAAGGTGTTGCAGAAGTGCCAGCCTGGTGTGGGCAGGTTGGGATTGCTGGCAGAATGCGGGGTGGTGTTTTAAAGTCAGGTAGGCAGACAAAGGAGCTGATGGGAGCCAAATCAAAACATCACCATGCTATGGCCCTGCTGCACTGCGGGATGACAGCAAAGCTTCAAAGACAGCAAACTGCTGTCTTCCATGTCCTCTGTCATCCCCAGAGGCACCCACAGCTCAGGCTGTGGTTCGCGTGTTGTGCTAATGGGAAACCCTGGGTTGTGATGTGGTGGAAAAGTACTTTGTGCCCTGGATAATGAACACTGCATCAGGATACAATGATCAGAGTCCCGTCCTGGTGCTCCTGCACAGTGCAAACGTGGTTCTTTTTCCTCAGAAGAGGGCTGTGCTTAGGACTGAATTAGGAAGAGGCTGTACTGGGGTTTGCAGCTGAGCAAAGGTTAGAATTGGAATTGCCTGAACGTTTTGTCTGAGACGAGCTGAGAAACAAGTCCAAGGGTTGCAGCCATGACTGATGTTCAGAGTATGGATCTTGAGCTGTTCTTTGGAGGTTATTTCTGAACAGGATCGGGCCTTTGAAAGTTGACTTCTCAGAGCAATATCTTTTGGGTGGCAGAGCTCACAGGTCCTCCCAGAAGATCTCAGCCGAGGCTGTGGTCACTCTGGGTCCCATCCAGAGATCCCCATTGCTGGGACTAGGAGGGCCTGCTTGTCTCAGCTCCTGCAGAATCATGTAGAGACAAAAAAAAGAGTGCTTTCATCACACTGTTCTGCTTGCACTGCAGGAGGTCTTCGAGGAGCTACGGTGGTAGATGCCTTAGATACTCTGTACATCATGGAACTGGAGGAGGAATTCCAAGAAGCAAAAACATGGGTGGAGAAGAGTTTTGACTTGAATGTGGTGAGTCAATTACTGGGAGCGCCCGTCTGCATCACAGAAGCCTCGCTGCGTGTTTGGCCAGTTCTAATTGCAGAGCCTTTTTAAGAGTCATTTCACAGAATCACAGAATTGTAGGGGTTGGAAGGGACCTCCAGAGATCATTGTGTCCAACCCCAGTTTGAGGAGGGGAGGTTTGAAGGAAAGAGCTACACAGATGATCACTGCTGTCGATTCCAACCCAAACCATTCTGTGATTCCCGGGAGAGCTGATGGAATCTCATCAGTGGAATACAGAGAGTGTTCAAATCAAACCACAGCTCCAGCTTTTCTGTTTGAATGCCAGCTTCGTTGTCTGCCACGGAGAAAAATGCATGCAGCTGCCTCATCGTGTGGGTGGGCACGACTGGCATTCTCACATGTTCATAAAAGGAAGACTGCATTTGATAAATTGGGTGGATGCTCTCAGCGTTACTAAATCGATAAACAAGGGACAAAATCAACTGGGAAATAATTCATCTGGATCTCATAAAAGCTTTTAATCTTAGTCTGTGGAATAGGCTGATCTGCAGAGACAAGGATGAATGCTGAGGGTTGATTGGTGGTGTCAGAAAGCCCAGCAGAGAGGAGCAGAGAGGTTAATTCAAAATTGTTCTGTGCAAGTGGCTCTGACAGTCCCAAAGAGTGAGGCAGGGACTCCCAAGGCCCAGTTTGAGACTGGGTGCCCTGCACTGCCTCCTGCCATTTCAGGTGTCATCTCAAGGGAGCGTTTGCTCTGGTTTGTAGCCTGCAGAGGGAACAGCCTGGTGCACAGGGCTGGGTGTCCCTTCACTTTGCCCTGCTCACTGAAAGTGCTGTGTTGGCAAAACATCTTTCCGTTTTGCGGCTTTACGCATTTGCATGTGGGTAGGAATCATTTATCACGCAGACCGACCAGCTGGGAGCCCGTGTTCTGTTTTGAATGCAGTCCTTCTGACATTTGCTGATGGTCGGTTGGGTGGGTAGAGCAACACTTGTTCCAGGTGAGTGGCTCTTGAGTGATTGATTCAGTGAACCGTATCCATCTCTGTCTGCTGTTTCTGGTGCAGATGGCTGTGATGCAGTTTGTCTCTCCCTAAGCATGCCCAGGACTGCATGCACACTGTGGGCCTTTCTGATCCTGCAAACTGGGCTGAGTCCTTGAATGACAGAACCTTCCTTGTGCAGGAAGTGCTTCGGTCTATTGAATGCGATGCAGTCTTCACCAAAAAGTAGAGAGCGTTCTTCCACGTGGCTGTGCAGTTTGTTCTTTAAAACACACCTCTGGTAGAGTTTTGCAAAGTGTAATCCAAGACAGAGTTGAATGGCTGGGCAATAAATCCTCCTTAACTGGTTTAGATATTGTTAGCAGGAGATGAATGGGCAGTTTGGGTGCTTCTCTTCCCCTTGGGCTCCTGCTATCGCTGTAGAGCGAACAAAGTGCATTGAGATGGGAAGGTGTGCTGCAGTAGCACTGGGGGACTTGAGGATCTGCCTGCAGTCTGCTCACCTCAGCTGCTATTTCTGTGTGTGGCCTTGGCAGTCAGGTGTATCGTTTTGTGTTTTCAGAATGGAGAAGCATCCTTGTTCGAGGTGAACATCCGCTACATCGGAGGACTGCTGGCTGCGTACTACTTAACTGGAGAAGAGGTTTGTGCCAGCAGCTCTGTGTATCACACTGTTAGCAAGACTGAACTGAAAGGTTTCTCCAGCAGCTTTTCTCTGAGCACCAGATGATCTCACCATAACAGCAGGCTAAACCTGTTGATTTTGTGTATATTGAAACGCCACTCATATTTAATTCTCGTGTAATTGCTTTGAATGGCTCATTTGCACAGGCTTTTCCTGTTGGTGAGCAGTTTGGATACGTTGCTCCCCACTGAAATGCCACTTGCAGTGATGTTGTGTTTATTGCTGTTCCTCTGTATTCTAAAGTGGGCAGTATTACATCAAACATCACTCCGAGTCCTGCTCCAACCAAAGGAAGGCAACTGGTCAGTGGCAATTGCTCCAAACTTTGTCTGAACAGTCTGCAGCATTTATTTGTCAGATAAAGTGCCTTGGGACACAGGGAAGGAGGGCCTGTCAAGCTGCCAGGCAGGGTTCCTATGTTCTGCCAGCTCTTGTGACAGTGGTGCAGCTCCATGCAGTGTGCTGGTGCTGGGGCTGAGCCCACACTGTGCTGTGATGGAGCGGCCATTCGTGGGTGCTGCCTTCCTCCTGCAGTGCTGGTTAAAGCAGGAGGCTCTCACTTCCACTTCCCTTCTTTCTCTCAATCCTGACAGAGGCGAGGACTTAGTGCTGTAATCTGTTCTGTAATGCAACCAGACTGGAATTTTACATCTGGCTGTAGGGAGATTAAGAGGTCATTGCTTTGCTGCAGAAGTCTTAAGGAAGCAACAATTCTGCTCCATGGGGGGAGTTTTGTGAGTGAAAGAGCTGTAAGACTGGCTATTAAATGAGAGTTTAGCTCTTGTGCCATATGCTGACTGTGTTTTAGTAGGATGGGACGGTTCATCGCTGCAAAGTGGCACCATTGATCCTTTCAGCCACACTGTTAATTGGGTTGCATTTAAATGACTTCCAGGAATGAATTCTGTCTGTAATTCCTGTCTGGGCAAACTCTCAAAGTGCCCAGACTCTCTCGTGCCCTCACTCAAGGCCATGCCCAGTCACAGCTTCAGCAGGCTTCAGGTCAACAGCAAAAAAACCACGTTAAACCGTAGAACTCCAGCAGTGACCTCTGGAAATGCAGCCAGGGCAGCACCTGCCATACACTCACCAGGTTCATCCTGGCAAAATGCAAGTCCCTGTCTTCTGGTTTTGACTTCTGAATCAAATCCCTACTTCCTTGTAAGCATATCAGTAGGCTGATAGCCCCCAGGAGAGCTCAGGTTTCCTCAGTGCTGTAATTTTGGAGCAGTAAATTCCTTCTTTCTTGGAATTACTGTGACAGCTTGGGCTGATACAGGAGGGGGGTAGAGGTAAAAGGCTTCTGTTTTATCTCTTAAGTCACCTACAAGCTTCTCTTGATCTGGACTAAGCTCTGGAGCAAAGATTAGTGCTTACAGCAGTTTGTTCCAAAATAATTATGTATGATGATTTCGTGCTGCAAGGCACCATAAGCTGTAATTTGATTTGAAAGCTCAAAAACTCAGGCATTATGAATGGGAAGGGAACAGCTTAGCCATAGAACTATGAATCCCTCATGGAACTGAGTTGCAAGCTAAAGATTGATCCTTGGAAATTGTGTTTTTTGTGTCCAGAGTTAACAGCAGGTAGACAAACATGTTGTAAATCTGACAGGGCTTCGCCCTAGAAAGATGTATTTTGATTTTAATTCAGCATGCACTTCCACACTGGGAAAATCATGGGATTTGTCCCAAAAGAACAGCCTTCGGGTCAGTTCAGATCACTGAAATTTGTTGCTGGGGTATTTGGGGCATTCTGTGTGCTCTCATACAGCTTGAGGGTTTGGCAGGTGACTTGAGAACGGAGTTTTTGGAGGATATTTCAGTAGACAGCTGAGTCCATCCACTTTTGGTTCACATCCATCACGCAGTGGATCTGTGAGTGAAGTGGTAGAGCTGTATGGTGTACAGTGCTGTTAGTTTATTATAATGGTTAGTTTGAACAGGTGGGCTTGAAAGAATCCGAGGTGACTGGTGTTGGTGAGCAGTCCATCAGACACTGATCCTCTCTTTTTCCCTTAACAGGTGTTCAAGAGTAAAGCTCTGCAACTCGGAGAGAAACTTCTGCCAGCTTTTAACACTCCCACTGGTATCCCACGTGGCGTCATAAATCTGGGCAGGCAAGACACGTGTCCTTACAAGCATGTCATTTTATTATTGAATGTAAAAGACCAGCACCCAAGCAGGAGCAGCAGCACCTTCTCAGAGCTGCCCCCCCTCTAGTGCAGATTCTTCGAGGTCATTTGTTTTGCCAGCTCAGAACCAAGAAGTGCCTTGGCAGAGACTGCAGGTGACTCAAAGCCAGCTGTGTTTTATTAATGTTGGACTATCCACAGTTTCTTCCTCTAATTCTTGGCAGGCCTCCCTGCTGCAGTAGCATTTTCTTCATTCTCATTTTCTTTGAAAGGTTATTTGTAGTCTGTTTTGCAGTGTACCCAATCAGATGCATATGAATTTATCCAGGTTCAGTTTTTGTAGAGATTTGGAAAGAAACAGGATGGGACTGACTGACTTTTTTGCTGCTGGAAAGGGCAGAGATACTGATCCTCTGCTTCTCTCCCTGCTGGCAGCACTCAGCCAGGTGTGTAGCCTTCAACAGCATTTGATTTGCCACAGCATTTGATTTCAGGTAGGTGGTGGCCTCCTGCTGGAGGGGAGCTTTAGGAGAACTGGGTTAAATGGCTTGTCGAAGGACGCTTGGAAAAGAGAGGCAAACTTGCAGGCTAGACTTCCAGTCTCTGATTCCCACCAGCAGACATTGTTCCCTGCCAATAAGGGCTCACTGGTTCTTGATGCCTACTGACAAATTCCCCTGGCTAAAAGCTGCATGCCAGCTGAGGCACAGACAGCAGGAAATGTGGGTTAACAAAACCTTTCATCCTCCCCTCTTGCAAAACTCAGAACAGCAGCCATGAAAATCGTTACTCATCTCTCAGCCCAGATCTCCTGTTTGGCTCCCATCTGTGAAGTGCAAGACTGTCAGATGTTTGGCTCGTGGTGATCCATTGCTTAAATCCCACTGTCACCCTTTGGTTGTTCCATCTGCATGTCGTTCTACTGAAAATTCAATCCACTGCCACCAGGACTTGGTCTCTTTTTACAGAGGAGACATTTTGCTTCTTCTGTAACTGATAAGGACTCGACATAGACTAACCTTTCACAGAAATGCCAAATCCTCCCGTGCCCTTTGTGAAGACAATTGAAACCATCTGTATCTGGCTAGACATTCCCCAAATGTTTTGCTGATGACCTTTTCTAAGTGCAAAGAAAATAAGAATGAAACCGAGCCTGCAATCCGCCATGTTACTGGCATGAGCTCTGGCATCAGGGCTACGAACCTGCTGTGAGGGCTTGGAGTGACAAGTGATTTAGCAGTAAGGATGACGTGAGCTAAATCTGTTGTCTTACTAGTGCTGGAACGTGATGAACAGCCAGAGGCCATGAGGGAGTTATTCAGGTTGAGATAGCGTGGGGAAATGGAAACTGAGCAAAGAAGTGATGCTGTGAGAACCCAAATGTCAGGGCCAAGCCAGAGCCCAGAAGAGTTTGGCAAGAAGGGATTGCCTCACCAGTTTGACATCTCCAAGCAGATCCTAATTGCAGAGATCTCATCAGCTCGAAAGCACAGGTCTTGTGGCATGTGTAGGCTTTTGTTGGTGGTAGCTTTCATAGGTGGGTAGGAACGGTGTTCAGAAATGTGAAACAAACAAAAGTTGGCTTTAAGTCAATTCTTGAGGACCCAAATAGAGAGATATCTCCATCCCCTCTTCCTATAGCGAGCTGCCTTTCTCTGTTCCTACACCTCACAGGGCATTTTCCTCTTGTCCCCTCCCCAGTGCTGGGTTTCCCTATGGCCATGTGTTTTCACACAGGCTTCAGTATCGTATCCCATAGAGGATATTGGTTTCCATCCTGGCAGTCTGATTGCCACGTTGTCTGCCAGCTCCTGGAGTACATCATCTTCTAAAAGCTGCTGTTCTGCACTGTGTGTTAGCTTTGATTTCTCTCCTGTTCCAGCTCCCTGGCTCCTCTTCTTCACAGCTTCCCTAAGCTCTCTGCGTTCCCAAATCCTTCCTCATCTCCCTCCTCTCCTGGTCTCTCTTTTGGCTTGGCACCGTTTTGCTGCTTTGAATTGAGGGAAGATGGTACAGTCGCCTTTGGTGTTGCTGCACTGGGCAGTGTTTAAGGAAAAGGGGCTGAAGAAGCACCTTCCTTTGTCTTGCAGATGAGGATCCTTGAAAAGGTGGTTTCTTCTGAGATGCTGTAAAACAGGGCACGTATGAAGATCCAGTTTGTCTAGTCTAATGCTGAAAAAATGTTTTCCTGCACGGGGTCATTTTTAGGCTGTTCTTTAACCCCAGGGCAAATAGCAGACATGCTCTGCTTCCTCCAGACCACTTCTCCCTGAGTTTTACTGTGATTTGTCACCCAGAGCTTGGATTCTTGGCAGCAGGGTCCCTGCAGGCAGTGGCTTGCTGCATTTTTTGGGGTGGAAGTTCCCAGGGGAGGGTTGTCAGCCACTGTGATCCCAGAGAGCTGCTGTTGCAATTAACACAGCCTCATTCAGCTGCTTCTGAACTCTCATCTAAACTAGCTCAGGAAGCAGTTTGCTCGTGAGGTCATACTTGTTACAGTCTGCCTTCAGTGCAGAAATTGGTGATACGTAAGAGAGCACTGAGCAATTAGGGATCAATTAGTACACTCATTAGTACACTCATCCTAGGGACAGCGCTGCCAGGTCCAGCAGATGTTTCCAACATGTCCCTCACACCAATGTTACTCTGGGCAGAACTCTGAGCCTTTCAGCCCATCCACAACGCTTTCATCCATTAATACCTGATGTTATTGGGGTACCCAATATGCTGTGATGTCTTCAAAGCAAAAATTGGTCATAGAGCATCCTGACCCTCTGGAGGGAAGCCTGGTGGGTGGCAGTGAGTGACTGAGCTGCCTGAGGCTGGGAGCATATTGCTTATCTAATAGCTTTTTTTGCCTGGAGGTGAAACAAACTGCTCTGGACCTGGAATGGTTTTCTTTACATGACATGGAGGAGAAACCTTTTTTGCCTCAGAAAGATCGTTGGTTTTAGCCTCTCGTGAACAACATAAGCACTTCTGTTTTCATAGCCTGGCTTTTAGATGCTATCTGCTGCTCTCCCCCAGAAACACTGGAAATGTGCTGCCTCATCTGTACCAACCACAAGCAGTTCTTGCAGAGAGCAGTGAAAATAAAAGCCATGCTGCTTCTGAGGTAGCTCAGCCACACTTCCCTCAGCAAGAACCTGCAGAGGCTATTTTGACCCATGGGCCGTGAGGTCACCTTCAGGGTCTGTGCAGCTTTCAGAGAGCTGCAGAGCTGCAGTCTGGGGCAGTGGAGTACAAGAAGGAAAGGTGTGGTTTGCACTGGGGCAGCGGGGTGACCTCAGGCTTTGACTGTGTTTTCCTGGCACTGAAGGCTTCCTTTTCTCTCCTTGCAGCGGCATGAGTTGGAGTTGGGGTTGGGCATCTGCCGGAAGCAGCATCTTAGCAGAATTTGGTACCTTGCACTTAGAATTCCTGCACCTCACCGAGCTCTCTGGCAACCCAGTGTTTGCAGAAAAGGCAAGTACTCCCAACCCCATCGTTGGAAACTTCATCCTTGTGGGGCAGGGTTGGAGTAGAGCAGCACTTTGGTTTGCCTGCAGCAGGGAGCATGGCAGCTCTCCCCTCTTCCCAGCACCAATACAGCTTGCAGAGCAGAAACCTTCCAGAGTGGGACGTGAGTTTGGAAACTTCTATCCTGCAGGGTGCAAAGGTCACAAGACTCAGAGCATCCTATGCACCAGCTCCCTAAAAGGGTCACTAAGAGCTCTTCTCGTGGGTCCATTGCACCCATTGGCTCTGTAAGGCATTAACCCCAATGTTTCCTCTGAGCATTTACATTTGCTGCTGGCCCCTTCAGCTGCCTCTTTCCATTACCTGTAAGGAAGGAAGGGAGAAGTGAGCACTGAAAACACGAGTGCAAGAAGATGTGACGCTGACAGCCAGAATTGCATCTGTATTCCAGGTTCAAACTGTGGTATTTTGAGCCAAACCAAGCCACTGTCCCCAGTGTAACATGTTTTCCTCTTTGTCTCTTACACCCGTGGAGTTGTAAGGACAGAACTTTTCTATTGGACTCCCCTGAGCTGCCCATGTCTGCTGTGTGCTGCAGAGCTTGTGAGCCATTCATCTTTATACCCTCTGAGAGAGAAAACGTAGGATGATAGGGGCTCAAACAGCTCATCCTGTGGGAAATGACTTCAGAGAAACAGATCAACTCATTAATTTGCAGCTTGAGACTTGTGTGATTTTAGCAGGAATGAAATCCATCTGTGTCTTTATTCAAACACCGTGCTACAAAAATTCAGTAAATATTATGCAGCCTGACGACTTGGTTGGAAGCATCAACTGCAGTCTGTAGCCAGCTTTTACGCACAGATTGTCTGATTTTATAAAAGGTTTATAGAGCATATTAGCTGCTCTGTGGGCTTTAGTAGAATATTTATGCTGCTTCTCATTTAATGATGTCCCTTATGGGAAAGGCTTGTTGGATTTAATTGGGGTGAAGCCAAGAGAGGCTTTGGAGTGTAAAACTTCTCGAGCATATAAAAGGGGCTGTTGGTTGTTGAAACTGAAGGCACCAGCTCATCTCATGGAGTGACCACATGGTGAATGTAAGTATGTGTGAGTCACTCATCCCTGCTGCTCCTGTCCATTTCTGTCTTGAAAAATGAAATCACCTTCCACCTCCCATCCATTTCCTTTGGGATTCTTTCTGACCCAGTGCTGGGAAACTGCTTCTGATGGTTGCAGAACTGGGGCCTTGCAGGGTTTGTAGGACCACTGTTAGAATCCCACAGAACTGGACAGCACTGAGGAGTGCAGCAGGAAGGTCTCTCACTGCAGAACCACATCATGAGGTTCTGCTTGCATGGTTTGCAGTGCTGTGGGCTGTGCTCAGCCAAGGGTGACACTGGTGAGTGGCAGAACTCTCAGCGATGGTGAGCACTACTGACATTGTTTCTTTCCAGCAGAGAAGTAACACGGTTCCTGCCTCTGATCTCTCCTAGGTGCTCAACATCCGTAAAGTCCTGAAAAGGGTGGAGAAACCACAGGGCCTTTATCCCAACTTTCTCAGCCCGGTGACGGGGAACTGGGTGCAGCGTAGGTATCAGTTTGTGCTCATGGTGCATTTTGGTCTGTGCTTCTGTTTTAGGAAGCGATGGTCAGGGTCAGAGATTGGCTGAGCAGTGTCCCAGCAAAGTATCTTGAGTGGGTGCAGCCGTCTGTTAAACCAGCTCTGTCTGTGAAGAAAGAAAATAGGCTTCTGTGTTTGTCCCAAGGATTGATCTTCCCACTCATTCCAAAGCAGTTCAGCTTTCCCTCCACATTCGTCTCTGCAGAGCTGCTGTGAGATGTTGCACCTGAAAAACCAATTTCCAGTCTTCTACTTCACCCCTGCAGTGCTGCTTCCTTTGTGCTATTCCCAACAGCTGATGTGACACCTCCCCAGAAGCAGCCCTAATGCCTGCTATTCGTTGGTGCTGAGAGGAGGAGTGCCTGCCTCTTCGATCTGCTGTTGCCATAACTCATCGTGATTGAATCCTTGGGAAACTGAAGAGCTGTGCTTTTAATTCAGATGTCTAAAATACTCAGCTTGATACTCAGGATTCATCTTTTCTACCATTAACTCTATTTCTGTCTGCGAATTTGGCTGAACTCTGAACTCCTGTTCCTTACTGTCATACAGATGGGCCCATTGCCTGCTGGTGCTCAGAGCTTATTAGAAGTAGCCTCTGATTATTTCTTTCTGGGGATGGAAACTTGCACAAAATGAGCATGGGTGTTCATTCTCTTAGGCTTTCACGTCATGGGGGCAACTTACAGCACAGACTGCTGTGGCTGTTGCTCATAATGTGACATTTGTGGTCTGAATTCATATTCCAGTGAGAGAAAAGGCTAATCAGCCTCTTCTGCATCTACAACGTTGCTGATGCAAGATAGATTAGGGCCAAAGTGGGGAGGCAGCTGCTGTCTGCCACAGAGATGTTCCCTGTAGGTGCCAGACTCTCATTTTCTCTCATCATTAAAGCTCTTTGCAGGAAGATGTTTTTCTTGGAATTGCAGTGATTTTCTTAAGAGGCGAATCTTTGACCTGGCTGAGCAGCAATCCTACATGAAGAGGCAGTGCTGTACCTGCAGTTGTTCCCTTCAGGATATCAGGGCGCAGTCCCCTGCTGAAAGGAAGGATTTGTTTGTGCACGGCGCCTCGGAGGGAAATGCTGGCAGAGCTGCTGCCATATGGAAAGTAATTATGTACCAGAGCTCCTGCTTTGGTGGTTTTATAGCGACACACTTAAGATCACAGAGATCTCTTTGGAGACGCACCGTGCAGCCGTTGTTTGTAAATACTCTGTCCTCTTTTGTTTCTTTTTTTTCCTCCTGGATCCATGTGCCTGATCTCACTGTTGTGCTATGGATTATTCCATGGATCGTTGGACATACTGGTGTTTGCTTTTAAGGTCAGGAAAACGCGTGGCTGTTGATCTCTCCTAGTGGCAGGACAGCAGTTAGAACAAGCCTGGGGGCATCAGATATGTACAATAAAAGGAGAAATCAAAATCTGAGCAGCTAATTCCAAAACTCTGCTGCACCTGCTTACATTTAAAATGAGGAAGCGTGCAGGCACAGAGGTAGACACAGTTAATTAACAGGGACTGTTCAGTCCATGGGGGGCAATTTCTCTTGTTCTTCTAAGAAGGGGAGTTCTTGGCTGCTTCAGAGAATTGCTGTTGCTTTTTCCTCTGTGGTGTGGTTTAAAGATATAAATCCAGCAGTTCCCTGCCAGGCAGAAACCTGCAGCTGTCCTTCCTGTGTCAGTGTGCAGTTTGTTAGCGTCCTCTCGGCTGAGGTCAAAGCATCTAACAAGGTAGCCTTGAAAATTGGAGTTTTCCAGAAGAAAAATACCCTGTGCACATCCTTACACCTGACACTATCGTTTTAATGCTCCAGCAGCCTTTCCCATCCAGCTATGAGACAGGAATACCAATGGCAGAACCTGGAGGTCCCTGCAGCAGCCCGTTTCTGGCATCTATAGCTCATCTAACATGTGCTCTCCTTTTCCTGAGGCAGGCAGTCAGCACCTGGCAGCTTTGTGTAGGCAGAGGTCTGTCAGTACCTGCCACTGCACTTTGTTTATGGGACGGGGATTTATGATGATTGCTTCATAAACGAGAAGCATCTCCAAGTTGTAGTACCAATAACTTGGAAAATATGGCATCCGAATGGCTTCGGTGAACTGGTAAAATGTTTTATAAAGGCAAGGAATGGTTTTCTTTGGATTGCACTTCCCACCTTTCTTCCTTTCTTAAGAAGTGATGTCCAAACTCTTCTGAGAAAACTGGAAAGGAGGAAAGGAAAAGACAGCAACTAGGATGTGGTTATTTGCTCTTGTTAGCACAGCTACACACTGCATGTCCTGAACCCGAGCTCTTTCTTGGCTTTCCCACCGCAGACCATGTCTCTATTGGAGGGCTTGGAGACAGCTTTTATGAGTATCTCATCAAATCGTGGCTGATGTCAGACAAGAAGGACTCTGAAGCAAAAAAGATGTATGATGATGCACTGGAGGTAAGGAGCAGGTTGGAGCGCTGGGTCTTTGGTGGGGGACGTCGTCCATCAGATTGTTTCTGCTGAGTGTTGTGTGTCTTTGGGTTCATCTGATATTCACTCCTCACCTGATCCACTGAGTCTTCTACAGTCTTGCTTTTCATCTCCTTAGGCAATAGAAAAGCATTTGGTCAAAAAATCTGCGGGAGGATTGACCTACATCGCTGAATGGAGGGGCGGCATCTTGGACCACAAAATGGGCCACCTGGCTTGCTTCTCTGGGGGCATGATAGCACTGGGAGCTGAGCATGGTGGAGAAGAGAGGAAGCAACACTACATGGATCTCGCTGCAGAAATTACAAACACATGTCATGAGTCTTACGCACGCTCAGGTAAACCTGTGGGCTGCCTGAAAACCATTAGCAAGGAAGAGTCTGCAGCTTGAGAGACCCCGTTTTCATGTGGCAGAGGGTTGCAACAGAGTTTGGTGCATCAGCAACATCTTCCTCCCTCCTTCTTATTTTCACTTTTTTTTTATCTAGAAGAGAAAACTGTATGTTGCATAGCAGAAGGCTGGAACAGAGGGAGAGACAGATGTGTGCCCTTGTGGCAGAGCTGGGAGATGAAGCCAGAGTTGAATTGTAGGCCTGCCTCCCAGAACAGTCCCAGAACTAACCTTCTCCCAGCAAGACTACAGTTCAAGTCTATCCTTTCACATCTCTGTGCAAACAGAAATAGGAGATTAACAGTGATTAACTGCAAGGTGTCCCAGTATATGGAGCAGAGCAGCTGAGAAGACCAGCAGGAGACCTGCAGCTGCTGATAGGAACTGGAAAAATGAAATGACTTATCCCTTCCCTGCTGTTTAAGGAGAGACTGGTTAAGTCTTTCATTTTCACAAGTCCAGTACAATGTATTTCACCTACACAGTGTGCTTATCAGTCAGTGCTTTGGGAGAGCAGTGACTGGCAATGAATGAGAGACTGGGTAAATTTTCTGCCCACAGGGCTTTCAGCAAGATAAGCTTGCTTTGGACTCTGCTCCTTTCTTTGAAAGCATCTCTGTAGCTCTTCTGAGCCTGCAGGCAGAAAAGCAGCAGTCACCTTTCCAAGACCTTGTCAAACACATCCTGTCTGCACTGTTTGCAAAGATTGTTTCACCAAATCAGCACGACTGTATTGGCAGTTGTGGTCTGGCACGCTTACCTAACAAGCTTTAGGTTAACCTGAAATTATATTTGCAAATAAAGCAGGTGGTTTTTTTTTTTAGTGGTCTTTTTTTTTTCCCCCCAGCACTTAGAGAAATAAAGCAAATCACCCGAACTAAAAATCCTCTGGCTGTGAGTGCCTGGAGCCAGTTTTCACCTTTTAACAGTATCCATCAGCATAAAAAGGACAATGGCAGGCCTGCCCACACTGATTACAGTGCTGTCATCTCTGCAGGCTCATTGTGTGCAGTGTCTGTGCTCTCAGCAAATAGCACAACTAGCAGACACCATTAGATCCCTGTGTAGATAGGAGGGCCCAGAGAAAGTGTGCAAAGTGTGTATAAAAATGAAATGACTGCCTGAAACACAGCCATGTGGTAAGTGTATAGGTGCAGCAAGAGAAGCCTGATGTGGCATGATGATATAAGTAGGTCTTGAAGGCATGATTTGAATAGTAGATGATGTTTGTGAGAGATTGAGAGCTTTGCATAAGGGGCACTCGAAAAAAATCAAGGTGCTTGCAATGTTTTATTCATGAAATATCGGTGAAATGGATTAAGCTTTTCCTATCCACATGATGTCCTTTTTCTAAGGCTGTCAGTAGACAAGAAAGAAAGGTAGAGGAAGTGGTTGCAGGTCCCAGGTGCTTCCCCTTATAGCTTCCATGCACCAGTGCAGTTGCAGTGTCTCAATCTGCTCTACTGGTGACTGTGAAACAACAGCTCTCCAGTCTGGGAGCAGTGCATCAGTGTCTCAGTGGTGGCAGGTCCAGTCACAGGGTTTGACTTTTCTCTTTGAAATGCTCAGCCTCTCTGTGTGCTCTCACCTGGATCCTGCCTTGTTGGCAGTGATGAACTCTGCTCTCTCCCCTCAAATCTGGTCCAGGTCTTTGCTTTTTCAGTTGTATTCACCCTCAGAAACACTTCATCCTCAGCTTAAATGGTAGCCAGACTGTGAGCAGTAACTCTGACGCATGTACACAGGCATGATTGATCTCCTCTACTGACCTCATGCAAGCCTGAGTCAAATGTCTGCCTCCTGAACAGCATAAAAGCACCTGAAGTCTGTTTACTTGCTTGCTCAAACTGATTATTACTGTGTGTGATTTTGTTTAGATACCAAACTTGGCCCTGAAGCCTTTCGTTTTGATGCTGGGACCGAAGCCATGGCAACCAGACTCAGCGAGCGCTACTACATCCTGCGCCCAGAAGTGGTGGAAAGCTACGTGTACATGTGGAGGCTGACACATGATGTCAAGTACAGGCAGTGGGGCTGGGAGGTCGTGAAGGTATGGCTGGAAAACTCCCTTTAGGTGCTGGATTCTGACAGGAATCTCTCCTTCAAGTCAGGAAAAAGAGTAGAAGTTACTTAAAACGTGAGGGACTGAGAAACATTTGCAGTGGGGCAGAAGTAAGCAAAATAGCTCAATTCAGTGCAGCTTCTTTGCTGGTTGTAGCAAATGTAATCAGTCAAAGCAGCAGAAGTTCATGGAGAAGAGTGCTGCAGCCAGCAAAACCTGATGTTGATGTGACAGCTTTCTGCAAAAAGGAGTCAGCCTTGTACCTGGAGTGCTCTGAACCATTGGTTTCGAGTTCACCAGGGAAAATCAGCAAACCTGGCTTTGCCCTTTGTCTTATTGTCTTCTTCCCTCTACAACTTCCCAACCAGAAAGTCCTTCACCTCCTCCTAGCTCGTGCCCTGCGTTGTAGCAGGGACTGCATTTCAGTGGCAGAACCATCATTCATCTGGTGCCCTGGAAAAGAGACTCTGCAGGCAGCTGGAGTTGCTACTTGAGATCTGTTTTTGTTGTGTGTAATGTCAAGGTCAATCAGTCACCCAGCTGAGGCAGTTTATGTTTCTCTTGCTATTGCATTAGAGCTAGCTTTATTCCTGCAGGCTGGAGTAACCACCAGTTAACTTCAGTGACAGGCAGAAGCTGCTACAAACTCTGAATTTGATTTGTAAAGTGGACTTTCAATGCAGCCCATGATTAACGTGCTGGTCCATGCTGTCACGTGTTACTGAGATTTCTTTTCCTTTCTCAGGCTCTGGAAAAACACTGCAGAGTAGAGGCTGGTTTTTCTGGCATCCGAGATGTTTACACCACGGTCCCAACCCATGACAACATGCAACAGAGTTTTTTCCTTGCAGAGACTCTGAAGTAAGTCTGGTATCACAAAGGTCATGTCACAATACCACAGTTCTTGCAAGATCGACAACTTTGCCAGCATAAATCTCTATTCAGAAAAGTTTTTAACTTTCTGTGGGGAAATTTGAGCCAAGGATACGGGTGTGGAAGAGCTTTAGTAGCTTCCTCATGACCAGCTATTGCTTTAGAGGCAGTCTGCAGGACTCTCATGTGCTAGGTTTACAGAACTCTTCCTGCCATTCGAGCTATTCTAAAAGGAGTGGGAAGCTGTGATGGTTTAAGTGGCAGCTGTCCCCTCAGTCAGGTTGGTGCCCTGCACAAAGGGGAGCTTTGACTGGGCCGTGGGTTTGCTGTTCCTTTGCTGCACATCTGCCTCTGGTGGTGGCTTGAGGTAGCGTTTGTGGGGTGGCTGAGCACAGGTGCTCGCACCATTGTGCTGTGCTTCCTCCGGGGATGGCAGCTTTCAGCAAGGGAATGAAGTGGGCTGTCAGGAAAGCTGTCACCACACTCTGGGAGCAGCAGCCCCATCGCATTCTGGCTCTCTTGCGCATGCTTAGCGTCCCACCTGAGCTCCTTTTAATCTGCCTTTGTGTCCATCTTCTTCCCCTTGCCCTGATGGCTGCAGGTACCTCTATCTTCTGTTCTGTGAAGATGACGTGCTGTCTCTGGATGACTGGGTGTTCAACACAGAGGCTCATCCCCTGCCAGTCAACCACTCAAACTTTAAAGCTAAAGCAAGCGTGCAATAGTGAGGCCATTGCCCAGCACCCTGCTCCCACAGCATCAGCAGGTTACTGCATTTCCTTTCCATTAAAGGAATTTGTGTTGTTCCTGAAATGGTATTTTGGGGCACTAGTCCAATTCCGGACAGTATTCTATTGGGAAGATGAAACCATGAAGTAAGCACCTTATTTTCCTCTGTGAGGAGCTCTAATAGCCTGATAATGAGATGTTTATTCTGGGCCATACTGAACACAGTTCATAGACATTCCTTTCTACAGAGAATTTATATGAAATCCACTGACTTTGCTTTATAGTGGCCAAAGGACTGGAAGTTTTCCATAGAACAGACTTCCCCACAACACACACACGCTCCTCCTCTCATTTTTTGTTTCATTTTTGCCTTTTATACACCGTTGGAATTATCACCTTTCTAATTAACAGTTTTCAATAGACTGTGCTTTCTAAGTGGTGTCAAAACTGTAACTGAAGCAAAACCTGTCAGCAAAATTCTTTATCCTGATGTATTTTTATACTTTTTTTTTTCCCTGTGTTCTTAAAACACATTTACCACCCATCATATCTCATTTAACTCTCCATTATCATTTTTGTGCTTTTCTACTTTTATTTAGAACTAAGTGTTACGAATCACTTGTAATAATTCCACTGCTGTAATAGTCAAATCTGTGAAATGGAATATAAGTCTTGTAAAATAAAAAGCATTTCTGGGTTGATCCTACTTTAAAGCCATATGCCAAAGACTTGTTACATTGCTTGTTGAGATGGCTGACAATGCTGGTTGGTTTCAGGAATGTTTCTCCAGATCTGTTGATTTCCAGTGTTATCTAGCCAGAATATGGACAGCAGTTCCCATCTGCACCGCTCTTCAATTGCTTGTATGCAGTCTGCTATCAGTTAGCAGGAGTTCTACTTGATACCTTATTTTCTAGCAAAAAAATAAATAACCCCCAGGTAAGTTGGCTTCTGGAATGAAGTAATAGGAGAAAAAGTGAGTAAAAAATTGAAGCTGGATTGTTCAGCATGTCCCTGCTGTTCACCACATGTGTCTTCAGTGTGAGGCTGAGCAGAAGATGGCTGTGCAGAGTCCCTGCGAGCCCTTGCTTAGCAGTTTGGGGCTGGATGTGGGATGCTTGCTCCTGCCTGTCTTTCTTCTGGCCCCTGCAAAGCTGCACAGCTCCAAGTTGGAGCATTTTCCCCCATTTGAAGTTGCTTGGAGCAAGTTGTGGGAACAAAAGACGTGTTTTGAAATCCATGGTTGTGAATTGCCCAGGAGAAATAAGGCTATCAGATATTATCTCTGCTCCTTGGGTAACACTGTGGACTGGCAAGCTTGGCCTAGAGGAATGGTTATTGGTAAATAAACGTATTGGGAATTAATTGTCTTATCTGTGGGATTTGATTTTTGGGAAGTCAGCTGAGCCCAGATAATATTGATAATGGATCGAGGGAATTCCATACATTGAAACATGTGCTCTTGGAGCCTCTCACAACAGTGTTAGGTAAAACACAACTCCCCATAGGGTATTTCTGGCTTCCTTTAGGAACAGATCCTTGGTGCAGGGTTAAAACTGCTCTTCTCTTCCACATAAGTGAGCAGGGTTGGTATGAGTAAAGTCGCACACACTTAGGGAGGAAAGCTGCTGCTTTGTTGCAGTTCAGTGGCTGTATTGGCAATGAGAGTTTCCTCAGCTCAGGCCTGTTGATGTAAAGCTTACTGATGGCTAAGTTTGCTTACCATGACACTCGTGTGGAGGTTGGCACCAGTCACAAAAAAAGAGGTTCTGCAGGCACCTCTGGCCGTGCTTACAGTCAGTCACTCAAGTCAGTGGATTAATCACAGGCATTGCATTAAGCGTGCCTGCCTTTAGCAGGAATAAAGATTGGTTCCAAGGATCAGCTCTGTTCTAAGGCACGGCCCTGAGCCACAACTGGGATTCTTCTGCCCTACAGCGATGCAGGTAATGGAAATGTTTGCCTCGGTGCTGTTCTGAAATGCTTCTGCTCTCTGCTCACTCCTTGGAGCGCCCTGAGCCTTGGATGCTTGCAGGACCCTCAGTTCTGGGCTTTCAGCTCTTATCCTGCACCCACTCCGTGTGCTTCCCTCTAGGTAGGAGTGGGAGGATTTTTGGTGTTTGTCCACATGGGAAACCCCTCGATATTCATACTTCAAGCAGATTAATAGGGTGTTATGCACGAACCAGAGATCTCACTGTAAATGTCTAACAGAGATGATATGGGAAGATAGGTGTCTTTGGGCTGCTTTCCTGCCTTCTGCTTTCATGCCCCACGTTGGGTGCATGATTTGGCTGTGCTTTAATGAGTGTGGTGGGGATTGGTTAATGGTCAGACTGCATGATCCTAAGGGTGTTTTCCAACCATTGTGATTCTGTGATTCAGTTATGCTGTTGATGCATGGTGTTTTGTACTTTAGAGTCACCTTAGCAGGAAATGTATCAGCCCAGGTTCTTTCCTATTTCCTCTCTTGCATTCAGATTCAGGAACTGAGATGATTGTGTTGACTTTCAGCATCAGAACGTGATCCTGGTTTATGTCTGTAGGGAATGTCCTTTAAATGGAGTTCTGATAAAAGCTCCATCACGTGCTGGAGATGAAAACTAGTAACTGGTAGAATAGCTGGCTGTTGCCAATTGACTGTACAGAGGAATAAGACAAAGCAAACCAGAAAATAAATGCATATCTGATTGTTTCATGTGTGATGCATTGAGCTCCAGCTACCAGAGCTGGCAGTTACAAAGTTCCAGCTGTTACTTCTCACTGCATTGGGTCTGTGGCTTCATTCTGTATGGAGACAGGTGATTAGAATGGAATCAGGAATGCTTTCAATAAGGATTGTCAATGCATTTTGCTGTTGTCAATGCTGTTGACTAGAGAGCCCATGTGAGTGACTTGCTGGAATGGATTGAAAATGCAAGCGAGGAATGCAAGCACATGGGAATTCGGGAGGTGTTGGCTCATACTCTTCTACTTGTGAAATGTCTGAACCAAACTTCACACTGCAGCTTCACTGCCCATTCCTTTTCTAGGTTGAAATGTGTTTCCCACATCTGCCTGTGTAGTTCTGTGTCACACTGCATCTACCGTGAGACGCAAGCTGCAATAAACGCATCTCAGTAATTCTTATTCCCTTTGAGAGGCCCCATGTGAAGCCAGACTTCAATGCTCCCCGTTCCTTCCTGCTTTCCAAAGGGTTTTTTGGGCTGCAGGCTGACCAGCACTCACTGCCTCAGGGGCTGTTCTGTGTCCAGGTACTTTGTGCATTTGTGGGCACAGCTCCGACTTCAGTGCTGCTTTCCATTAGGTAAGGATCGCTTTGACTTTAGAACAGGCCAAGTTTCAGGCTATGGGAATGAGGCCATAAATTTAAACGAGGACAGGGTTTCTCTCAGATCATGCCACTCTGGAACATGGAGGTGCTCTGTGTGTTCTGAGTACAGAAAACCTGTTCTACTCCAAACAAGCTCAATACAAGCTTGCCATTTCTGCTACCAAGCTCTTTTTTCTTACTTTTGTCTGGACTCTCCCTGCTGGGAGCAGAGGAATGCAGGACAGTATTTCCCTGCTGGGTGAATTTTCATGATGCAAATCTTCCTCATTATTTCTCTATCAGGAGGATTTCCTTTGAAACAAGGGTGTCTGGGTGGGCCGCAGATGTCTGAATACTTGAAATTCCTCCTCAGCACTGTAATGTGTGATCTCAAGAACCAGCAGCACACAGCCAGAAGTTGGTTTTGTTCTCCTTTGAGGAGAATTGGTTCCCAGCAGATGCCCTGAATTACTTCACCTTTTGTCTTTCATTCTTCTTCCTACCAAATAATTCAACTCTGTCATTTTTTATATGCTTGCTGATGATGCTGGAAATGGTTCAGCTATAAAATGAGCCTCTCTGCTTCTTATCTACACGATACCATTTTGGCTCTGCCAGCCACTCCATCAGGTCTCCTTTTCCATCTGCAGGGTCTGTCATTTCATGTCACCTCTTGCTCATTTCCCAGACACTCAGGTATATTTATCCTGTTTCAGAGCTGTCTCATCCTGTTATAGTTTATGCTCTAAAAGCACTTGCTAGGTTATTTGAGGTAAACTAAAGCTCTCTACGCCTCTCTGTCCAACCTGGTGAGTCAAGGAAAGTTTAAAGCACAGCTTCTTAACTGGAGACCAACTCAATCAGCATCGTCTCTATTCCAATCCATTATTCAGTGCTTTGTTAATTCCATTCTTCCCATTTCTTCCCCATGGCCCCCAAGCTGTGCTCTTAGACTGATGGGGCAAAAAACAGTGATAGAGTTTTGTGAACACTTTTTTTCTATAGGGAACCCTCTGCTCCCTCCCTCTGCCATGCAGATGTAACAGCACTGATTGGAGTGGTAGATAATCTCTGTTTATGTGTTACTGGGTGCCCCATTCTACTGGGTGCATTCTAGTGCATAGTGTTTAGAATAGAATAGTTTCAGTTGGACTCAATAATCTTTGTTGGTAGGTCCCTTCCAGCTGGCAGGCTACCCTGGAACTGAACCAAAGTTAAATTACGTTGAAGAGCGTTCTCCAAATGCCTCTTAATCGTGGACAGCCATCTCTCTATGAAGTCAGTTCTGGTATCTAAGTACCCTCATAGTAAATAAGTTATTCCTGATGTCCAATCTGAACCTCTCCTAACACAGCTTTGTGCCATGCTGTGCATCCTGCTGCTGATAACAGGGAGGAAAGATGAATGCTTCCCTTCCTCACAAAGTTGTGGAGAGCAGTGAGGTGATTCCTCAACCTCTCCTGCAAGCTTCACACACATTGTCCTCAGATGCTTCTCATAGGACATTCATTCCTACCCTTTTACCAGCTTTGCTGTGTTCCTCTGGACACATGCAAGCATCTTAAAACCCTCTTTAAATTGAGAACAGCACACAGTATTCTAAGTGAGGCCAGACCAATGGTAAATGTGTGAGAATCTCCTCTTGAGTGGCTGGTTGTGCTGTGTTTAATGCACCCCAGAATAGATTCAGACTGAGACTGCTGTCAACCAGCACTGCTGTCACCCCAGCCACTTATCTCCCAGTCCAAACCTGTGTGCAGCACTACTCTGTTCCTATGAAAACGCACTGCTTTTTTTGCTGGTCCTGGGGATTTCTCACAACTCCACGCTCATGGCTTTTGTTCAGGGTTACCGGCCTCTTCCTTGAGCAGCTCACACTGCCTTCTTCATGGCTTTCAGTCTCGCTCTCTAACCAAAACACTCCTTAGACAGAAATGATTAGGAAGGCTTACAAAACAGCAAAAGCTTCTCAAGATTAAATGCTATTGCTTCCTGCTGCCCTTAGGGAGCTCAACCAACCTGCAGTGCTAACCCTGCAGCACCAAAACACAGCACTAAATCTTCCTGAGCAATGAAGATTTCAGTGCAGTGCAGGACTGCATGTAGGGAAGAGCAGATGACTGATAGGGAAAAGATTAAAATGACTAAATATATAAATATACACCTCTTGGCCAATCGAGTGCTAAGGAGCAATGTGACAACCACCCAGAGGAGCACAAAGAACTCAGTGTGTCAAAGTTTGTGGTGTCACTGATGTCCATAACAAGGGTGAGGGTGGTGGGAAGGACCCAAAGACGACCGAGGTGCAAGGAGCAGGGATGGCAGCAGCTCCATTCAGACTGCAGGTGAGAATTGTCCTGTGGCTGCAAAGTGACCGAGCCATTATGGCCATGGGCCTTCAATCCCTGTGAAAGCAACACAAGTGAAACTTGTACTGACTGTTCAAAGGGAAAGGAGCACAGGTTTTATGATGAGCAGCTGTGGAAATTGGGATGGGTTAGGTTGGAAAAGAGGAGGCTGAGGGCAGAGCTTGTATCCTCAGCTATCTGTAAGGGGATTGCAGCGGGAGCAGGGCTGGCTGGGCTCGTGCTGACAGGACACGGCCTCGAGTGTCGCCAGGGGAGGTTTAGGTTGGATATCAGGAAAATCTTTACAAAAGGGTTGTGGGCACCGGAACGGGCGCCCCAGGGAGGCGGTGGAGTCACCATCCCGGACGCGTTCAAAATCCGTCTGGATGCGATGCTGTGGGACACGGCTTAGCGGAGCGCTGTTCGGGTTACGTACGGTTAGGCTGCGGTTGGATCCGATCATCCGGAAGGTCTTTTCCAACCTGAGCAACCCGACAAAGCACAGCAGCTGCCAAACACAAAGTTCCGTTTTTCCCTCTCACCCCCTCGGGGCCTCGCGCTGCGGGCGGAGCCCTTCCCTCAGCCCGGCTCCTCCCGCCGCGGCCATGGCGGAGCGGCGCCGCTGAGCGCTCGGCCCATGGCGGTTCCCGGCGCGGCTCCGTCGCGGCTGGCGCTGGCCCTGGCCGCCTTGGCAGCGCTGGCCGCCGTGAAGTATTACCGAGACACCGAGGCCGCCCGGCAGCAGGTAACGGGACGGCGGGTCGGGCCGCTCCGGAAATGGAGGGCGGAGCGCATCCGCGATGGGGCTGAGGGGAAAGCGAGGCTTCGGTTGGCCGCCCCGCAGCTGTGGTGGGAGCTGAGCAAAGCGGGCTGAGGGGCGCTTGGACTGGAGTGAGCGAGCTGCGGGGCTGGGGGGTCCGTGATGAGGGAGAGTGGGACGTATGAAGTGGCCATAATGGGGCTGAGGGTCTGTCGTGGGGCTGAGGTGGCGTTCACACAGTGAGGTGGCCATCATTGGGATGAGGGGTCCCTCATGGTGCTGACGTGACATTCGCACTGCTGAGGTGGCCATCACGAGGTTGAGGGGTCCATCACTGCCCTTCAGTTCAAGGACAGGGAACTGCTTTAGAGAGTCCAGCGCAGAGCCACAATAATGATGAAGGGAGTGGAGCATCTCCCGTAGGAGGAAAGGTGGAGGGAGATGGGTCTCTTTAGCTTGGTGGAAGCTGAGGGGTGACCTCACTGATGTTGATAAATATGTAAAGGGCATCAGGAGGATGGAGCCAGGCTCTTCTCAGTGACATGCAGTGATGGGACAAGGGATGCAAGCTGGAACATAGGAGGTTCCACATAAAGATGAGAAAAAAAACTTCATCATAGTAAGGTTAATATCAGGATGCCCAGAGATACTGTGGGGTCTCCTTCTCTGGAAACATCCAAAACCCATCTGGGTGCATCCCTGTGCGACGTGATCTAGGTGCTCCTGCTCTCACAGGGAGATTGGACTAGATGATCTTTTGAGGTCCCTTCCAATCCCTGACATTCTGGTGTCACATTCTGGTGATCACAGTGCTGAGGGCTCCATCGTGGGGCTGAGAAGGCCACTGTGGTAGAGATGGTCACCAGGGTGATGATGGCAATGGTTGCCATGCTGAGGTGCTGTTGGCTCCCAGTGGGCTGTGAAGGCAGCCAGGGGTTGGTGGCACTGGAATCGGTGTTGTGGCAGGTTGTGACTGGGCAGTGCTGGAGATCAGAGAAAAGGTGAACAGAACGAAGTTTTTAACTTTTCTTCAGCTTTGCTTAAAGCACATGGTTCTGGTTATTGAAGTATGCTCTCCATTCTTATGGACTGATAGATGGTAATGTCTTTAACACCTGGCACCCACATTCCCTTCCTCATATTCTGCTGCCTTCGCTGCTCAGAAATGTTCTGCATGTGTGGGGCATAACTGATCCTCCACAACTGATCCTCTTTCTGCCTCCAGCCCTGTTAAGCAAATGATCATGTCGTTTTCCTAAGCTACAGCAGCAGGTGGTCTCACCAGATCAAATCTTTGTTGCTCATTTGCCTTCCATCCCTTGAGGTCCGTCTCTGTGAAGTGCAAAAGAAGAGGGAGGCTCTGAAAGATTCATCAGCAGGGAATCATCGATGGGCCTAGGATGCTCTTGTCTCGTTAGAGCTTAGCACACAGCCTGGATGGCCTCCTGTGCAGAGGAGGTTGCCACTGTGCACAGCCTGTGCACTTTGCACTGTAAGGATGGTGCAGGATGTGCCATGCCCAAGCAAGCCCTGGAGCCTGGTCCAGCACTTCACGACATAACCCTGTCACCTGGCTCTCAGCTAACAGCGCAGCTGCTCAGGAAAACGTTATGTAGAGCCCCGTGTTTGTTTGTCCCCATTCATCTGGGGAATAAAGGTGTGGTTTTGGCTTTAGAAACATGGGGATTCCTGAATGGGTTGCTCCTCTCAGTAGATAAATAACCCTCATGTTTCTTTACTCCTATTTGCAGCTGCGTAGTTCCTATGCTCTCTTCTCCACATTCTATGTTCTGTATTACTGCCTTTATTCAGTCATGTCTGAGTCCAGATCTCTGGTTTGTATTCCAGTATCTTTACTTTTTTATCTGCTCAGTCCTGAAACCACCCTGGCAGGCTCTTAAGTGCTTCTGTTGCTGCAGCTGATGGGAGCACAGCCTTCTGGGCTGCATTACTGCTGCTTCTGACTGGCAGGTAACAGACAGGAAAATAAACTAGTTCAGGAGCTGTGGGGATGGTAATGGTGCAGCAAACAATAAACAACTGAACAGCAGATGACAGTATTTGTCCTTTAGGTGTTTATTGGTGTGGCAGGGGAAGCTGCCCCAAAATGAGAGGCCAGGTGGGATCTGCTGGCTGTGAGTGATGCCACTTGTCTGTCTTGCTGTCCTTTCCTTCACAGCAATGTGGAGCTCTCTCACCCTGCCTGCACGTTGTTGTTTTTCCATCAATAACGAATGCTGCAGAGTGGAAAAGTCTATCAGAATCTAGCCTTTCTGGGGCCATTTCAAGTGAGACTTTGCATTTCAACGCGTCATTGCTGTTTGCCATTGGGGCACCTTACGTGGGCTTTACAGGCTGTCCCACCAAGTGTTACAGAGGGAGAGACTGAGGCACAGGGATCTTACAGGAGTGTCTGGAGGAGGTGGTCGAGTTGTGGTTCCTGATGTACGGGTGGGTAGTGATACCTGTGGAGCAAGGAGCCAAAATCTTAGCCCAGTCATGACACAGGAGGCAAAATCCTGCCAAGGGATGTTAATCTGTTCATTTCATCACTGCTTGTGGCCTGGAAGGAATGCGAATATGTGCCTCTGGGAGAGGTAGGGGTGATCCTCACTTCCCCTTTCTTCCCAATGCAGGAGGTGGCGCTGAAGTCTTTGGGCAGCGAGGGGCTGTTTCTCTTTTCTTCTCTGGACACCAACAACGATCTGTACCTCAGCCCAGAAGAGTTCAAGCCGATAGCTGAGAAGCTGACAGGTGCGTTCCTGCCCGCCATGCACAGCTCGCTCTGCACAGACTGAGCACAAGCAATTTTTAGGGATGTCTTCATTTTTTTCTTCTGGGTGCTGTTTTGGATCTTGCTTACATGAAGACAGACTGCTCATGAAAAGCCTTGAGCATTAGATGCTGCTTTCACAAAGTTCAGTTTTTATAAGACTAAAGGTCCCGTTTCTGGCCTAGCAGAGCATGTAAGTTACTTTGTCTGGAGCTTATAGGAGATTTGGGATGGATAAATGCAACAAATACAGCTCAGCCCAGGCTAGGCCAGTACTGTTAGTGGATCCTATTTCAATCATATGCTTCTCTTGCTGCAGCATTCTCTCTCATAGCAGCTGTGAGAGGTTGTGTTTGGAGCTGTATCAGCACATAGCAAATGTCTCTTGGTGGTGCCAAGCAGGGGGTGATGATAACATCCAGCAGAACTTAACAGTACAATTGAAATGCACAGAGTTGCTTGCTTATGTTTAATGAATTGACTGAAGCACGTGTCTTTTCCCTCCTAGATTAGATGAGAGTATTTAACAGCCGTGGAGTTTAAAGTGTCACCCACTGGAAGAAGGGCTCCCCTTTAAGTCATGTAGCAAAAGCCAGGTGTGGCTGCAAGTTCTGGTGGGTTCCCCATTGCACGCAGTGTAGTGGCTGCTGGGGAGCTCCCAGTGCTCCTAGATTAGCCAGGAAAAATGTATAATCACTTCACCATGGTTTAAGAGGGGAGGGAGGGGAAACAGCTGCTTTAATTCCTGTCTCCTTGTCTAGGAATTACTCCGGTCTCAGACTTTGAAGAGGATGTGCCTGATCCAAACGGGGAGACGTTGTCCATTGTGGCTAAATTCCAGCCTTTGGTCATGGAAACGATGACGAAGAGCAAAGATGGTTTCTTGGGAGTATGTATCCTGCAGGATGTGTAGGGCCAGAAATACCAGTGTAACCATGTACTGTGGGCTGGTAGCATCACCAGGAATGAGCACAGACAGTCAGCATCTTCTCTCAGTTCAGTGCCACCTGCAGACTCACTCAGCTTCAAATCCTGCACCCAAGTCAGTGATTGAAACAATGGGAACTGGCCCTAAAATGGAGCCCTATGGAACTCCACCAGTGATTGACCACCAGCCTGGTGTGACCCCATTTCCTGGAGCCCTTTGGCAGCCACTTGTTCACCCATCACGTTGTTTTTGTCCAGCTGTGTGCTTTGACCAGGAAGCTTGCAGCTTTCTGCAGTGTTGTATTGTTTTCAGTGCATTCAGCCCCACTGTGTCCCAAGGAATGAATGCTCTGCTCTTCCTGGGAAGCTTGAAGCAGACACCAGAGGTGGCTCCACCACAAGCAGTGATGTTGTGCCCTGTTCACTGCCTCCCATTTTGCTCACGTAGCTGAAAGCTGACAGAACTATTTGATGGTGTTCAGGGTGGTGCAAAGAATTGAAAATATGATTATTATTATTTTTTCTTTCTCCTCTTAAGCACAGTTACATCCATCAGCATTGCTGTGTGTGTGAGGGCTGAAGGCTGGGCTCTGATGCTGTCTTTTAACAGATCTCTCACGTCGCTCTTTCTGGGCTGAGGAATTGGACTGCTCCTGCATCCCTTAGGAGTGTGATGCTTGCCAGACAGTTTAAAGCCTTTCTTCCTCCGAAGAATAAACTGGATCTTGGTGATCCGTGGTGGATAATTCCTAGCGAATTGAACATCTTCACTGGATATCTTTCCAACAACAGGTTTTACCCTCCACCTCCCAAAGGCAAAGAGGTGAGATACGAAATTTGATTCCCATACATCTGAGAGGTGGCTTGTATGAATGTGTACTGCTTTATAGCCCAGATAAATTGAATGGACAAGGCTATTGCTTGTCTCCCTGGACTTTCCAAGGCAGCAAAAGGGCTGCAGGGTACAGCCAGGAGCATTGTCTTCTAAATCAGGGGTAAAAACTGAATTATTTCAGTAAAAACTGAAAGCAGGCAACATCTCAGGGTATCTGTCATTTGTAAGGCTGACTGGAGGAATTCCACTTTGCTTTATGACTTCTTAGTCTGGCTGTAAAGCCAGTGTGGGTGCCCCAATAGGTGTCCCTGATCACATAGCTGATACATCTTCACAGTCTGTGTTAATTGATTGCTTACTCACTCTTAAGGAGTATTGATTAGATACGTGGATCAGTTTAGCATGTTCATTCACCCAATTGGGATAATGGAATCTCGTGAACAACAGGAATAGCTTTAAAAAACATGGGCAATGGATTTATTTTTAAAGAAAGCCTCTATTTTATGGCTAGGTAGGACTCCAAGCTAATTTTCAAGTCACAGCAAGTCTCCTGTCTTGCTGATCTGATGGGGGGTTGTTTTGGGGCTGCATCTGACCTGTTATCTGCGATAGGCAAGGTGCTGTCATTCTTATCTGTTACAATTCTTGCCATAGATCATCATCCACAGGCTTCTGAGCATGTTCCACCCGCGCCCCTTCGTCAAAACCCGCTTTGCTCCCCAAGGATCCGTGGCCTGTATCCAAGCCATCAGCACCTACTACTACACCATAGCATTCAGGTAAGGGCACGGGGCCAGCCTTTAGCGAACTTGTGTTTTGTAGCGTATCTCAGGGGAGTGGAGGAGGCTGCGATGTGCCAGAGAGCGTGTGTGTGCTTTGTGTGTGCTTTGTGTGTGCTTTGTGTGTGTGCTCTGTGTGTGCTTTGTGTGTGTGCTCTGTGTGTGCTTTGTGTGTGTGCTCTGTGTGTGTGCTCTGTGTGTGCTCTGTGTGTGCTCTGTGTGTGCTTTGTGTGTGCTCTGTGTGTGCTCTGTGTGTGCTTTGTGTGTGCTTTGTGTGTGCTTTGTGTGTGCTTTGTGTGTGCTTTGTGCTCTGTGTGTGCTCTGTGTGTGCTTTGTGTGTGCTTTGTGTGTGCTCTGTGTGTGCTCTGTGTGTGCTCTGTGTGTGCTTTGTGTGTGCTTTGTGTGTGCTTTGTGCTCTGTGTGTGCTCTGTGTGTGCTCTGTGTGTGCTCTGTGTGTGCTTTGTGTGTGCTTTGTGTGTGCTTTGTGTGTGCTTTGTGTGCTTTGTGTGTTTTGTGTGTGCTCTGTGTGTGCTTTGTGTGTGCTTTGTGTGTGCTTTGTGTGTTTTGTGTGTGCTTTGTGTGTGCTTTGTGTGTGCTTTGTGCTCTGTGTGTGCTTTGTGTGTGCTTTGTGTGTGCTTTGTGCTCTGTGTGTGCTCTGTGTGTGCTCTATGTGTGCTCTGTGTGTGCTCTGTGTGTGCTTTGTGTGTGCTTTGTGTGTGCTCTGTGTGTGCTCTGTGTGTGCTCTGTGTGTGCTCTGTGTGTGCTTTGTGTGTGCTTTGTGTGTGCTCTGTGTGTGCTCTGTGTGTGCTTTGTGTGTGCTTTGTGTGTGCTCTGCGTGTGCTCTGCGTGTGCTCTGTGTGTGCTTTGTGTGTGCTTTGCGTGTGCTTTGCGTGTGCTCTGTGTGTGCTCTGTGTGTGCTCTGTGTGTGCTTTGTGTGTGCTTTGTGTGTGCTTTGTGTGTTTTGTGTGTGCTTTGTGTGTGCTTTGTGTGTGCTTTGTGCTCTGTGTGTGCTTTGTGTGTGCTTTGTGTGTGCTTTGTGTGTGCTCTGTGTGTGCTCTGTGTGTGCTCTGTGTGTGCTTTGTGTGTGCTCTGTGTGTGCTCTGTGTGTGCTCTGTGTGTGCTCTGTGTGTGCTTTGTGTGTGCTCTGTGTGTGCTCTGTGTGTGCTTTGTGTGTGCTCTGTGTGTGCTCTGTGTGTGCTTTGTGTGTGCTCTGCGTGTGCTCTGTGTGTGCTCTGTGTGTGCTCTGTGTGTGCTTTGTGTGTGCTCTGTGTGTGCTCTGTGTGTGCTTTGTGTGTGCTCTGTGTGTGCTCTGTGTGTGCTTTGTGTGTGCTCTGCGTGTGCTCTGCGTGTGCTCTGTGTGTGCTTTGTGTGTGCTTTGCGTGTGCTCTGTGTGTGCTCTGTGTGTGCTCTGTGTGTGCTCTGCGTGTGCTCTGTGTGTGCTTTGTGTGTGCTTTGTGTGTGCTTTGTGTGTGCTTTGTGTGTGCTTTGTGCTCTGTGTGTGCTTTGTGTGTGCTTTGTGTGTGCTCTGTGTGTGCTTTGTGTGTGCTTTGTGTGTGCTTTGTGTGTGCTTTGTGCTCTGTGTGTGCTTTGTGTGTGCTCTGTGTGTGCTCTGTGTGTGCTCTGTGTGTGCTCTGTGTGTGCTTTGTGTGTGCTCTGTGTGTGCTCTGTGTGCAGTGCTGTGCCCAGACTAGAGATGTGCCCTGGCTGGAGTTGGGTGGGAGCAGCTGTGTGATGTTTTCCTGAGGCCTGAAGATGGCACCTGTGTTCTCCCACGGTCACAGCATGCGTGGTGTTGCCCAGGTGCAGGACAGCAGCCAGTATGCTGTCACACTTTGCAGTGTTTGACTGAAATTCTGAGGAGGAAGAGGGGAGACAGAGCGTTTCTCCAAGGGAAAGGAGAATTCTATAGAATTGTTTTACTGTCTTTGTTAAATACAACTGCTACTTGCCCAATTAGACTGGAAGGCAGACTGAGGGCATCTGAGTTTGTTTCTGTGTTTCAGGGGCTCATAATGTAATTCATCCTTGCTGGATGTACACTTATTGCCCACTTCCAAAAGGTATCAGTACCCACGACACTGCTGACCCTGGGAATCTGCTCCAGTTTTACCTTCTTTGTTGTGTGACATGAAAAGCTTTTTGAACCAAACCTCTCTCCTGCAGCTGTACTTTCTGGTGCCTGCAGATCACTTCTCTCTGCTGTTGTTTGCAGTGCACGATCCCTTCCTCCCAGCTCTGGAGCTGATGGCTCCCATCTCGTTTCAGGATCCATGCTGAGTTCCAGCTGAACGAGCCACCAGATTTCCCCTTCTGGTTTTCCCCAGGCCAGTTCACAGGTTACATTGTCCTCTCCAAGGATTCTTCCCATGTGCGAGAGTTTAAGCTCTTCGTCCCTAACAAGAGGTACAGCAGTTTATTTTGTGTGCTGAACAGACCTGAGGGTTGTGGTAAATGAAGCCCAGGGACTCTGGGATCCTGTCCTGTACAAAGCAGAGGTGGAGACTGTGCATGGAAGGAGGCTGGTGGGCTCTTTTTATTTGAAGATATGGGTGCAGTGACAGCCCTGAGCAGAGCACTGCAGTGCATGGTTGTCCTGGCCTGTACAGGAAAGGCAAATCTGCAGTCTGAGCTCTATGCCTGATAGTTTTGCTGTTTGCTTCTGTTTTGTTTGCACATCCTTCTCTGCTAGTGTTGTCGTGTTTTCTGTAGGTAGAACCAAACTATCAGTTCCCTAAACTGGATCTGATGCAGTTTTTTCAGGAATACTTCTGCTTATCAACAGGTGTGAGGGGAGAGCATCAGGCCTGGGAGAGGCAGAGAAGGACAAGGACTGAGGAGGGAGGGAGGGACAAGCTGGGCAGAGATCACAGGAGACACAGGGTGTAAATGGGGCTAGGGATTGATGTCTTTGTATAACCTGACTGTAATGAGAATCCAAGTCTGAGCTGTACTGTGCCACACCAGCTCAGAAGGGAGGTATCTGCAGCCACTTGGGAAGACACAAGGGAGTGGTGAGTTTAAGCTTTCCTAGAGATATTGCCCTGGAGACAGACAGCAGCCTCTTCATTATCAGCACTGCTTCAGGCTGGCTGTGATCCTCTGCCCTGTCCCTGCAGCCCCTGCTTGGCCAGGACACTTGGAGAAGTCAAATGCTTGTTGTAAGCTGCAAAGGCTCCTTGGGTGTCAGCTGGATGAGTTGATGCTTTTCAGCCAACTCCTTGGAAAATCTGAGTGAAATGAGCTTTACAGTTGCCTGTAATACCAGCAAATGCATCTCTGCAGTTACTGAGAATCCCTGACTTATTTTAGGGTCTGATTCATTCACCAGGAACTGTCCCTTTGTACTTGGAGCATGGGGAGAGCTGGAAGGGGTCTGAAGAGGCAGCAGCCCCTGATGATCTCAGTGCCTGGCTGAAAGCCCTGGAGTTCAGCAGAGTCTGATGCACACGCTTCAAAACATTTCTGCTTGTCATTTCATTTTATGGTGTAGTTTCACACCAGCTCATTCCTGCTCTCTGGCAAGCAGCTGGAAGTGTTCTAGGGGAAGGGAGCCTCAATTCTCTTTGCCTGTGATGGCAGGAGAGAAAATTACATTTTAAAATCCTGGTGTCTCTGTCCTTATGGCTCTGTCAGCACATTCAGCAGAGCAAGCAGACGCTTACAGCTCTGCCAGAACTCCTTACAAAAAGCCTTTTGCTTCCAAAAAAAAAACCAAAAAAACACTTTTAAAAGTTCAGAGAGATCAGAAGGTGCAAGTTAAGTGCTGGCAGGGAAGGATGTGCAAATATACCTCTGTCTGCTTTAGTCTGATGCTACTCAAATGTATGAATGCATTTGCCTGAAATGTTGGGTGGGTGTTTGGGCCCTGAGCCAGCAGGGATCCACCATCACTGATCCTGTGCAGGAAACACTGTGATCTCTAGGAACCTCCAGGTTCTGAGCCTCAGTGCAGGCCATTGAAGAAGAACATCAGGATTTGCCATGCACAGCTTTAGCCTTGGGTGGCTGAACGTTCTGGGTTCACCTTGCAGGTCTCTGAATGTTGATATGGAGTGGCTGTATGGAGCGAGTGAAGGCAGCAACATGGAAGTGGATATAGGTTACCTGCCTCAGGTCTGTAACCACACTCGGTCCTCTGTGTGCATGCTGGATCTTGGCAAGGATTTGTGCTGCCGTGTGCCTGAGCTGCATAACCTCAGTTATCCCTGCTGGTTGGAGCTTTCTGTTGAATGCTTCCATATAATAATATATTCTCTGTTGATCTGTGTATGTCCTTTGCAGCAACATGACTGTACACCCCCCTGTTGGTCCCTGTGGGTTGAATCTTAACCTCCTGGACTCACATGAACTTTTCTATTTTTAAAGAGCTGGCTGACAGGCAGAAGGGGTGAGGGAGCTGGACACAGGCTCTGAGCCCAGAGGGCTGTGTGTACAACAGTGTGTCTGGATTCAGACACTGCGGGAGCTTATTCCTCTATTCTGTGGTAATCCCAGTTCTTGGGACAGGAAACATGAGTCAGAATTTTGAATACCTGAATTGAACAGTCCCATTTTCTCCTGAACTCGATTCCATATTTATTTTTAATCAGCAAAATTAGTGAAAACAGACTTAGAAAATAGTTTCCATTGTACCAGGAGCCTGAGCTACAGGGCAGCTCCTGAACAGCTTTTTTTGTTGCACTTTCTTGTGCCTATAGGCACAGACTGCATAAGGACTTTGCTGACTGTGTGAACAAGATTAGCTCTGCAGATTCTAATCATTTTGAGGGTCTGATATGCCACAGTCAATAATCTCCACTCAGAAGATGGCAACACATGATGAACAAGTCTCATGCATTTCCAATCTAGATAGCACAGGCAAACAATAACTGACAGAAATGAAGTTGCCTTCTTGTTATTTCCCAGTAAAACAAATCTACGGTTGTTCAGGTGCAGCTCCAGGATAGATGGGTCTCTGTCTTCATTAGGAGCTGTGAAGTCTTAATTTGCATCTTTATCCCGTCCTGCTATACAGAAAAACCCATAGCTGAATATCTACAACATCTGACTCTGAGCCTCTTCTCCTGCAGATGGAGCTGGAATCCACGGGGCCCTCAATCCCCTCTGTGATCTATGATGAGAATGGAAATGTGATTGACAGCAGGGATCCCTCAGGGGAGCCTATTCAGTTTGTGTTTGAAGAGATAACCTGGCAGCAGGAAATCTCCTGGGAAGAGGCAGCCCAGAAGCTGGAGGTGGCCATGTATCCATTTAAGAAGGTGAGAAACAGGCTGTGCTTTTCACTGGCATGTTTCACTGAGGCAGGTCATTTTTACTGAGATGTTCAGTCACTTTGAGGACCAGCAGAAACCAGAGGCCACAACCTGCTCAGCATTCAGAGTGGTATGAGCAACTCAGTGTGTGCTCCCTATGCTGCTGCATCCTACAGTGATTTATAGCACTGGGTTATATATAGAAACTATTTAATATGACAATAGCCTGTGGAGCAGATGGCAGCTGCCTGTCACTCCTTCCTTGGCTGAGGAATGCTCCCCTGACTGTCTCCTTGAGCTTGCAAGTCTCACTTTCACCTGCTGAATTGGTGATAAAATTCCCTTCATTTGAGTTATCGGAACATTTTCTGTGCAGGGTCCTTCTCAGACATTTTTTAAGCTGTTTCAATGAGACTTTGTGATAAATATCTCAAGTTCAGGTTTCCCAGCCTGCAGAGGCACATCTGGAGGCTGTCTGCAATGTGTGAAGTTGGCTGTGCAAATAAAAGCCCACTTGCTGTGAGGGGTTTGTTACAGTCTCACTGTATCCTCAGCTGTTTGTCAGACCTGAGGGTAATTCTATCTTCCTGAAGGTTTCCTAAAGGAATGGAATGGGTAACATGGTAACACAGTTAATGCTTCAGACTTGCTGTGCCTTGCTGCGTTCTACTTGAGCAGCAGTAACAAGATGACCAGCTGAAAGTCAGCAGGAAAAGAGATTGTTCTTGCCATGGAAGTGCCTCCCTGCTTCGTGTTGACTCTGTGGTGAGGGAAGATAAAAATCCCCTTCGGGGAGAGCACCACAGTTAGAATTGCTTTGGTTTACAGGAACTGCTGCAGCTCATTGTAGGCCATCTCTGGGGTGTGGAAGATTTGGTTCCTTCAGATCCCTTTTGTATTTGGGATAAGCTGTTCTTTGTTTCTCAAGTCTCCTATCTGTCTCCAGGTCTCCTATCTTCCCTTCACAGAAGCTTTTGAGAGAGCAAAAGCAGAAAAGAAGCTGGTGCACTCAATCCTGCTGTGGGGTGCCCTGGATGACCAGTCCTGCTGAGGTGAGGGACTCTCCCACAACAGCTGGAGGAATGATGTACCTCATTCTGGGTCTGAGAAGGGCTGAGTGTCAGGAAGCTGGTAGGGAGCCAGTGGTAAATGTTATGTTACTTATTTTGGTACTGAATATGCCTGGATAGAAAAGGGCTGGAAGTGGGGAATTATTGATCAGAGCTTAGATACCGGTGGTAAAATTAGATGTATTAGAGAAAAGCCTTAGGTGACTCAGTCATTTAGGTGCCTTTGTTGAGGGGAAGTTGTGGATTTGATCTTCCCTCTTCCCTTCTCAGTCTGCTGAGGTAGAGGCAGCACCTGCAGAGTTAAAGAGACGCTGCTCTCTGCTTTGTCCCTGACACCTGCATGGGAGAAGCCAGAGCCAGGCGTGGGCCTGCAATTGTGCTGCTGTGAGACTGTTCCTCCATGTGCCCAATAACTTGTGTGCTACAGAAGAGGGGACAAACATCTGGGAGAGGTGTGGAAATCTTTGTCCTGTCTGCCCTTAAAAACTCTCCAGGCAGATTGCTCCGCTTAGTGTGAAAAGCAGGAGGCACTCAGGGTGAGTGTGCAGGCTCTGATCTTTTCTGAAAAGCACCAGCCCTGTCAGCCCCTGTGACATTCTTGCCCTGGTCCTTGTGCTGTTTTGCAGGTGGGTGGGATCTGCTCTGGTGAGTCTTCTTTACCAGCAGTGTATGCTGGAAGCAGTAAGCTATGGAAAACTGTCAGCAGAGGGGAAATAAGACCGTGTGCCAGGTTAGGGGGAGCCTAAGGCAGCTGCTGTAACAGCTCAGCAGTGGCATGAATCGTGGCAATAATCAGCCTGGAAGCTGCAAACAACTCTGTGCCCCTCTTTGTGTGCCAGGTTCGGGGCGAACTCTCCGGGAGACCGTCCTGGAAAGTTCGCCCATCCTCGCCCTGCTGAATGAGAGCTTCATTAGCAGCTGGTCACTTGTAAAGGAGCTGGAAGAGCTGCAGGTGAGTGTCACAGCCCCTCTGCTTTCTTTGTGTTTGGTGCTGGTGAACGCAGGTGGTGCTTGGCACAGAGGTGCTGGCAGAAGAGGGGAGATCACACCTGTGCAGATGAGGGATTTTGGTTCCAAGCCTTGTGTGTTCTAGTAACCAGTGGCAGAACAAACACCAGATAGAGGCTGGCTAAGAAAATAGCACAGTCATCCCTTTCACTCTGTCATGGTGGTGGTACAAAAAACCAAACCACATGTTTCACTGCTCCCAGATGCTTTAAGCCCTGTCCAGGGCTTGTTGTGCTATTGGCAGGTTGACTTCTCTGTAACCCAGGCACTAACCAAATACTCCTGGATCTCCTGTCTGCACCTTTCCCCACTCATGAGTCTATCCCTCGGCCTTTGCTGAAAGCAGGGGTCAGTTACAGAGCTGGAGATGCTGGGAAAAGCTGGGGTTGGACTGTTGATGTGCCTGGGAACTGCCAGTAATGGGATGATTTTGTTTTTGGAGGAGAAAAGCTTAGCAGAAGTGTGAGGGCAGGGGGACACTTGCAAGGGAATAATAAAGCAGATCATGAAAATGCTGGCAGCCACCATGTTACAGAATGGCTCTCATGTTAGGATTGCTCCTCCTGCTTTCTTCTGCTAGTTTCGATGTATACAGTGTGTTTCTTTGGGGTTCCTTTACAGACAAACAGGGAGAACGAGTTCTACAGCAAGCTGGCTGACCTGCACCTTGAAAAATACAACTTCCCTGTGGAGATGATCATCTGCCTTCCCAATGGCACGGTGGTATGATCATTATCTCTTCAGTTTTCCTTGGTTCTCCCCACCTGAATGTACTCTCATCTGCAGAGCCTGAATGCCGTGCTCCCTCAGCCATTCTGTGGGTCCTCAATGCTTTGTAGGACTGTGTGTTGTTCTTGTGGATGACACAGGGACTCTGTGGGCCCCTCTCCTATTTCCTTTGGGGAATGGAAGACATTTTAAACACATGTGCTGGTTTTGCATGTAGGCTGGTCTGATAGCATGCACCCCAGCAGTCAGCATGGCTGGGCTGCCATGTGCTGACTTGCACTCGTTGCTAAGTTTCACACCTGTGTGATTTCTCCCCAATCCCCTTTGTATTTTTCTTAACCTAAATGAGGGGTCAGCACTCTCAAGGGAAAGAATGGACCGTTGTCTTTTGCTCATCTTTGTCTGACTGTGAAATAGAAACCCGAATCCTCAATGCTGAATTAGCATTTGCAAAGTGTTTGAGATTCTTTCAGAGTTGTTGCAGTCTTGTGTCATGGCTAAAGGCCAAGGCAGTGGATGGGAGATTGTGCTGGCCTTTAAAGTCTTCTCATCTGTTTTCTCTCCTAGATTCACCACATCAATGCCAACTACTTCCTGGATATTACTTCTATGAAGCCTGAAGATGTTGAAAGTAGTATCTTTAGTTTCTCATCCAATTTTGATGACCCTTCTACTGCAACTTACCTCCAGTTTCTTAAGGAAGGACTGCAAAAAGCAAAAGCTTATTTGCAGAACTAAAACCAAAGGCACCCGAATGCCTCATGGAGTTGGCCAAACACTTCAGACATCCATTTCGATTGCAGCAGTTCTTCCTCATCTTTGTGCCATGCACTGATGTTAAGATGCAGACAGTTCCAGAACGGGGGCTTTTCCATGGATGATCTGGAGATGTTGGTTCAAGGCTAAACTTCCAAGTGATACCAGTTTATGTCATCTGCCCTTCTGAGTTCAGGAAAGTTTTTACAGGAGTGAGAACACTTGGATCTATAAACATTCTTTGTGCATACATCTTGCCACCCACCCCCATACTCTTCCTCCTCCTGCTCAGACTCTGGGATGAAACTCTTTTTACAGCCATACCAAGCATCACCAGGAAACATCTGATCTCAAGGACTGTGTGTTGAGTTACAGAGAACAGCACTGCTGTGATGACTGAACAATCATGATGCACATCCATGCTGTGTGGGCGAGTGCACAGAATCCAGTGCAGACAGCAAGCTCTTCCCTGGGCAGCTGGTGTGTGCCGAGCTTCCTGCCAGCAGCACTGAGCTGTAGGCTGCTCTGTGGCGTGGATCCCAGTTCTTTGTGACAGCATTCTTGACAGCAGTGGCAACCTGTGTGTAAAGGACTGTAGCTGATAATGTGTAGGCGTGGAAGTAGGAAGATGTAGCTTGATCTCTGAAGTAGCCTCCTCCCAGCTTCCTGGGATGGTTATCCTGAGCGACGTGGTGCAAGAGCTGTATCGCTCACAGTCTTTGCAGCTGATGGAGATGGTGAGGTTGATGTGGTGCAACTAGGAGTGGAGAACGGGGCATTGGAGGTGTGGTGCAGCTCAGAGATGTCAGGTATGGGTTAACTTGGGGAATAAGGGCCAGAGCCTCTGGCAGTGAGCTCCACCTGTCCTAGGGTGTTGCCTACAGGCAATGGGACACTGTACTGAACTGTGCCCCCCTCCTATTCAGACCAAAGCTACTCCCACCCCACCTGTTTTGAGAGCTTTGTTCTCCCAGTGTGTCGGCAGCAGTGACAAAATACTCAGTGCATGTTTGCTCTGATTTCTCAAGTCATACTGAATAATGAACCGTGATAAAGTTACCTTTAGGAAGGGGAGATTCAGCCTTATGTGAGAGTTTTGGATGGTTTAGAATGGACCAGTTTTAAAGAAACTGCCAGGAGCATTTTCCAGGGAGGAAACTGTTCAGACAGAGCGCCAATTGCTCTTGTCTATAAACACCCTGAGCAGTTGTTCCTCCTCTGTACCAATGGCTGACTGCACAGTGAGTGAAATTTAGGGAAGGAAAAGTAAAAGAAACGGTGTTTTAAGCACATTCCTGTAAATAGGTGAGACAAACCATCTTCAAAAGATGCCTGCAAGCAGCCCTTTCAATTGATACTTTTCTGCTCTCTGAAGCACAGTTTTGTTGGACCAAATCCAGAGTTAGGGGAAAGGGGGGTACTTTCATTCTGGGCATCAGGACCTGGAAGGGATGCTGGGGTCACGATTCACAGAACCACAGAAGGGAAGAGGTTGGAAGGGATCTCTGGAGGTCATCAGGCTGAGTTTAGATGGACCTCTGAACAACTCAGTGTAGTGTAGCTAATTGCTCTAAGTGAGATTAATTACCTGTGGGATGTTTCCTAGTATTGGCTTTTTAACTATGCATTAGTTCCACACTTTTCTAACCCTCCAAGTGGCCTGCAGTAATTACAGGTTTGGATTACATACAGGCAGTGCTTTCAGTGGTGGCTGTGGAAAGTGTCAAAGCCTCCAGACAGCGTTAAAGAGACCAGGAGTCAAGTCACCATGGCAGCTCAGCCTTCTGGGGACTTTGAATCAAGGCAAGAGCAACAGAGCACAGTGCCTACCTCCATCCAGCACCTTGGGAAGCACTGCTTTAGTGTTATCTGCTCTTACAGCTTTTACAGCAGGAGCTTCACCTGAGGGTTTCTGTTCGTTTCTCACTTTTTGTTAGCCTCTTAGTCTGGAGCCGCAGACTTCAAAGCAGCACACGTGTATTCATTCCATTTATTTCTCTTTTGACTGGTTTTGCAGTAGAAGGGGCCAGAGAGAGCAGTGGCTGAAACAACTCAGGGTTGTCTCCTTAAGGCTTGGGGAATCAGGTACAGGAGCAGTTCTGCAAAGCTAGGGAGCAGCAGGCAGAGGAGGGACCGGAGCCCCTCTCCCTGGTGCTGTGAGCACAGCAAGAAGGCATTCGGCTGAATTGAAGCAGGAGCCCAAACAGCCATCCTTAGCCTGGAGCAATGTGGAGAATCCTGGATTCAGCAGTGTCCTCGTGTTATCTCATGAACCATAAGACATCCCAATCAACCTGTCACCTTCCATCCACTGCTGTGAATGGGCTCTGGACAGAAACTGTTAGCTGAGGACTTTTTTTTTAATACGTGCCAAGCGTTTTCTCTTATATTTGTAATCTTACTATATTTTTCAGTAAGCTTGTGATATTCCAAAGGGGGAGGGCGATGCTGCTTTTCACGATCTCCTGTGCTTCGTGACGCTCTGGCCTTAAATCCACAAACGGGTCAGAGCTGATGTCTGCCAGCAGCACTTCGTGGGAAAGCAGCACTGCTCCGCCTCTGGATCTGCGTGCGCCGGTGCCGCTCGGTGTGACGGGCTGTGCGGGCCGCCTGTAGCCGCGTTCCTTAAACCGATCCCACCAGCTCAGCCTCGCTCAGTCCTTGCCTGCAGAACGCCGGGTGGGGTGTTGGGGGTGCGCTCCATCCCACGTGCTGCCTACGGGCTCACGGCGCATGCGCGCGGAGCCGCAGCGGAAGTGCGCGGAGGAGTTTCGCTTCCGGTGCGCATTCTACTTCCGGGCGGTGAAGGGGCGGTGCTGGGCGCGGCGCGGCTCCGCTCTCAGGTAGCGCTGGGTGAGGGCGGGGCGGCGGGCGGGAGCGGCGCGTTCTGCTCCATCGGGTTGGGTGACTTCGCCGCTTCGTGCCGGCAGCGGCCAGGCGGCACCGCCGGAGCTCGGCAGCGCGCAGGGGACGCTCTTGGCCCGGCTCGGTGGCTGTTGGCGCGGCCCCGGTGCGGGAGAGCGCAGCGCTGCAGCGCACTGACCGCTGTCTTGTAGCGAGAAGCCCGCGGCGCAGTCCCGAGCGGCGTGCCATGAGGCCGGAGCGCGTCCCCGGGATCCGCAGCACGCAGCCCTGATCCCGCCCCGCTGACGAGCTGCCGGTGCCCGATATGGCAACGGAGTCCGTAAGTACCGCCATCACCGATCCATCAGCTCCGCGGTGCTCTTGGCACCGCTCCCCGCGCGCTGCCCTGCCGGGCGTTCAGTTCGAAGCACAGGGACTTTTCAGTACAGTGATGTAACTGCTATTTTAAGGTTAGCTTGTAGGCTTTGTGCGCGTAGCAAATGGCAGTGATAAATTCTTAATGGGTTTGGTGGTGAGCTGAGCAAAATAAGCTGTTTGGATTCCTGGCTTTCGTTGTGGTGTTTGATGCCCGGTGCTGTGCAGTGTCCTGTCAGAACGCCAATGGCAGAGCTGTAAAACTGGGGGAGGGAGAACAACCAAAGAGAGACAGAACTTGTTTTGAATCAGTTTAATTAGTAGCCAGTGATTGCAAAAACACTGATTCTGGAGATTCTCCCTGTGACTGTTATTGAGGGCTCTCAGTTTGGATAGACATTGAATGGACTTGATGCTTTGTTCAAGAATTGTTCACAGTTCTGTCAGCATTGCTTTTAAAGGTCGTGGAATTAAAGGTACCTCCTTTAAATGTGATTTCTGGCTTCATTTTTCTTCTGGACCATTCACATAAGGTTTTCCTCCTTTCAGCATGTTTTTATCTATTGCTCAGTGTCTGTTCCTGAACACTTGTAGCTTTCAGTCCTGAAATAGTGCACTTGTGTTTAAAATGCCCCTCAGTAACTGACTCGCTGCTCGACTAAAGCACAGTTTGATGGCATTAGAACCTTAGCTGTTGGTAGGTTCTCATATTCCTAATTAAAACTATCTTCAAGCAAATCGAAAATCAGAGATCAGATAACGTATGACAGCTCCCAGTTTAATAGGTCGTAAAGAGGACAGCTGACTTTGAATATTAATTGTGCAATACGGCTTCTTTCAGACAATCCCCATTTGGCAGAACAAACCCCACGGCTCGGCGCGCAGCGTCGTCAGGAGGATTGGATCCAACCTCCCTTTAAAGCCCTGTCCCAGAGCCACCTTTGAGGTAAGCGTGCTCACAAGGAGTTTGGTGGTTGTGGGTAGGGAGCAAAACAAGGCATTCTCACAGGATCACAGAATGGCCAGGGTTAGAAGGGATCTCAAAGATGATGAATCTCCAACCCCCTGCTGCATGCAGGGCCACCAACCTCCACATTCAATACCAGCCCAGGCTGCCCAGGGCCCCATCCAACCTGGCCTTGAACACCTCCAGCATAGTTTCCACAGGAGAAACTTCCTTGTTGTATACCAAAAGCACACTGCAGGCAGAAGCAATGTTCAGTCAATGGTGTCTCAAAAAAACAACCAAACAAATGGAAGATATGCCTTACATTATTCCCCCTCCATACTCACTGGCATAGAAGACAAATCAAAGCAACTTCTTTTCTCCTCCTTCTTTCAAATAAATAAAATAAAAATAAATAAAGCTTAATGAAAATAAGGCAACCACACACTATGGGGGCATGACTAAGTAGAAGAAAACATCAGGATAATTTTCAGCCAGCATAAACTGACGTCGTGCTACGGACATGAGATAGAGCCTCTGGAGAAGTGTACATGCAGCTGTTTCCAGATGTCAGTCCCCATTCTTTTAACAGATTGTGGATCAGGTCTTCATTTTTGATGTGTCTGTGCTCAGTGCCAGCACACCATTCAGACAGAGAAAAATAAGGGTAATTTGTGGCAGGCTTGTTTGCTGGGACGATATGCTTAACATGTTCTGGGTGCAGATGAGCACTTATTTACTATAAGTGGAGTGTATCTGAACTACTTTTACATGTTGATCTCATTGTGTCACTCATGAACTGCTGAACCACGAACCAGGTGTGTGCAGACCAACACTTGCAAAACTTTTGTGTAGCTGCATAGTTAACTTTAAGGTTTTTTTTCTCTTCTAGTGTAATTCCTGTGCTTGTAAATGACCATTGGTAAACGTTGAGGAAAGCACCTCCTACAGTAATGCCTGTGCAGAGTTGGAGAGCTGGTAGCTGGGAAGGCAGAAACGTGCTGCTGAACCTCTGCTTTGTGTTGTGGCCTCGTGCAGCTGCTGAGCCTGTTTCCTAAGCAGTAAGGAAGGCTAATGGAAGCACTTGTGTAACTCTTTGAGGTCAAGGACGTGTAATGACAAAGTGTTGCACGTGGCCTAGGCAGCGTGTTCAGCAGTATCAAATATCCCTTGGCTGCTTTGCTGTTTAGACTCAGAACACAGTAACACTGGGGCACACGTTGGCAGTGGAGCACTGCATTTCCATAGGATAAACAGTGTTGCAAACTTGTTGGCTGGCTTGTTGTAGAGGAGAAAAGCTCTGACAGAGTGTAACAAATCCAGAGTGGCTTCAGGAGACAGGACCACCATTACCTTCATGTGATTTTCTTCTTTGTAGGTTCTACCTAATGTTTCAGAGCTCTATTTAAATGATGCCCCTCCTGTCCCCACCCTGGCAGACATTGGGTGGATAGCAGCAGATGATGAAGAAACGTATGCCCGAGTCAGGTTGGTTTCATCTTTGTGTCTGTTGACCCTTGTTTTTATAAAGAGGTTTCTTCTGTGTAGCACAGGCCAGAAATTGATCTGCTCTCATGATCTCTGGTCACCTTGAGGGCTGATGTGATGCCTGTTCAAAGATGTTTTTCTCAAGGGACAAGAAAAACACAGAGGTTTCCTGGAGGAATGCTCACAAAGCATTAAGGGCTTGTGCTGCGTTTTACTCACTGAAACATCTGAGCAGAGCAAGGCTCCAGCTCATGGTATTTTTCAGCCTAGGGAGTTGAAGGGTTGAGCTCACAGGATCACAGAGTAGTTAAGATTGGAAAGGACCTCTGGAGGTCATCCCTTGCTCAGGCAGGGATTTCCAGCAGTGTACCCCAGATGGCTTTTGCACATCTCCAGGAAGGGAGGCTCCACAAGTTCTGTGTGCAGCCCATTCCAGTGCTCCATCTCCCACACAGTAAAGAAGTGCTTCCTGATGTTTGGATGGAGCCTCCTGTGTTCCAATTAGTGCCCACTGCCTCTTGTTGTAGCACTGTGCACTCAAAGTGAGTCCTGGTTTTCCTGGGACATTGAGAGTTTGGTGCTGTTCAGTGAAACCTGTGTCCTTTAAGCAGGACAACAGCAGTAGTTATCCTGTGAGAGATTAAATCAGAGGCAGAAGTTAATGGGTAAGTGGTGCTTGATCTTGTGCACCCAGCACAGGGATACAGTTAGCAGGAGGGATGGGATCTGAAGCCATGGGAGCACACAGAGACTTCTGTCCCTGTGCCACGTCGCCTTGTCTGTGCTGTTTGATTGTGATTTCTTTGACTTTCCATTCCTTGCAACGCAGAGAGACAGCGGTGTGATGGCACAGCACATCCAAACAGGGTGTGGAGCACGGTTTGATTTATTGTGCTGAACTGCTTTGCCATCCCAAGGGAGGGCAGGGAGATTGAGCTCTGCTGCAGAGGGGCTCGGGTCCATCAGTGACTGGCAGGTCTTTGTCTCGTAGAAGCGACACTCGCCCTCTGAAACACAAATGGAAACCGAGTCCCTTCACGGTCATACAGCGAAATGCTTCAGTCCCCAACCTGAGGAAGCAGGAAGAGAAGCTGCTGGCCTTGAAGAAGCCTGGTTTACCTGCACTGAGCCGAACGACGGAGCTCCAGGATGAGCTGAGTCACCTTCGGAGTCAGATAGCTAAAATTGTCGCTGCAGGGCCAGGTAGGAGCACAGGAGTTTTCTTCTGCCGAATGAGAAGGGCTGCATGAGTGAAGCATGTCATTTCCTCCATAGGGAGCAGACTTGTTACTGTTCAGCAGGCCTGTCACTCTTGCTGGTGTGATGCCAACTCAGTGCTGGTTCTTTGTCCAGATGTCTGCATTTATTTCGTTAGAGGAATCTTGTTTCTTTTTCAGAAGGACCAGGTGTTGCTTTGTGACTGCATGTGTTCTGCAGGCTGTTCCATCCCAACGACTTTGCTCTATGGCAGTTCATGGGGTATTCTTGCCAAGCTGACTATGAGTGTGAGGGGAGGAGAGACCAACAGCACTTGTTTCTGTTGTGAGCATAGCCCTATTTATGTAACAAAGAAAGTACTTGGGGAAGAGCGTGGTTGATCTGATCTATTATTTTTTTTTATTAATTATTATTTCTTTTAGGAAACGTGATAAAATTCATGTTTTGGCCATGAAACTGAGCTGTGAGTTCATTCTTCCTTTCATGGCCTTCCTTGTGTGGGTATACAGGGTGCATACAGTTCACATGAGCTCTGGAAAGGAGAAGATATTTGCTAGAGCCCAAATCCTAGTAGTTGCACGAGGTGTGTTGCTGCAGTGGCTGCTTGAGTGTGGAAGCCAGCAAGGCCAGAAGTACTTGGATATATTTGTGGAGCAGTCAGAAAGTGGGATAGTTGGTCTCACAGCTTGGAATACATTGGTAAACAAACAGTTCTGCGAGCTGCAGGAATTGAACTGCAGGCAGTTCTTAAAGGCTGCATCTCATGTATGCAGAATATTTTGGCCAGTGACCAAGATGCCAGTTGTGTCACAGCTGCGAGGAAAGGAAGGATCTGTAATTTTCCCATTACTTTAAAGCAGCAAAACAAAGTCGTGCACCACTCGAGCTGATGTCCTGCAGCTGTTGGTGGGGGAGGCAGTGGCTCAGAACCATCCTTACCTGCATCCAGCAGCAGACAGGTCCCAGGTTCCCCTCAGCACCAGGGCTCACTGTGTGCTGGGGCTGCATCTGGTGATGTGTGGAATGCAGGCGGCCGATGGCTGGAGCCCCAGGGCCTCACAGCTCTGATGGTTGGTCATTTTCAGTTCTGTTCTCTGCGGCTGAGAAGCTCTGAACGTGGAGCAGAGCTGTGGGGCTCGTGGTGGAATGCTGCTGTGTGCATGGGAGCGAGGAGCCGCGCTGCCCTCAGCTCTGCAGGCTGTCAGGCTGTCACAGATGCGTGCTTCACAGGGGCTGCGTCCCCTTCCCTCACTGCTCTGATTCGGAGCAACAAAGAAATAGAAATTAAGAGCAGGGCAGATTCCCTGCTGTTCCCCTCCCCAGGCTCTCAGCCGTCCAGCATGCAAGTTAGAAAAGCTCTTTTTCACAGAATCACAGAATCACAAGGTTGGAAACGACCTGCAAGATCATCCAGTCCAACCCCCCTCCCATTCCTATCAGTACCACAAGCACTAAACCACATCTTGTAGCTCCTCATCCAGGCACCTCTTGAACACTGCCAGGGATGGCGACTCCATCACCTCCCTGTGCAGCCATTGCAGTGCCTGACAACCCTCTGAGAGAAAAAGTTTCTCCTCATATCCAACCCAAACCTCCTCTGGTACAACTTCTGTCCCTTTCCTCGGGTCCTACCATTTGCCTGGGAGAAGAGGCCAGACCCTTTTGCACCACAGCCTCCCTTCATGCAGTTGTACAGTGCAGTGAGGTCTGCCCTGAGCCTCCTCTTCTCCACACTGAACAATCCCAGCTCCCTCAGCCTCTCCTCATATTTGTGCTCCAGACCCCTCACCATTTCGTTGCCCTTCTCTGCACACGCTCCAGGGCTTCAATGTCTTTCTTGTAGTGAGGGGCCCAAAACTGAACACAGCACTCGAGGTGCGGCCTCACCAGTGCTGAGTACAGGGGGATGATCACCTCCCTGCTCCTGCTGGCCACACCATTTCTAAAGCAGGCCGGGATGCTGTTGGCCCTCTTGGCCACCTGGGCACACTGTGGGCCAAAATTCACCAAAAGTAATGATGAGGAAGATTAGAGATCTGGATGGGAGAAAACTCGTTTAATCATTCAGTTCCTCTCTGCCCTCAACTCAGCAACGTGCCTGCTCAGCAGATGCCATGTGAGAACTGTTCTGATCAGTGTCTTCTGAGTTGATATGGGAAGGAATGGGTTAGGGCTGAACTGGAGCTCAGGGATCTGGAGTGCACAGCAGGCTCGTTTCAGAAAGGTGGATGTCAAAAAAGAAACGTTGTGCAATCTGCTTTTGCACTGTTAGAGAAATCTCTCAGCTGGCAATTAATAACTACTGACAAGCGTAGTGTTGAGGCCACGGGTGTCAGGGCATTAAACTGCAGGGTTGTTTTGTTGGGGTTTTTTTCAGTGCAGGAAGGTTCTTTCAGTGAGAAATAAACCAAGGACATCTCTGTCTTGTGCTGCAGTGCCGTGCCATAAGAAATGGAGTGGCCATGGAGGGTAACACACAGGCTGTGATGATTTCCTTACTTTTATTCTGTAAATAACAGAAGGCTGGGTGGCTCGTGGTGCCCCTGGTTTGTGCTCTGTTGCTTTGAGAAAACAAAACCAAAGTAAAATATAAAATACTATTTAATCTTTTCGCCTGTCCTGTTTTCTCTTTCAGCTTCTGCTTCCTTCACCCCTGATGTATTGTCTCCAGGAAGTTCAAATGCATCTTCTCCTTTGCATTGTTTTGGACCCTCTTTCCAATCCACGACATCCTTTGTCATCAGTGACATCACAGAGGAGGAGGCAGAACTGGAGAGCCCCGAGCTTCCCTCAGTCTCCATGCTCTGTTCTGCATCCGAGTGCTACAAAGCAGAACCAAAGGATCCTGATGAGGAGGATTCTGTGTCTCTTTCCAAGGCCAGCAGTTTTGCAGACATGATGGGCATTCTAAAAGACATTCATAGGATGAAGCAGAGCAAAGACTTGTAAGTTTGATTTTATTTTCTCTTTCAAAGTTTGGCATCCTTTTTTTTTTTCCTTCTACTTTTGTTTGTCAGATCATTGCAGACACCTGTGTGAGGATTGCTGGATCACAGCCTGAACCAGTGATTGAGCACCAGGTGAGAAGGCAGGGCTGACAGAACTCAGGTGCAAGCAGTGTGTCTGAGTGACTGGAAGGGCTGGACCCTGGGTCCTCCTTACCCTCATTTAAGTGTTAGCAGCCAAGGGGGCAATGTCTCTCTTCAGAGATTGTGCTCTTCTCGAGCTGTCACCAGCCTTTAGAAAGGGTGAGCCACGTTCTCTATTGCTTTCTAGGCTTAATCTTAACAAATACCCTTATAACTGTGCTCTTGTCCTGCTAGAGGGCATTAGCATTGTTATCATTGCCTTCCATTGCTCCCCAGCACCAGCTGTTGTATTCACCTGCCTGTTGGTGCTGCTGTATGCCCACGATTCAGGGGGGAGCATCTCTTTGTAGTGTCATATCTGCCCATGAGGGGTGCAGGGGGTGAGCAGGGCTGTGAACAGCCCAGGTGGGTTAAGATAAAACACTGCTCACAAGGCTGGAGGCCAGCAACAGCAGCTGTGTACTACAGTTACCTCCAAAATATTGGCACTTCAACTTTTACAGTCTGTCTTAAACCATGTGGATAGACTGCATGGCCCTAAGGAATCAAAATAAGCTTAATGGCTTTACAACTTAATGGCTTTATGAGAGATAACAGCTTTTAAGAAACTGAAATAGGCCTTGCAATTCCATGATCTGTTTGTAAGAGAAAAGGAACAAAAAGACAAAACAAGCAGCACTTGTTTGTACTGCAGGGACAGAGCTTGTTAATAATGGGCAAATTTGTATTTTGCTTTTGGTGCCATGAACACAACTGACCAAAAATGCTGAGGTTTGAATGCTGAGGTTTGCAGAATGCCCCCTTCATCCAACACAAGGAGCTGCAGGTGATGGAAGCCAACACAGAACGCTGCAGAGAAATAGCTGCGGGTGTCAGGGCTGGCAGCCAGCAGCTGGCCCCTTCTCCTTCCTGACCCTGTGTTTGTGTCTTCTGTGTAGAAACCGAAGTTCTGCAAAGGAGGAAGACCCTGCTGTTCTGATAGCAGAAGTCTTGAGAAGAAAGTTTGCCCTAAAGGAGGAAGATCTGACTCTGAAGGAGAAATGATGTTACGGTCATTCGGCTCCGTAAGCAAAAGTGTTAAGCTCACAAAATTTCCTCTACAGTAGCTGCCTTCCTAAGGATTGAACCTTTTGCCACTTTTATTTATTAGGAATTTTCTGCACTGGACACTTAAGAAAGACCCTCTGGATCTGACATGTTTTCCAGGTGTTGTTACATTTAAGAGAAAAAAACCCTTTTTAAGATGGAAGTTCCTTTTCCTCTGTATTTTGGTGTTGATGGCTGGCTAAGGATCTTCTACAGAGTGCAGTGAGTGCTGCTGGATGATGTTCTTTCTGTCTACTCAAAGTCACATTAAAACTTACTTTTTTTTGTTGCAATATAAATGATCACCATTTCCACAGAGGTCACACGTGCAATTCTTCCTGTTTGGAGCGTGGTGCAGAGCTGCTGAGAAGGCTGAGCAATGCTTCCCAGGTCTTCTGTGCTTGGCAGGCCGTGGGTTCACAGTGCTGAAGGATGTCTTCCTGATAACTTTGCCTAACCTGATGGGAGAATCAAATGGAAGGAAGTGATGAAACCCTGCAGTCGCATCCGAAGGCTGCTGGCTGGTTTTACTCTCTCCTGGGTATTTCTTAGCTCACTAATTATCATGATTGCATGACAGAATGGCCTTTGTTTCTTGCCATAAATTTAAGACTTCATGGATGGACCTTGTATCATTCAACGTGTTTTATTTAGCAGTGAGGAGGTATTTCTCCAGGAATCTCTATGAACTCTCTGCTGCACTCTAGAATGCACTGGGAAGCTGCTGGGGCACCTGAGGGCACCCTGAGGAGCTGTGACAGTGCCCTGGAACACGGTGTGTGGCTCTGGGAGGCCTCCAGGGTCTCTAGGAAGCCTCTGGAGCACACTGGTGAGCTGTGGGAGCACTGGAGGATTTCCTGGAGAGCACTGGGTGGTTCTTGGAGATTGCTGGATTGTGCTGAGGAGCAGCTTGGGCACTGAGGAGCTCTGAAGGTATTCTAGGGGGGCCTTGGGTACCATGGGGGTCTTGAGAGTCCTTTAGGGCACACTGGAAGGTCTGTAGGGTGCCCTAAATGCCACGGAGCTCTGGGTGTAATCTGCTGTGGCCTACAGTACAAAGGGGAGTCCTTGGAGTAGTGGGGCGCCCTGGAAAGCCTGTGGTGCACCCTGGAGCAACTGAGGCTCAGGCACAGAGAGAGCTGTGTTCTGAATGGAAGCCAGGACTTCAAGTCACCTCCAGTTCTCAGTTTGACCAGTGCTTTGCTGCTGGCCTTAGAATGCAAGGCATAATGAGTTTTTTCTATCATAAGGTGAAGATGGTGGTGATTTTGCTTCAGTAGATTTCCAGGGAATAAAGATAAACTGAGGCTGAGCCATTGCTAAAGCCCTTACAGCTGTAGGACTGAAATGGCTGTCACAGCAGCAGCCACCTGCTCCTCTGAATCTGCGCTCTGTGTATCAGAGTGACTTTGGAGAACGATTGTGAGATATCATGAAAGACAGGTTTGCACTTCATTAATATTGAATCATCAAGAGCCACCTTTATACACGACAGCTGCCCACAATGGTTGCATTCCTTCATTGTGTGTCTCTGAGCTCTCTGTGCAGCCCTGGAGCACAGGAGGGGGTTGTGTTGGTGGTATTGGCTGCGAGGAGATTCCAATGGAAGGCTCCCTAAAGAATGCTGAGGGGCCCCAGGACTCTCTGTGCAGCAGAGGTGAGCGTGGCTGCCTGGCAGGGATACGTGGAGGCTTTGTGGGGCTGTGCAGACAACTTTTGGGTGTTGTGGAGTTGAGGCTGAGCTCCTGACCGTGCTTTAGCATCCTCCCAGTGGTGGTGAGAGGCTTGGCAGGGCAAGGCTTTGTAGTGTGGGACTCCCTGAAGTGCTGGCAAAGGGTCAGCACCCAAAACCAAATGTTTCCTGCATGGAAATAAAGGCTCTGCCAAGTGCTGGTGCCCCACAGCTGTGACTGGGGGGGGGGAGAGGGGGGAGATGCTCTGCTTTAGGAGGTGCTGAGAGAGAATCACCCACTGCTCTGCACGCATCTCCACATCAGTTAAAGACCCACAGCGTCCCAGGGCTGCGCCCCACAGCACGGCTGGCACCCAAACACCCCCTGGTGCCCACAGCTGGATGGAGCTGAGCAAAGTGGGAGGTGATCCTCAGCCCCCCCCCCCCCTCTGTGCCACCCATCCCCAGGAACGCCTCCCACACCCCAGGGAGGAGCAGCAGCGCCTGCCCCAGCACGCAGTGGGTGCGGGGTGCTGGGAGCCGATGGAGCCGCGGTGGCATTACCAGTTCCGGGTGATCATGCTGGGGGATTCGACGGTGGGCAAATCGTCCCTGCTGCGGCGTTACACCGAGGGGGTTTTCCTGGATGCCGTCAATCAGACGGTGGGGGTGGATTTCTACGTTCAGTTCGTGGAGTTGGAGCCGGGGCTGCAGGTCAAACTGCAGTTCTGGGACACGGCTGGGCAGGAGCGCTTCAGGTGGGTCCTGCTTTGCTCGCAGGGAGGCAGGGGGAGGTGGATTCCTGTGGGCTGGGATCCTGAGGACGCCCTGCTAGGGCTGTGTCTCCTTTGCTAAAGGCATTGCCCTCAGGTGGCCTTTAGGGTTCTCTTCTGAGCCCTGCATCCAAGTGCAGAGGGCCCAAAGGAGCCCGTGGGCCCCTGGAGCTGCAGGGGGACGGGAGAGAGGCTGGGGATCCTGCTGGGATCAGGGCAAAGCAGCTTCCCTGCACCCCAGAGTCCATGGGCAGAGCGTGGCGCTGGTTTCCCTTTTGTCCCACTGGGAAACAGAGCAAATTGGTGCTGCTGGCTGCACCCCCCGAAAAATACATCTGAGATGGGAATGCTTCCATTCCATGTGCGCCACGTTGTGATGGAGCTGCCTGGGGCGATCGGTACATCGAACGATCCGGTTCTCCTTGGTCGTAGGGGGGCAGGGCGGTGGGGCAGGGATGCTCCAACCGAAGGGGATCCCTTCACCCCACCTCTGGTCGTGCTCCAGGTCTGTCACCCGTTCCTATTACCGCAACTCTGCGGGTGCAATGCTGCTCTTCGACCTCACCAACCGTGCGTCCTTCGAGAGCGTCCGGCGGTGGCACCGGGAGGTGACAGACACCATCCAACCTTTCCACGTGGTTTTCCTGCTGGTGGGACACAAAAGCGACCTGGTGGGGGAACGTAAGGTGGGCAGGAGGGAGGCGGAGCGGCTGGCGGCGTCGTTGGGCGTGCAGTACGTCGAGACCTCAGCCAAGGACGGCAGCGATGTGACGCGGGCGTTCCAGATGCTGACCGTGGCCATCTACCGGGCGCTGCAGAGCGGGCTGCTGGCACCGTGCGAGGCGTGGGACGGGGTGAAGAGCAGCGTGCCGCTGCCAGCACCGTGCCCGAAGAAGGAGAAGCAGAAGAAATGCGCGTGCTAAGGAGGGCGTTGAGGTGCTGGGCGCTGCCGGGTGCCGAGGAAGGAGGAGCAGCGAGTGATGGCGTTAAACAGCCCCCTGCTCACCCCACCGCCTGCCCCGTTTCCTGAGGAAAGGGAGGTGCCAGAGCCCCGTTCTTCTGTTCTCCCCCCTTACAAAGCGGTTCCCAGACAGCGAGCGCAGCCCCTCCCTGTGCCCTCGGGTCCCAAACCCGTTTTACTATGGAGCAGAGAATGCTATGGTGTCCTGTGCCCAGCAGCACCCAGCCACGCTTTGGGCAGAGCCCTGGGAACAGACGGCAGCTCTGTGCCCCAGGAGCTGCCTCTCCCTCCCGAGCACCGGTCAGACCGGCCTCAGCCGCACTTACTGCATGCCCCGGGCTGCCCAGCTGCACGGAGCCCTCAAGTATCAACAAAGTGGGTTTCACCCGTGGGTGCTGGCAGCCCTGGAGCCCCAGCAGCGAGCTCCGCAGTGAGGCAGTGTCCACAACCTCCCTTTCTTTGCAGGGAGCACGCAGAGCTGCCCTTTCCCTCCCCACCACATCCCACAGCAGCCGTAGTTTCTCTGCTGTGTGCCAGTTGGGGCAGAACAGATGCTGGGATGTGACTCTTCACGTTGTGAATGCACTCATCTCTTATCCACAGCCACCACTTTCCTCCTACCTGCAGCCAAGCAGAGGCTGAACTACATCAGGAGCCCTTGGCACAGTGAGCACAGGGCGGGCACAGCCCTGCCTGCAGAGCAGAGACCATCAGCTCAAAGCCCAGCACAGATCTCACACGCAGACACCAGGCAAGCCCCACAGCTGCCTCTTTCCCTTGGTTTTAGATTAATAATTTCTTTATTCATGTAAAACAAACGCAAGTATTTATATAAACACTGACATTACAAAGTACTGGAGCGGGGAGGGGCAGAAGGAGGAAACAAAAACCTCTACAGATGCTTCTAATACTGTCCCACACACACCATCAAATGCTCTGTTCCTCAGATAATCACTTATACGATAAACCACTTTCAAGTCACAAATAAAAGTCTTTGCTTTGAGATACGCTGCGCTCTTACGGGGGAAGGAGGACAGAATGTTTTTGGCAGATCTCCTCACAAAGTCAGATATTGCTGCACCATTAATAAAAAATATATGCTTCTCTGTAAAGCATTAACAAAAATATCCCACGGGTGGCATCGCAGAGGCTGCAGTGAGAGGCAGGGATCCCAAAATGCACCGGTGTCACCTCAAGCTTTTCCCAGGCGTTATTTCTTGGTGGTTTTGCGAATCAGTGCCATTCTCTGTAAGAAGAAAGAGAAGAATGTGGGAAGCTGAGTCTCAGGTGAGGTTGCTGCAAAACGACCTGAGAGCAGCTGTGCACAACAACCCATCTCGGGTTCTCTCAGGGCGCTGCCTGTCTTGTTTCCACACAGGTCTGTCAGGTCCATTTGAATCTCAGAGCCCTGGAGGAAAAGGAAACGTCTGCGTGTCCCCACTCAGCCCCCCAGGCTGCAAAGGCTGTGTGACAAAGCAGAGCAGCAGCAGCAGGGGAGGGACCAGAGCCCAGCCGAGCTCCAGGAGGAGAGCTGCAATACCAGCCATGAACTCCAACAGCTCCTGCAGGGCTCCTCCTGCACCACCTCTGGCCTCGTGGTTCAAAAGCAATCACCCAGTTCAGTTAAAGCAAAATTAAGGGGGGGAAAAAACCAGCTGCCCAGCTGCAGTCACAGCTGAAATCACAGATGACTGCAGGTTCTCTGCTGCAGCTGTTTAACCTTACGGTGACAGGCAGCTGAGACCTGTGACACAAGGACACAGCAGGTGCCCTGTGCTGCTCACAGTGTATGAGCGCAGCCTTGGCCTGTGGGTACAAAGAAGCCCAAGGAAGCTGAGCCAAAGCCTGCTGTAAAGCACTGATTCCTGTGTGTGACACCACATCCAGCCACAGTGACTCTGCACCATGCAGCATGGGTCTGCAAACGCAGGGTGGCAGTTCTGGTTACTCGCACCACATGCTGCATCCCAGACAGGACTGGCCACAAGACTTCTCCCAGGCAGTTCCTCAGGTATCCTGCCTCCTCCAGTCCTTCTTTAGCATCCTGGGAAGAAAACCCCAGGCCTTGCCTTGATTTCTAACCACCTGCACAGGAAGCATCAGGCCAGGAGGGGCAGGGCAAGCTCTCAGCATTGTGCTCATTTGTGGCCTTTGCAGACCTACAATTATTCCTATGGTGTCTGTGCAAGCTACAGTTGTAGTGGAAATGCAAGTCATGGCTTGAAGCAGTGACTGAGCACCCGGTGCAAGGCAGGGCCAGCCCAGGGAAGCTCAGCTGCACGCAATGCACCTGAGTGACTGGAAGATCCACCCCTTCCCAGAGCTCATTTAAAGGTTAGCAGTGGAGGTGAGGGTGTCTCATTGCAGATCCCTGCATACCTGAGGCCTTCTGAACGTAAGCAGCTTCTTTCCTTTGTTGCTGTGCCCGTAGCTGTTGATTTGTTGCAACCTAGGACTTGGCTACTCTGCTGTCACTGCCGTGCTTTCCATTGCATTGCATCATTCCAACAACCAAAAATGCTCTCAGCTGCTTTTTAACCCTTCCCACCCAGGCTGCCACACTCAATCCCCTCTGCACAAACCAATGAGGAAACTCCAGAAGTTACTTCAAGTCCAAACCACTTGGAAGAGGCTACAGATTCACCACTGCCAGGAGCCCAAAGGCACCTTACCTGCACCAGGCTTCTACCAGGTGATTCTCAGCACGTTCCTGAAGGCTTCTTACCTGTTTGTGAGCTTCTGTAGTGCAGGCTTTTTTGTAGGGCCTGATTTCTTCTGAACCAAAGCCTGGGATCCACATGTTCCACTGACGCTCTGGAACAGAGAGAACGTGCCAGCACACCTCACCCACTTGGAGAGGATGGGGTTGGGGGCAGATTTTCCCCTTATTACAAGGGCAATGGATCTTCTGGTGTGTTTTCTCCCCAGCATTGGGTGTGAGGCCACCTCTCAGGTGAGGGGAAGCTCCTTACCAAGGTGCAACTGGACATCTTTCACTTCCAGGGTGTTGGACTTGCGGTGCCGCGCGAGCTGGCAGGCTGCTGTCACCACACTCTCTATGAAGTCATCGGCGATCTGCAACAGCATCTGCCACAGAGCGAGGACAAAAAGAGCTCTTACCAGCACTGAACAGCTGAAACGATGAAAACAAAGCCTCAGAAGATGATGTCTCAAGGGTGTTTGCTGTGCTTCCCTGAAACCTTTCTGGACGCTGGGAAGCAGAGACGTGGATGGCTGAAGGCAGTGCAATATAAACCAACCCTCCCAGCTTTGGGCAAAGGGCCACCGGACTGTGGAAAACCCCAGATCTGCTCTTTCTGCAGCCCCTGCCACGGGTTGGTACCTACTTCCTCCACATCTTCATCCAGCTGCTCATTTGGATCCACCTCACGCACCAGGTCCTGCAATTTCTTCTTGGTTAAAACCTGAGAGAGGAAAGAGGAACCATTTACTGAGCTGCTTCAGCAAACAACTGCCCATTCTGCATGGCCACGAAAGACCTCCTCCCCCACAAAGCAGAGACCCCAGTCACACGTGTTGACACAGCTCAGGAAGGGCAGATAAGAAACATCAAGTGCTAAGGAGTCATTTTCAAGCACCAGTGGCTGCTCTGAACAGAAAGCAGAGAGCAGCAGGCCAGGATGACTGATTCTCCTGCACTAAACCAGCACTACAATGCCCCTGGCTGAAGTGTGGCTGCTGGCAAGAGAGGACAAAGGCATAATAAGAAATCTTAAAAGGCAAATGCAAGCAACGTTCCAGTGACTGATTTTGAGTCCAGGACACAAAGGAAGTATTTCCATCGCTCCAGTGCTCATCACCTTCAGCATTTCAAGTGGCAAACAGACACACGTGAGTGCTGGATTATTGCAGGGCAGAAGGCAGCATCCTCCCAGCCCAAATGTGTCAAAAGATCGGGAATTTCACCACTGCTGAGCAGTTGTAAGAGCTGTGAGCATCTCCCCTGCAGCTGGGGCTGAGTTTACCTGGTTGCTCTCAGGACTGAGCCGCCCTCCTCCGCTGGGAGTGCCGGGCATCTTTGCCACGGCGGTGCTGTTGGCCATGGAGCTCTGAGGGGGGGTGCTGGCAGGTTCAGGCTTTATGGAGGAGAAGTTGGAGAGGTTGATCAAGGTAGATGGGCCAAACTGGTTCATAATCTGTTGGGCTTTAGCTTTTAGATCATAAAGCTTGTCAAGGTCCTGCTTCTTCTTGGGGTTGTGGGGGCCCAAACCGATCAACTGCAGAGAGAAACAGAAGACAGTCAGCAAACAGAGCAGGGACCCAAAGGGGGCTACTGACAGGACCCAGAGTTTACAGAGCAGGTCTCTAGACACAGTAAGGAAGAGGAATGTTTAGAAAACATTCCCTGCTATCTGGGGAACTAATTTTTCCCTGAGAAGCACAGCAGCTGCATGCAGCATGCTGAAACCACAGTGGCTCCTCGCCCTGCTGGGTCCTGCGTGCATTCAGCCTCATAGCAGGGCCTGCCTGAACCACTTCACACGTACTGCAGGCAGCTCTGAGGGTGAAACTGTGCTCAGAGTCCCCTAAGGACACGGCCCAGACTGCAACGCACAGCAGGCTTGAGCCCCATTCATGGTCACTCTCCATCCTCCACAAACCCAGGAGGCAGAAGCCCAAACCAGAAGACAACCAAGCTCAGGCTCTCTATGCTGGAGGTCTCGGTTCCAGCAGTGCTTTGCTCCAAACCTGCTCTGCAGCAATCCCCCCTCCTGAAATCCAGAACCATCTTCACAACACAGAGCTCAGCCCCAGTTCTAAGGAGCAGTGACAAGAAAGGAAACACAGATGAGGCTTCCCACAGCAGGACACCAAAAGCCACAGTGAGGGAACCTAACAGGCAGCCAGAGGGGGTTCTGGCAGCACAACCTGCAGCTCAGATCTCATGGTGGGGTCACCACCACGTGCCTGTGGTTGCTCACACTGTCAGCTGCAAGCAACTGCATGGACAGACCAGAGCTGCTGTATGCAATACGCTCACATACAGACCGATGAGCAGAGTGTCTCCTGTCTCAGCTACAAACAGAGATCTTCCCTTCAGCACAGCAAGCTGTTAGTTTGGATTAATTCATACAGAAAACAAAAATCACGCTCAGACGGTGGCTGTTTTAGTGCTTCACTGCAACACAACCCCATGCACTGCTGCACTGCGGAGCTCTTCTAGAAGAATTTATGTTGAGACACATTTCTGTAGGGCTCTCAGCAAATTCCCAGCTCACTCAGTTTGAACCCAGTCAATGGCAGAAGGCCCTTATGCTCAAATCTCAGCACCCTCAGTGGTGTTTCATTGCACGCCAGGGTTTGCACAGAGGCTGGCTGGAGGCCATTTGCTCCCATGCTTCATTTACGCGTCCACCAAGCAGGAATCCTCACCTGCCATGCAGGGGAGCAGGCGATGCCTGTGCAGTGCTTTGAATCCCTGGGCCAGGATGCACTTTATTGGGATAAAGTCATTTTGCACATTTCTCTCTCGATCTTATTGGCACCTTTTGTGTGCCTTTAAGATCACCAAAGGCAAAACACCCAGGATGAGGAGGTCCCCACCAGTCCTGCATGCCAACTCAAGGCAAGCTCACGCAGTTTACTTACAGCTATCTGCGTGTCTAGATCTTTAATTACATCAGCCACTGCTGTGGGCCCAGCGAACGGAGAGGCCATTTCCCAAAGCCTTCCCGGGGTCAGCAGCCAGCGTTAACCTACTCTCTGTTCCTCCTCTTCCACATCACTCTCATTCCTACAGGAACACCAGATATTTCCCGTGTCACCCATTCCCTCGTAACATCTCAACAGGAAACAGTTTCACCACACTGCAGCACACATTCCATCCGTGAATTTCTTTTGCAGCTGTTTGGGACGTGCTGCTCACCCAACCTAGTTCTCTCTTTCAGTTTAAAGCCACTCCCCTTTGTCCTATCGTTGTCTACCCACGTCAGAAGCCGCTCTCTCTCCTGTCTACGATCTCCCTCCAAGCTCTGGCAGGCTGCACTGTGCCCTCCCAGAGCCTTCTCTTCTCCAGGCTGAACACCCATAGGAACACGCAGCAGAGGAGCTCCAGCCCCCGAAATACATCAGCAGACGCTGGGTTTGGGGCTCCAGCTGGGAGCACTGCAGGGCAGCTCCGTGCTTTCCTTACAGCGGGTGGCGTGGCCTCAATTAACACCACGATTCGCTTCCTGACGATCCTCCGCAGCTCCTTAAGCGGGGCCGCAGCAGCGCGGAGCCGCTCGCAGCTGTAATTAGCGTCTAGAATCAAACGAAGCTCTCAGCGCCCCCGTCCCGCTTTCGGACTTACATCCCGGGCACACGGGAGGCCAGCGCTGCCCCTCACGGCCAGCCTCAGCCCCGCCGGTACCGGCTGCAGCTCGGCCGGCTGCACCACGCACTCACCCCGCACCGCTCCCGGCCCCTTCGCCCCGTACCTCCCCATGCCCCGCGGGCGGACCGAGGCCCCGCCGCCGGCTGCGCTCCCTTCGCCGCGCACACCGGATGCCCTTCTGGGGCACCACCCGGAAGTACTGTCGGGGCCGCCAATCAGAAGACGAGGCGCTCTGCGCGTGAGCAGAGTCGTGGCGGGGACGGGAGGGGCCCAGCATGCCCCGCGCGATTTGCATAGCGCTCCGAGGCCAATGGGGCGGGGGGAGAAACGGTATTTTAAGGAAAAAAGACGCAAAAGCGGCCAAAAGCGCAGTGAAATTCGAAGGGGAAAAGGTAGGGAATAACGTATACGAGTCTGTCTTCTGAGGAAATACAACGAGACTCGCCGCGAGCTAGAGAGGAGCCTGTTGCTCCTCAGTGGCCGCAGCGCGGAGGCTCGCCTTTAAAAAGGGCTTCTGCCGTGCGTGGCACGGGGGGGCCTCGGCCGCCCCCGCGGAATCGACATCAAGAGATTTCGGAAGCACAATTTTTGTGGGAGGGGCCGCCGGTAACCGCCTGTTCTGGCGCCCCGGGGTAGCGGTGCGAAGAGCAGCAGGACGGCAGGGCGGGGTCACGTGGGGTGTTGTTATGGGAGGCGGGCCTGCCCGCAGCCGCTCCTGTGGGGGCGGGGCGTCGCGTGCACGCGCTGCTCGCCGCCGTAGCGCTCTGTGGGCCGGGTTCTCAATGGCGGCTGCGCGCTTTGCGCCCCGAGCTTCTGCCCAGCTCTGAGCCCTGCGTGAGCGCGCTCGCACAGCAGCTGACGGAGCAGCTCACGTACATGTATGTATATATATATATATATATGTATGTATTTAAATAAAAGTGCGGATTCAGGTATAAAACCCCCCCAAGTCCCAGGGCGGGGCTCCATCCCCGAGGGTGGGCAGCTCTTCTCTGCCGCCTCACCAGGCCTCGTGGTACACGTGAGAGAAGGGACAGTCTGCGAGCTGCTGAGCGTCGGACCCCTCCGCAGGGAGCCCCTCCCCGTGGGGGCTGGCAGTCCGCTCCACCCGGGGGGCTGCGCTCACTCCAGGCGGCTGCAACGGGGGAGCAACGTACCGTGCTGGGGGGGAGCCTGGGGAGCCGGCACGGCTCGGGGAGGCGGGGAGCCCTGCGGTGTCGCTGGGGTTCCAGCGGGTGCCGACGTGCTCGGGTTCACCAAACGGTGTGGCGTATTCGGGTTCTGGTGGCAGAGGCTCTGCATATTCGTGGTGTTTTCCCGGCACGTCGTAGTGGCTCACAACCAGCGGCAGGGTGTAGCTCTCGTCAGGGGGAGGCTTGAAGGTGGACGAGGCCAACTGGCCGCTGGGGCTCACCTGCACCACATCCGGCTCGGCGTAGTCTGCAGCGGGGGAACGCAGCTCTGAGATGGGGACGGAGCAGAGGGAACGGCCCCACAGAGGGACGTGGCCCCATGTCCACCCCCGGGTGGGCACAGACCCCACACTTCCCTCTGCCCCAGTGCCCTCTGGCCACCTTTAATGCCCACGCACTCCCAGGCTCTCCCTTTGCAAAGGTTCGGGATCCCAGGCAGGGGATGGAGCAGGGTGCAGTGGGAGGGATGTGGGTCCGTTCTGCCCCATCACTGTGTTCCCATTACCTGGTGAGTGGGTCTGGCTGAGGTCCCCCAGCACCACAGGGAAGGAGGGCAGCGTGGATCCGGGGGGTGGCAGGCTCCCCAGGGAGCACACCTGGCTTGCCTCCAGCTTGGGTTGCCCTGGGCAGAGAGCAGAAACCCCCATTTATCACACGCCTGCCTCCCCCCACCTCTGGATGCCCTTGGGGATGGAGGTGCCCCCAGAGTGGGACATTAGGAGGAGCAGGAAGGAGCCTGAGCTCAAGCCTTCAACCAGCTGCATCTGACCTGAACCCAGCACCTCTCTGAGCCCCCCACAGTGAGTGGGAGTTGTTACCTTTCGTGAGCCCGCAGTTCAGCTCGGTGGCTGGCTTCCTGCAAGGGGAGAGAGCACAACACGGGTGAGGGGCTGCCTGTGATAGAGGCATCCACCAGGATGAAGCCAGCAGCCTAACAGAGCCCCCCACAAACCCCATGATTTGTGGGGAGGGGGGAGATAGGCTGGGACCCACCTCCTCCTGCAGCAGAGGAAACCCAGCAGCAGGAGGCTGGAGCACAGGAGGACAAAGATGCCGATGAGCAGCATCACCAGCAGTGTGGAGTCTGGGAAGAGAGAACAGCATCAGCACCTGGGTCCACCATCCGAAACCTCCACACCTTTGGTTCCCCTGGGTGCTGAGAGCCCACCCTGGGTAAGCCGAGCTGCACAATTAACATGACTGCCCAGAGCCAACAACGGGATGAGGATCAGCCCCTGTGTGCTGGCACCCACCTGCCTTCTCAGGGTCCAGGGCGATGCCAGGGATGGGTGTGCGGCCAGGCGGGCGGCTGGTGGGGATGGGGATGTGGGCAGGGACCTCCTTTGGGACGCTGGGCACTGCAGGGCAGAGCGGGTGCTGTCAGTGCTGGGAGCATTGGGAGCTGGAGGTCCCCGGGGGCACGAGGGATGCTCACCATAGGGCCGTGCTGCACGGACTCGTGCCATCTGGCAGCCCAGCAGGGCCACCTTCAAGGCAGCACGTTGATGCCAGCTGTGGGGTGTGATGCGCAGGTAGCGGGTCGTGATGGGGGGGATGAAGGCATTGGAGACCTCCCCGAGGCTGTCCACGTTTCCTTCAAAGACCTACTGGGGAGGGCAGGGATGGCCGCAGAGCTGCAGGCTGAGGGTTGCTCCCACCCTGCTGCCCCCGTGCCCACCTTGTCCTCCCGGCCACTGCTGCCCCTGTAGGGTCTCCAGTTCTTCCCATCACGGCTGGAGGACACCCGGTAGGACGTCACGTAGAAGTCATATATCTCAGCAGATCCCTTTGTGATGATCCCTGTTGGGCAGGATGCGCCCTTATGTCACCCCAACCCCCCCAGAGCTCCTTCCTGGGCACCCACATCCCCCACTCTGCCCCAAGGAGCCGATAAACCCCGGCTGCATTCCTCCCTCCTCCGGCCCCCGGTCTCACAATGTCCCCATTTTCTTCCTGCCGGCCTCTGCACAAAGCCCCCGTTGGCGGCGGGTTTGGCTGAACAAAAGGCGCTCGCTGGCACCAGATGCAAGAGCATAATATTGACTTGTTCATCCCAGAAATGGCTGCGGTGGGGAAGGAAGAAAATGAGGACAGGAAAAAGCCACGAAGGACCGATGCTGTCCGGATCCCAATTTGCACCAGTACAACCAGAGCAGGGGGTGGCACGAGGAGCCCCCAAACTCTCCTGGGAGTCACAGGTTTGGGGGGGGGGGGATCTGCAGCCTCTTTGGGCAGTTTGGACAGGTGACAGACAACCCAACTGAGCAGTGATCCAGGCGGCATGGGGACAACAACCAGCCCCATCCACCAGCTGACCTGTGACATTCCTGCGGGTGCCCAGGTCCAGCTCCAGCCAGGCAGTGTCGGTGCTGGGTTCGGCTGCCCAGGAGGGGCTGGGGGTGCCCAGGGCTGCCCGCTCAGCTGCCCAGCTCCGCTCCTGCCCCAGCCTGTCCACCTCCTGCCACCAGGATGAGGCGTTGAAGGCGGCCACCTCCAGGGCATCGCCGCAGGCTGCAAGGTGAGGTGACAGCTGGGGACCTGGACAGCAGCAAGGCCTCCTCGTGCAGCCAAAATGATGGCTGAATGCATGGGAAAATACCTTTGTGGAATAGGAGACGCTTCTCAGAGAGGGAGCCCCTGCGAGAAGGGAAGGGGGGGATGTCAGGAATGGTCCTGTAGGGCAAAGACCCAGCAAAACCCAGCTGGGGGGCTCTGACACTGAGGGGGTGGCAGCTGGGACCCCTGTGCCCACCTTTTGGAGTGCAGCCCATTGGCGAAGGCCGACTCGTAGAGCGTGATCCCCTTCTCACGGGACAGGGTGACCTGCCCACCCGCCTCGTCGGCGACCACCCCGGCGTGCACAGCTGCCTTGCACAGCACTGAGGTCTGCAGGGAGCGTGGGGTCAGAGCAGCCAGGACCCCCCCCAAGGTGAACCTGTCCTCCCTCCACCTACTGGCAGCAGGATGGAGGTGACAGGTGACAGACAGCCACCTGTTGGGGACAGTCCCCAGCAGGGCACCCACGGGGGACGCCTCCCAGGAGAGCAGGGCTCTGTACGTACATCCCGGTAGCCGTCCTTCGTGCTGCCCCAGATGTCCCCCTCAATGTCCTTGCAGCCAGCAGGGCAGTACACACTGAAATGTACGGGATGAGTGGGATGGGGAAAGGACTGATGGAGAGAGGTAGTGATGCTGAGCCGTGGTCTGCTCAGACAGGCTGCTGGTGGGCCAGCTGCTCACCTGACGTGCTCCTGGGAGAAGTGGGTACCTCTGACCAAGCAGGAGATCAGGTCTGCAAGGCAGGGATGCCCCAGGGTGAGGGGCTGTGTGGGACCCCCACAGCACCCAGCTCTCCCTGGGGCACCCCCATCTCTGTCCCCTTCCCAACCAAATCCTGTTCCAGGGGTGGGTTTTTCTCCTTGGGTCTGCAGGAACAGGGTACAGTGTCTCTTTGGTCACAGTGCTGTCTGCAGCAGAGCTTGATACTGTGGCCCCAGCTGTCCTGGGGGTGCCAAGTCTGAGGGTTCCCAGTTCCCTGCCATTCCCTCTCTCACATCCACAGCTTTCAGGCAAGGAAAATGGGGGCTATAGGGGACTGGGGGCAATGAGAGCCACGCTGGGATGAGCACAGACCTCCCTGCACCCCTATCTGCGCCCCTGATACAGACAGGGACACAGCCAAGGGGGTTCAGCACCTTCAAGGAACAACCCCCCTCCCTACCTGGGTGCTGCGAGCTGGCATAGGACAGGAGGAGGCCTCGTCCTGAGCGATGGCTGGTGCTGTTGAACAGGACGGTGATGGCACTGGAGTTGGTGACCAGCAGCGGGGCGGCAGGGACAGCATTCCTGCAATAGGGCCCTGCAGGAGGGATGGGGCTTTGGGGAGGACTGGGGTCCCCGGGAGTGGACACAGGGACCCGGATTGAGGGCTTCACCTCCCCGGATGTGTGTGCTAGGAAGGATGCTCAGGGTGGCCCCATCAGTGTCCCCACAGCCACAAAGTGACAATGTGCTGACGTCACGTCTTCCAGCTGGGTCATCTCCTGCTGCTTCCCGGCAAGCTTCTCCTAAGAGCTTCTTAATTGCACCCAGCTGGGATGGAGCAAGCAGCCGTGGGGCCAGCAGCCCTTGTTGAGGCAATGGCTGTGGGTCTGGCACGCACGGATGGGCTGCAGAATGGGTCCACATCCCCTCCCCACTGCCACCCGTCCCCCTTCCACAGGAGCCACCAAAGCTTTCTCCTAAATCCCCCAGAGCAGCGACCCATTTAATCCACATTGATTTGCAGTCTCCATCTCTCTGATTAAAACTTCAGCTTAGCAGGGAAGATGGGTTCCTTGGGGACATCCCTAGGCCTAGATGGGGACAAGAGGTATCCCTGGGGACAAGAGGTGTCACCTCTTTTTGTCCACCCTTCCCGATGGACGGAGGGCACAACAGGACAGGCTGTGCTGCTGCTCTGCATTGCTTCCATCTCCAGGCGCCCAGAGATGCTCCCAGCAGCACTGCTGTTGTCCCAGGGATGGGGACGGTCCCCAGGACCCCAGCATGTTCCCGAGGGGAGGGCAGCAGGGTCAGGCTGTGATGCTGGTTGGGAGCCAGGAGCCGGCTCTGAGTCAGCCACTTCCCGACAACCAGCTGGGATCACTCCAGAGACAGCAGCAGATACTGGTGGGACCCTGCCTGGCCCCATCCCAATGGCAAAGGCACTGAAAGAGGCTGGGGGTCCGGAATGCTGGGTGGGTGGGCAGCGTGCTGTTGGGAATGGGGCCGCGTGGCTGACCCCCTCTCTGCAACCCCATCCCGTCCCATTGGGGCCGTCCCACCCTACTGCCACTTCTCCCCCCTGGAAATGTTTCCCCACCGGGTGCTGTCAAATTGTTCAATCTCTCCAGGAAAATCCTGGAAACGTTTGGGCAAAGTTACTTAATCAGCAGCTGCATCTGCTCCCATCTGGGTCGCCTTGGCTATCTCCAGCCCCCCCCCCCCCAATCCTCCTCAGGATGAAATCAGCTAAAAAGCCGGATTTCCCCTGATCCCCTCCTTAGCGAAGGCTTTATGTAACGCGATCTGCACCCCTCTGTGCTGCCTCAGTTTCCCCCTTACCATAAGCAGTGCCTCTCTCAGGGTCGGCCAGCAGCAGGGAGCTGTGGGTGCAGTGCTCCGAGGACTCCAAGTCGACGTCCCCAAAGGCCACGATGAGGGAGGTGCCCGGGGGGGCCCGCAGCTGCCAATGGCACGCCGTGTGGTTGGGGTAAGTGCCGGGGTAGTTCCTGGAGCTCAGCGTCCCACTCTGTGCTGTCAGCACTGTGTGGCCACAGCCGTCCCCTAAATGAAGGCAAAGGAGTGGGGTTGTTCTCCGTGCCTCAGTTTCCCCATGCTGCGCTGCCCCATAGGGATATGGGTCCTTTTTCAAACCTCTCTGGGGATGGCCCCCAAGACCACGACAGCCCCAGTTTCCCTTCTGCAGACATCATTGTGCCACCCCTTTACTTTTAGGACCCTGATTTGGGGGGGGGGATCTGGAGGAAACAACCCCACAGGGCTGTACAGCGCCCAGTCACCACTGTGTCCCTCGTGTCCTCAAAGTGACACCCGCCACAAAGGGGCTTTACATGGCAGAATACCCCCAAAATCCAGATACAAAAGCGTTAGAGGGGTTTTCACTGGGTCGTGTCAACCAAAGCGCTCAGTTCCTGCCCCAGAAATGGACAAAGCCGTGTCTGGATGCGGCTGGAAAGCTCACAGCAGCACGGAGACCCCGGGCAAAGTCTGCTCTGTGCATTGCCATGTGCGTGTGGGGGGGACAGCACCTCTAGGGTACGAGGATGGGGGGAGCAGCGCTGAGCCCCCCAAGGGCTCGGGGGGGGGGGGGGGGGGGGCGGGGGAGACACCACTCATCTGCTGGGAAACGAAACCCCAAACCCTCAGCCGTGCCAAATCCTGCGGGGAGGGGAAACTGCAGGACGGGACGGGACGGGAAGGCGGCCAAAGCGGGAGCACCGGATGGGATGCGGGGCAGGGAGGGTGGGAAAGGGGGGCTGCAAGGGCAGCGCCATCAATGGGGAACGTCAATGGGTCACCCCCCAGAAAAGTGAACCCCGAACGCAATATGAACGGAGACACCAACGGGGACATCAATGGGTCACCTCCCAAAAAGTAAATCCCGAACCCGACCTCAACAGGAGCATCAATGGGGGATCTCAATGGGGACACCGACGGGCCACCCCCAAAGAAAGAAACCTCAAAGTGCGGCGGGATCGCCGGCACCGACATCGAAGCCGTTGCGCGACGGCACCGCCGGGAGTCCATCCCGGTTCTGCCTCCGCTCCCGCCCGCACTCACCGTGCTGCCCCGCGGCCGGGCGCGCTCCCATCAGAAGGCAGCGGGGCAGCAGCAGCACGAGCAGCGCCCGCGCCCCTCCGCCCGCCCGCATCCTCCCGGCGCCGCCGCCACCGCCGCCGCCGCCACCGGCCGCCCCGCCCCGCCCCCTCGCTCCTATTGGCCGCCGCCCTCCAGCCCCGCGCCGCCATTGGCTAGCTTCGGCGCCACTCGGACGGAGCAGAGCGGGCATCCCGCCGGTTGGGGGCGGCCGAGAGCCTCGCTCGGCTCGGGGCGGCGCGGCCCCTTTAAGACAGGCGGCGGCCGGAAGTGCTGGCGGCCGAGGCCGCGGCGCTCAGTGCGCATGCTCCCCTCTGCCCGGCCCCGCTTCCCCCACCCCTCCCCCCCTCGGCTCCCAGCCCCCGGACTCGGCCGCTCGGGCGACGACGGTAAGGGCCGACCCGGCGGCGACGCTACGGGAGCCGGGAGGGGCCACGCGACGGCGGAGGCGGTGGCGGCGGCGGCGCGACGGGGCGGGGCGGGGGCGCGTGCGTCGCGCCGTACGTGCCGCCGCCGGCGCGAGGGCGGGCGCCGCGCGCCGCGGGGGGGTGGAGGGGGGGGGGGGGGAATTGCGCCGCTGCGTCCGCCTGCGGGGGGGTTGGGGGGGAGAGAAGGGGGGGCGAGGCCACGCCCCTCCCGCGGGCGGCCACGCCCCGCTGCGTCCGCGCGTTGCCCCCCAGCCCCCAGCCCCGAGCTGAGGGGCGCCGCCGTTTGCAGCGGGCCCGGGGTTACCGGGGTTACCTCGCCCCGGGAGGGGAGGCGGCACGGAGGGCTCGGCCATGTGTGGCCGCGGGGGGTCCCCGGGCTCTCTGAGCCCCCCCCCCGGGTTTGGGTGGGCTGGGCGCTGAGGGGTCCCGAGGGTCGCGTCCCCGCCTGCCCTCGTGTCGCGGCGCGGAGCCGCAGCGCGCCCTGCGTTCGTCCTCGCCTCCTCGGTGCGGATCGGGTTTGGCCCCGCGTGGCCCCGAGCTGCGACGCGTCGCTCGTGGTGTTGGGGGCTGCGCAGGGAACGCTGCCCCTCCCGCGAGGAGCCGGGCTCGGCCGTGGGGCTGGACGGTGGGACGCGGCTCTGAGCCGGGTGCGCGGGGCCGAGCTGCTCCCGCTGCAACAAAACCACCTTTGTGCTTTGCTGTGAAGCAGTCTGTAAGAACACAGCCAACATCCGCACCGCTCCAACCCGCAGCGGGGGCCGTCCCGGCACGATGCTCGGAGCGTTTCCCTGCAGCAGAAGCCCGGCCCTGGGGTTTGTCCTTCCCGTACCGCTGCCAGAACCTCACGTGCGGTTTGCGGGGCTGGGCTGTTCCCTAGCTGGGGAAGTTCTGCTTTAGTGGCCGCCTGACTGCACGGTGCTGCCGGATGCGATGATCCCAGCAATGGTGCTCGACAGGCGGGGAGAAATCCTCGCGTGCATTGACAGGCACCTGCTGTCTCTCTGGTGGTGAATTTAAAACGCCTGCTTCCATTCTTCAGGCTGCTCCGCCAGCCCGGAGCCACGCCGTGTGCCGCGGTGGGACCCGGGGATGATGCTTACAGGGTTTTTCCCCCTTGGCACACAGGCGGTGGTGCTCGGGAGGCTGCTGCAGTCCAGCCCCCCCTTCTGCTTGCCCCCCGCTGGTGGGCTTCATGTGAGAGATGGCGAATGCCGAAGTGAGCGTCCCGGTGGGTGATGTGGTGGTTGTACCAAGTGACAACAACGAAGGGGAGAACCCGGAGGATACCAAAACCCAAGTGATCCTTCAGCTCCAGCCGGTGCAGCAAGGGTGAGTCGAGCGCCGGCGTGGTGATGGTTGGGGTTTAAGGGGGGGCGCTTAAGAGGGGGGGCTGCAATTCAATGCATTTTCCAGCTCCGTGCTGATAACGGAGGGGAATAAACCATCTGCAGCCTCGCCAGGCGTAACTCAAAAAGGGTTTTTGTGTATGAGCACTGCAGAGCCTCCGAGGGCTGAAGTCGTCCTGCAGAGACGCGGCTGCACGGTGCCACCCCTGCATACTGCAGCTGCATGGCTTTGGCAGTGGGGAGCGGGTGTGGGGCAGCCCAGCCCTGTGTCTGTCCTTTCCCATCACCCTTTCTCAGCTCCAGGTGGGATTTTGCAGCATTGCAGCTGGTTGACGCGGTGGTCTGTGCCCTGCAAATCTGCATGCACCTCTGTGCTGGTTTTTATTGATCCTCTCCAATGCAATGATGCCAGGGTGTCGGGGGGAATCTTGCAGCACTCTAAAGCAGCTGCCAGCAGGCACTTCTTCCTATAGGATGGAAATACACGGATCTGGTTTGGCAGTATATGCAAAACAGGGTTGCTGTGGGACTGACAGCAGCCCTGTGTGATCCCTGGGGGAAGTCACCGATGCTACAGAATGTCACACAGGGTTGGAGGGGAAATCCTGGACCATTGAGCTCTGCTTCCTGTTGTTGTGGTAACTGCTTGTGTCAGGAATCAAAGGAAAAGGCCGAGGGAAGCGTCCTGCAGGGCTGTGTCAGTGGTGCTGGCAGTGCCTCTGCCTGTGTCGGTCCCTGGGACTGTCATCGTGCCTTTGTGCCAAAAAATGACTGTGATTGAATCCGCATCAAGCACAGAATGCACGTCCCTCGAGGAAAGAAACAAGCCAGATTTTGAGCCCTGCGCTATGAATCTTAATTTTCCACGAATCTTAAATTCCCATGATCTGAATAACTTGTTTATCCATGGATGCTCTCCCAACAGGATTTACCAGGAGGGCTCAGAGGCAAGTGCTGCTGTTGTGGCCGTGGAAACGCACACCATACACAAACTAGAGGAAGGGATCGGTGAGTGGCTGCGTGGCGTGGGGCAATCCCTGCTCTGCAGGGCTGATCAGGTGTCCCTGCTTCGTGGGGCTTCCCTCTGGCTCTGCCCTTGCAGATGCTGTTCCCTAGGCTCTTGTTGTGGATGTGGGTGCAGGGTCTGGGCATGCTCTGGAATAAGAGAGCTGTTACTGCTTGGCCTTGGAGCTGAGATCCTGGCTATCTTGCAGTGCTTGGTAAGGGCTCCCATGGGGTCACGGGGAGCCAAGATGTTGCTGTAGCCTCGGTGTGCAGATTCTAGCAGCTGGGAGGAGGGCTGTCAGGGTAGTGGCTGTGTCTGCACTGCGCTCTGATTGCTGTGCTTTGCAGAACAAATACCTGTACAGGTTTGGGTTGAGCGTTCTAAAGAGGCTCTGTGTGCACCCTGCCCTCCTGAGGAGCAGTGGGAAAAGCCCCCTGGCCTTCGGTGCTGGATCTTCACTGCTGTTGTGCTTCCTGTGTGGCTGGGGCTCTTCTGGCAGCGTTAGCAAAATCTAGCAGTGGAGAAGTTCTGATGAGCACGTAGCTGATGGCTCTGCTAGAGAAACCAAGGCTCCAAGAGATCTGTGAGATGCATGTTTCAGATTTTGGAGCGTTTTTTCCATATGGTTGTTCTCACTGACCTTCCCCTTACAGATGTGATCCTGCTTTTTCCAAATAGACGAGCTTCCTTTTTGTATTAAAAAGCAGATGTCACTTGCTGTTAGAGCAACAGAAGGCTAAAACAGGACTGATCTGAGCTAGGAATGTCCCTTCTTTTGGTCACAAGAGCGCAGGTCTCTCAGCCTGTGGGCTTTCAGCTCTCAATGTGTGGGGTTGGAGCCTCTTGGGTGGCAAGTTTCATCTGTCCCTTTCTTCCCTCAGACCCCAGCACCATTGAAACAAACGAGGAAATTGAGATTGCCTATCCCATCACCTGCGGGGAGAGCAAAGCCATCCTGCTCTGGAAGAAGTTCGTCTGTCCAGGAATTAATGTCAAGTGCGTGAAGGTAATGGAGTTTTCACAGCAGATTCCTTCTCTGCTCTCCAGGACTGGCACTGAATCTCCACAGCACTTCCTTACTGTTTGTTTTTCATCTGAGCCTTGGAGCTGAGCGACTCTACCTTTGCAGCGTGCTGGATTGTTGGTGCTGAAGTTGGTTTTAGCATGAGCAGAAGGAGAGAAAGAGTGGGATAAGGGCTGAAGGTCTCGTTCACTTCATATTTCTTGGCTACTGCTTAAAGCAGAGTTGTATTTGGCTCTCGTGGAGGGACTTGGAGCTGAAGGCAGGAATGCGTAGTGAGATCTGCCAGAGCTTTTCTTCCTTGTTTCTTTCCCTTGGTGCTCTAATACTCCACTCCTGTCAGCTCCTCAGTGAGCAGGCTGCACCAAGAAGAGGAATCGTGCTGCTACCTTTCCCCATTTGACAGTGTGCTCACATAACAGCTGATGCACTGAGGCTGAGTCACAGGGCTCTGCAGTGACAGCAGTCCAGGGCTGACCCTCACCAGGAGCTCAGGTGCTGGAATAGGATGGAACAGATGCCCAAGCGAATACCAAGTGTCTGCTGGTCGATTTGATTTCGTAGGCAGCTCCCATAACAATCTCTGAGATGACTGTGTGTTCTCACAGAAGGAGACCATTTGGTTCATGCTCTGTACAAAAGCCTGCAGGGCTGTTCCTGGCTAGGGCTGTGTGGTTTGAATGCCAATGACTGGCAGGCTGTCCTCACAAACATGGAGTTAGAATCACTGATGTGTTTAGGCATTCAAAACTGGTAAGAATTTGAAAGCAGCTTCTCTTTCTGAGCAGAAGGGCTTAGATGAACTGGACTGGCTCTAGTTATATGTCCACAGTTTTCTGAAGCAATGCTACTCTGAGTTTGCTGAGCTTTTTTTTCCTCTCATTGTCAGTTCAATGACCAACTGATCAGCCCGAAGCATTTTGTTCACCTGGCTGGGAAGTCTACCCTAAAGGACTGGAAGAGGGCTATCCGTCTCGGAGGAATCATGCTGAGGTGACTTGCACCACTGTGTCCAATTGCAGGATCCCAAGCAGGAGCTTTGTCAGGAAACCTCCTGGGGGCTCTTGTTCCCTGCAGCATCTCTGGGGGAGAGATCCTGCTCTACAGGGCAGGATTCTTCATCCTGAGTAGTAACAGCCCCACCTGGGGGATGTGGGGGTGGGAAGGGGATGGCTGGAGATGTGTGTGAAGCTGGGGGTTGGCTTGTGCATCCCATCTGAAAGCTGTGCAGTTTTGTGTGGAAGAATGGCACAGGGTTCCCCTTTCTCCATCTTTCCCGTGGCCAAAGTGGAAAACTCCCTTTCATCTCCAGTTTGAGCTTTTAGCTGAGTCTGATTCTCTCCCACTCCCTGCACAGGAAGATGATGGACTCGGGACAGATCGACTTCTACCAGCATGACAAGGTTTGCACCAACACCTGCCGAAGCACCAAGTTTGATCTCCTGATCAGCAGCGCCAGAGCACCGATGCCGGGGCAGCAGAGCGTGGTGCAGACCCCAACCTCAGCTGATGGTAGGCTCTGTAACAAAGCCATGGCATGGGCTAATGCTGGTGACTCCAGGCAGCCTGTTCCACGTCACCTGGAGCTCAGCAAATAGAGTACAGTGGCTGAAGGCTTGATTTGACTGCCATTCCAGCTACAAATTCTCAGCTAATCACATGCTTTGCAACAGGAAATGATCTCTTTGCAGAGGTCAAAGGAGAAGAATACCACATCGTTCATCTGGGTGGTGACTTTTATATAAGGCTGAGGGGGGGGTGGGATGGCAGACTTGTCTGTAAGCTAAGGAAGATCTCCTGGAAAGCTCTGTGAGCACATGAGAAAACATTGCAGTGGCTGGATATTGCTTTAGGTGTCTGAAATTTGATCCAAAAACTTAAGATCAAGTTGGATACATTTCATGTGTATGAACTAGCGTGGACTCAGGCTGTGTCATTTCCTAAGAGATAAGGGTATGTCTGAGGTGCAGAGCACTCTATTGGTGATGCAGAAGGGGAAAGGTGGCTGGGCTGAGACTTGCTCTCTGTCTCTCTATTCTGATCCCTTTCTCCTTTATTACAAAAGCTCCAGTTTGTTTTTTCTGGGCACGTGGTTTTCCCTCCAGAAGCCCCAGAGCTTCAATTGTACTTCCAATGAGAAACAGCATTACTTGCTTGTAGCTGATTTGTTTGAAAGAGGCCAGACAGAACCAACCTGACCAAGAGAGTGAAAAGGAGCCTGAGAAGGGCAGGGGAGCGGAATGCCAAGCAGGGATTCCAGGCTGGTGCTGCAGAGAGGGCTGATGTTGCCTGTTTGGCAGGGAGCATCACCCAGATCGCACTGTCCGAGGAAAGCATGGAGGAGGGGATCGAGTGGAACTCTGCTCTGACAGCTGCTGTCACCATGGCCACTGAGGAGGGCATGAAAAAGGACACGGATGAGATCTCAGGTAAGCTCTGGCTGCTCCTCGGGTGTTTTCTCTCCTTCTGCTCACATTTTGAAGGTGAAAATCCTGGAAATAAGGAGAGCTGAGGTAGTGCTGGAGCTGTCCCACTGCCCCTTGGCCATCCCAGAACTCCCTGCCAAGCAGAGCTCCCAGCCACTTGCAGGCAGTGTGGAACTTCAGCCTCGACCTTGGGGCTGATCCCTCAGATCGGTTGCTAGCAGTTACAGTGAGGATTGTGGGGTTTTTGTTCATTTAGAGGATGTAAATGTCTGCCAGCCCAGAGCTAGACTGCAACCATCAGCGAGCAGAGCCTTGTTAGTACCCTGTCAGCTCTCTTGGCTTCTCTGGCTGCAGCGCTTTGCTCTCCCTCTCAGGATCAGTACAGAAGCTGAGGAGGAATTTCCTCAAAAGATTTTAAGCTCTGCATCTTGGGAAGATGAATAGAAGCAACGAAACGTTGCCTTGGAGGTCTTGGTGCAGTTTGAAAACTTGTTAATGAATTGCTTCCTGGATCTGTCCACCCCAAATGGCCAAATTAGAAGTCATTTTGCAAAGTTATTCTTGCCAAAAAGCTTGCTGCACATGGCATAGGTTTAAGGTGGTCCTGTGGGGAAATGCCAAATCCTTGTATGTTTGACTTCTGCCTTCTCTCTGTGCCAGAGGACACGCTGATGTTCTGGAAGGGAATAGCTGATGTGGGGTTGATGGAAGAGGTTGTGTGCAACATCCAGAAGGAGATAGAAGAAGTGCTGAGAGGTGTCCAGCAGAGGCTGGGGCAATCTCCCTTCCAGATGACAGGTAGGTGATGAGCCAGAGCCTCATCATGGGGAGAATGCTCGAAAGGGAGCTGCAGGAAAACAAGTGAAAGAGTCCAGCCATGGCATGTAGAGCTATTGGGTCAGGATGGTGAGTTCCTTCCTGCCGGCTGGGCTCTGTAAGCTGAGCCTGAGCGTGGTTTCAGCCTTCCCAACCATGAGGGGTGCATTCATTTACCCCACTGTGAGGCAGAAGGACTCGTCGTGCTGCCCTGCTCCTGCAGCATGCTGACTGGCAGCTTGAGGAGCCCATTGGATGACTGTCCTCAGCTCCAGGTGCTTGTTAAAGCCTGCCTGGATGTGCTGCTTGGGCTGGAGTTACTCAAACACTTTTTCTTCATGACTGTGAATTTAAACAGGTCTTGCAGTCTCACTTCTTGTTCCATCCTCACCTGTGCCAAAAAAGCTTGTTTTGGAGCTGAACCAGATGAGGGAACAGGTTCAAAATAGCTTCCCTCCCCTTTTGAGGCTTATTTCTGACTTGGATCCGTTCCCTTATCCAGTTCAGCTCGTGGCCCTGTGAGCACAGGGTTGGCAGCACGGCCTGTTGATGCTCGAGGAGAACAACCATGCAACCTCAAACTTCATTTTACCCAAGATGTTTTTTTTGCTTCTCATGTAGCTTTGGGCTGGTGAATCTTTGTGTCAGGTAGGTGGCAGCTTTTGGAAGCTGTGAGTGGTTGAAGTCAGTGGATTATAATAGAAATTTAGCACAGCTTTTGGTGGAGCTGGCACATTAATGACACCGTCAGCTGCATGGGGTGATGGTTTGTAGGTGGAGATCTGGTTTGTATCTGTGTGATTGCAAATTATGCTTTCACTTTGCAGCAATTTTGAGCCGCTTGGGTGACACATCTCTGTTTCCTTTTCATTATCATGTGAATGAACTTATTTAGTCCTTGGATGTCTGAAGGATGAAGGAGAGATGGCTCTGCCCTTGTCAGCCAGCACATGTGGAAGAACAGAAATGGTTTTACAAAAAGCAGCAGAAAGTTTTTGGTTTGGTCACAGCACCTTTTGAGTTCCTGACTGAGGCCCTTGGCCCCCTGTGGGTTCAGGCACTCATTCCCCTGTGCTTTTCTTGCAGATGCTGCAGTTTTAAACAACGTTGCTCACACGTTTGGCCTGATGGACACAGTCAAGAAGGTTCTGGACAACAGGAAAAACCAGACAGAGCAAGGAGAAGAACAGTTTCTTTACACACTTGCAGGTAAAGTCAGTGCCCTGGCTTCTCATCCCACCCTTGGGAACCAATGTGACCTTTCCTCAACACAGCACCTAACAAACTGTATTTGCATTCTTGTTCAATCCACGTAGCCCTCAAACAAATGTACCCCAACCAACCCCTTTCCATCCTAAGGCTTGAGTGGAATTTCTCGTATCCTTTCCTAGGAGAGATGAGGTGCTCAGGGCATTCAGCACCCCAAAGCACGATCTGATTCAGCTGGCATTAGCAGATAGGTGCTGCTGCTAGCTGTGAGCTGTGCTGCAGTCATCTGAGCCGCAGGCAGTGCAGTGCTGCACCCAAGCTCATAAAACTCTTTGTCTGCGTGGTGCTGAGCTGTCTGCTTGTCTCGCCGTGGAGCTATCTGGTGTCTCCCCTGAGCTGAAGCCAATAACCTGACCTGGATTCCCCAGAGCTGCTTGGTGGATGTGTCTCCCTCCTGTCTGTGTCCTGTAGGTCTTATCTGGGGTGTTCTAGTCTCCTACTGCCCTGGATAAATGAAATTACTGTGCTGCTTTTGGCTTCTGATGTTGATACGGATGAGGGCGGAGAAGGATGTCTGAGCTCTGCTCCTTGTTCCAGGCACAGGGCTTGGCTTCTGGGGGATCCAGCCGTGCTCAGTCACCAGTTCCTGCTGCCTGGAGGGGATGTCCATTCCCCGTGGGTGGGTTTCCCCTGGAGACAGAAGTGCCTGTCCTTTTGGCAGTGGGAGTAGCTGAGCGGTGTGGAGCGGTGCCTGCTCCTCCTTGGGGTGGGCTGGCTGTTGGTGGAGCCCCTCGGAGCACTCACAGCCTGCTGCTCCCAGCCCCACGCACAGCTTCCCCGTTCTCTTTGCAGACCTGGAACGGCAGCTGGAAGAGCAGAAGAAACTCGCCAAGGACCAGAAGGCCAAGTCCCAAACCATCCAGAACGTGGTGCTGATGCCCGTCAGTGCTCCAAAGCCCCCCAAACGACCCCGCCTGCAGCGCCCGGCCTCTGCCACCGTCCTCAGCCCCTCGACCCCCATCCAGCAGCCTCAGTTCACGGTCATCTCTCCCATCGCCATCGCTCCCGTCGGCCAGCAGTTCTCAGTGGGCAACATCCCCGTGGCGACCATCAGCCAAGGCTCCAGCCCGGTGACTGTCCACACTTTGCCTTCAGGCTCTCAGCTCTTTCGATACGCCACCGTGGTGTCCTCCTCTAAGACCAGCTCCTCCGACACCGTCACCCTCCATCCGTCCTCCAGCCTGGCGCTGCTGAGCTCTGCTGCCATGCAGGATGGAGGTGCCCTGGCCAACGTGGCGGCCGTGGTCAACCCCGTGGAACTGGTGGCCATGGAATCCGGCCTCACCTCCACCATCCAGGCTGTGGAAGGCACCTCAGACGACGGGCAGACCATCATTGAGATCGACCCGGCGCCCGACCCCGAGGCGGATGCAGATGAGTCAGAGGGCAAAGCTGTGATCCTGGAAACAGAGCTGAGAACTGAGGAGAAAGTGGTAGGAGATGTGGAGGACCACCAGCACCACGTGCATAACGTGGAGATCGTGGTTTTGGAGGACTAGTGGGAAAAGCGAGCGTCAGCTCGGGAAAGAGTTGGGAATCTGTTTTATTTTGGGCTTTTTTTGTTGTTGTTCAGCATACTTTCCAGCCGCCCCATTTGTTTCCATGGATATTTTCATTGTACTGTACATATTATATATATATATATATATAATTTTTTTTTAAAACAAAAAAAAGCTGGAGAAACGCGTGAGACCTGGAAAAGGCTCCACCTCCACGGAGCACTGAACATTACTGCCTGTTTGTAGGGTCGTGGAGAGACTGGATCTCTGCTGAAAACCCCACCGGGAGGGATGGGACAGGGCTCCCAGTGCTGGGAGCGTGGTGCTTCTGCCCCAGGGCTGCTGCAGCCCGGATGGTTTGGTGTCACAGAGACAATAGCCAGTGGCTGAGTGCTGGTGGCACTGCGGGAAGGGGTGGCACAGGTACCTCATTTGTATTTTTATTTTTGCCCAGGGAAGGGAATTCTTTTGGACTTTTCACTGTCACCTCAGCTGGGATTTTTTTTTTAATTATTATTATTATTATTATTTTATTATTATTTTTGCTTGGGGGAAGAAGACAGGAATCCTGACTTCGCTGGCTGTGTTTTCCTCCACACACGTTGTTTTTATATCTCTATTTTTTTTTATTTGTTTGCTTTCCCTTCCCATGCCCACATTCGCCAGCTGCAGAGCCCCGGTCCCGCTCTGGGTTGCACTTCTCTCCCCGCAGCACTTCTGCCCTTCCCTCTCCCCGCCTGGCTGAGCTCGGTGCTACACACACTGCTTGGACACTTCCGATCACTTCACTTGCTTAAAGGCAAAAAGAACAACTCAAGCTTAAAACCACAGCCTCCCCACGGTGGGGCGTGCAAAGCATGTCGTGCTGTCGCTTTCCAGGAGCGCCGGCCTCCGGATCGGATCGGGGCGGTCCCGTTTACACTCCGTGCTGGGGCCGCTCCGTGCTTGTCGCTACTCGTTTGGTGGTTTTATTTTTGTATTATTATTATTTTTTTCCTATAATCTCTCTGCAGGATTAGGAGCGGTGCATCGCCAGGACAGTGCGTGCACCTCTGCGGTCCCTCCTTCCTCCTCTTCCCAGCAGAAGGCAATAGGGATAGCTGGGGGATTGGATGGGGGGAGGGGGGTGAGGGGAGCTGTTTGGTTGGAAATGTGAATGAAGCAAAACAACAGCGAAGGAAACACACCTGGGGAGGGCGGGGGGAGGGGGGGAGGAAGATGTGTTTGGCTATTTTTTGCATTAAAAGGAAAAACGGCACTGGGCTCAGGTGGTTTGTTTGGAGGCAGCAGTAGTGCAGAGTTTGCACTACTCTTTACAGAGCTGCAGGTGCAGCACAGAGAAGCTCCTCGGGCTGGGGAGGGGAGGGGGACTGGGTTCCTCTATGGGGCTTCGGGGCCCCTATCTGGCAGGAGGGGTGCAGGGTCTGTGTGTGCTGCAGGTGCAACCCATCACTGTGGGTGCAGTTGCTGCACTGAGTTTGCAGGGGCTCTGCATGCAGTCTCCCACCCCCTTAACCCTGCACCAAGGCCCCACCGTGGCCCCCCATCACTGCCTTCCTCCCTCCCCCCGGAAACTTGGGTTGCTGCAGGAGCAGGGCTGAGGGCATTGAGTGGGGGGCAACCCCTGCACATTCCGGAGTAGGGATGGAGTGAGCTCAGGGAACTTAAATCATAGGGTGATGAATCGCTGGACCCGAGAGAGATGTCTGTAGCAGGATTTGGGATTTGCTGTTTTGGGGCTGGCAAAGCGCATCCCTTCATGGCGTGCGTGGCCCTTTAAGAGCGCCTCGCACCGCACGGCCCGCTCTCCCCCGCCCATCCACGAGGGGGCGCTGTGCCGGTCCTCCTCCCGCCCGGCATGCGCCGCGCCCGCTCTCCTTCCCCCCCCCCCCCCCCACGCCATTGTGCCTGGGAGCGCGGCGCGCGCGCGGTGCCGCGTGACGCCCGGGGAGCGCGTGTGGGCGCGAGGCGGCGGGCCTGGGCCATAGACGCGGGCCGGAAGGAGAGGCGAGGCGGGGGGAGCGGGCTAGAGCGTCGCCTCAACCAGGCAGCCGCCGCGGGCGAGTCGGAGTCCGCCAAGCAGCCGCGCCGCGCCCGCTCCCGGACAAAGCCGCCACTGCCGCCCGCCGCCCCGCCCCGCCCCGCCCCGGCAGCAGCCGCTCCGCCGCGGAGCCATGTCGGCCAGCAGCCTCCTGGAGCAGGTAGGGGCCTCGCCGCCGCCCCCCGGCCTCCCCTTGGTGGCTCCGGGCCTGGCCCGCTAGGCGAGGCCGCGGCTGAGGCCTAGCTGCGGGGCGCGGGCCGGGCCGGGCCTTCCTCCCCTTCCTTCCCTTCCCGCCGACTGCGGCCGCCCCTCCCCTCACTCACCGCTCTCCCTTCTCTTTCCATGCCGCCTCCGCAGAGACCCAAAGGCCAAGGCAACAAAGGTGAGACGGGGCCGGGCGGTGCGGATGGGCGCGGGGGGAGCAGAGCCGGGAAAAGGGCCGAGAAAATAACGTTAAAAAACAACAAAAAAAAAACCACCTTAAAAGTGCTCACGGGGAGAGTTTGTGTGCGGAGGAGAGCTTGGCTTGGCTTTGCCCGCCGTGTGGTGGCACAGCGCGGTCCCGGGGCCGGCCCGGAGGAGGAGGAGGCGGTCGGTCGTGTTGCTGCTTGTTGAGCGCTTCCTAACGCCGCGCATCTCTTCCTCAGTGCAAAACGGCTCCGTGCATCAGAAGGATGGGCTGAACGACGACGACTTCGAGCCTTACTTGAGCCCTCAGGCCCGGCCGGTGAGTGAGCTGAGCTGCTGGAGCTCTGCCGTGCCCGTTGCGCTCTGCTGCTTGCCAGCTTTCCCCTCGTCGCCCCCTGTTTGTGTCCCCGTGCTTCTCCCAGCAAAAGCTGCACTCGTGGGTGAGGGCTGGAGCTGTTGGTGACTTCTTGTGTCTTCCTTTTTGGGGCTTCCTATGGTTGAGGTTCAGCCCGCTGTTGGCTGTCTTGAAATTGCTGCTTCTGGTCTTTCAGTTGTGTTGCTTTGGCTTTGTTTCTTTGCTTGTGTGTGGCTCTTTGTGGAGCAGATGCACTGTGCAGCGTTGTGAAATTGTTTCACGAGATGCAGCCGTGCTGTGGAGGCATTTGGAAGATGCTATCTGTGCTCTCCTGTCTCTGCCAAGGAAACAGAAAATGTGTGTCATGGGGCTTTCTCCATTTCTCACCTCCCAGAACACTCTTGTCATCAGGGCTGATGGGACTTTCTTAGAACTTCAGTTAGGAGTTGAGGAGTTTGTGAGCAGCTCCTGAAAGCCAGGTTTCCAGATACTTTTTAGTTGTTGTTTGAGATCAGCTCCATTGCTGACTGCTCTGTCTTGTGAGCAGTAGGAGAGTGACACACAACAGATGGAGTTCAGCTGATTAGATGTTACAAGCATTACAGATAAACATCTGTAGTAAGGCTGAAGCAGTTCATTCTCTTGGCTTCTTTTCCCTTTACTGTTGGGACTGGTTAAAAAAAAAAAGCTGCTTTGTTTCTGTATTTTTTAATCACTTTTCCTAGTCAGTGCATCGTTTCAGATACTTGTGATTCATGTTTTGTTGGAACATATGAGCAGGTTTCTGTCTCAGTTAAACGCTCAACAGGTATTTTCCTTGCTTGTGCTCTGTAAGGACCTGTTAGCTGTTGCACAATCTTGGGCATTCCACCTGTCCGTTAAGTAACTCTGCTCTATTTAGCTCCCTAAAACAAGTCACAGGCCTGAATCTGAGTTGCACAGGGAGAGAGGTGTGATTGCTTTCTCCACCCCTGAATAAAGCGAGCTGCTTCCTTTTCCCAGTGGTATTTTACTCCATTTTGGGCCACCTCTCAACATTGAGTTTCTTCTTGTGCATGTGTGTCACAAACTGGTCAGGGTGTCGTGAGAAAGGACAGCAGCTGAGGAGGGGGAGCAGAGCTGTGGGAATGCAGCAGCAGTGAGGGAAAACCTCTGTGTTCACGTTGGGTGAAACTTGAGGGTGACTTTGCCTCCTTTTCTCTCACTGCACTGCGTTGCCCGTCGCTCTCACCCGTCCTTTGATGCCTCAGTGGGCAGCAAACAAAAAGCTGGGGTTCAGTTTGGATGGCGGAGCTGCCAAGCCCATGAGCTGGGCTGTGACAGCAGTGTCACACGTGTGCCTTTCTGGCGAGGGGGAGGGAGCTGAGGCTCTGAATTAAACTCAGCCAACTGTTGCAGAGTAATGCAGGTGCTTTCAGAGCTGCTACCTGAGCTGCCTGCGCTCACACCAGGTGACACCTGGTAAAGTTTCTTGGCTCTTTGCTGGAGAGCTGCAGTTTCAGGTGTGACTCTTAGCTGTCAGCCCTGCAGAATCACATTGCTGTGTGTTCTTAAGGCTCAGGAACACAGGGATTCCTCAGCTCCAGGAGTCAGTAAGCTTAAACCCTCCTTGTCTGAGGTGCAGATGCAGAGGAATAGTGAGTTTGAGGAATTAACTGCACGAGAAGTCTTAATGAAGAGAGTTAAAAGGCTTATTTGCATACCGATCAGTCTTTGTGCCAGTGCAGCAGGGCGAGGTGTGCTTGATAGCAAAGCATAGCTGCAGAAATTGGAAACTACAGCTGTACCCTGCTAAGAGTTGATAGTTTTACTTCTGTGCCATCTTCCCTGGGAAAACAAAGGCTGCAGGAACTCTGAGCTTCACGCAGCACAGGAAGTTTTCCAGCGTGTCGTGCGATGAACCGAGCAGCGTTACCATAATTCCTGCTGATTTTCTGGAAGGGCTGAGGCTGCCCAGCCCCAAACCTGTTGCTTTCCTTTGACTCAGTGGATGGTGGAGAGGTAAAACTGTTTCTGGAGGAGGCCAGAGCCATCTTGGGAGCCTCCATAGGCTTCAGTATGGTGTGAAGTCTTGTGGGAGCTGCGCCTGGCGCACGAAAACGTGATTCAACAAAAAATGGAGCAGAGCTGCTGCGAGCCAGGCTCTTAAATGGGAACCCAAGCTGACTTTTCATCTCATCTGCATCGGGTTGGCATGTAAGCTGCTGTGTAGCACAAGGCTGTCTGCACACGGGTTCACGTTACTGGATGATAATGTCCATTAGTGTGGCTTGAACAGCTCCCCGGGGGGATGTTGGTTTGAATGCTGAATGACAGATGTTTTTCATGTAAGTGAACCTTAGTCATGTCTGAGAGTTTCCTAATTGTAAAATTAAACATTTGTTTTCGTAACCTGAAGGCTATTTGGATGTTAAAAGGGAGACCAAAGCCTGCTTTGCTGTGCTGCAGAGGTCCCTGTGCTGCAAAGGGCTCCCAGTGCAGCACTACTGACTGCTCTCTGTTTTCAGGTATTTTTGAGTGTGTGCTTGCAGCGCTGGAGCAGCTGGCGTTCTGGCATTAAATCCTGTTTTGTTTGCAAGTTCTTGGGTATTTGGAGCTCTCAAATTGTGGATTGTCAGGATAAAGCTGTAGGAAGTGCAAGGAAGGGGCTTGTGCTAAGAGCAGCGAGGGATGTTTGTGGTTTTGGCAGTGCAGTGCCACTGGACCTTTGCCCTCCGTATTGCCCTTCTCCACCTCCTTCCTCCAAGCCCTTCATCAAACACCCAGCAAAATAAGCTGTGAGACGTGCATTACCCAGGTGAGAAAAGCCTTCTTTTATAGAGAGAGGAAAAGCAGAAGATGATATCCGTGCGTGAGGTAAGGTGCTGTTCTCAGAGCTGAGCAGGAGCTCCTGGGCAGCCCAGTGTGCGCGCTGCATGGCGCACTAAAACTGTGCTCTGATCTCAGTGTGAGGAGCGTGCTGAGCCTTTGTGCTTCGTACTGGGGGCAGCGAAGCCGTTGTGGGAGCGCCCCTAGCAGCAGAGGTGCTTGGGGCCAGGCCTGTTTGTGGGCTCAGCCCCAGGGTGGGAAGGCTAGGGCCCGGGAAGCCAGAGGTGGCCCTTAGTCCTGGTCCCTGCCCGCTTGTTCTCCTCATCCTAACTGTTCAGTGCTCGTTTTTCTCTTGCAGAACAATGCATACACTGCAATGTCCGATTCCTACTTACCAAACTACTACAGCCCCTCCATTGGATTCTCCTACTCGCTGGGTGAGGCTGCCTGGTCCACGGGGGGCGATCCCCCCATGCCCTACCTAACCTCTTACGGACAGCTGAGCAACGGGGAGCCTCACTTCCTCCCAGATGCCATGTTTGGGCAGCCAGGGGCCCTTGGCAGCACTCCGTTCCTTGGGCAGCACGGCTTTAACTTCTTTCCAAGCGGGATTGACTTTTCGGCTTGGGGGAATAACAGTTCTCAGGGACAATCCACTCAAAGCTCCGGCTACAGCAGCAATTATGCCTATGCCCCCAGTTCCCTGGGGGGGGCAATGATCGACGGACAGTCCGCTTTTGCCAGCGAGACTCTCAACAAGGCTCCGGGGATGAACACCATTGACCAGGGGATGGCAGCCCTGAAGCTGGGCAGCACGGACGTGGCCAGCAACGTCCCCAAGGTTGTGGGTTCGGCCGTCGGGAGCGGATCCATGACCAGCAACATGGTGGCATCTAACAGCTTGCCTCCGGCCACGATCGCTCCCCCGAAGCCGACGTCCTGGGCTGACATCGCTAGCAAGCCAGCTAAGCAGCAGCCCAAGCTGAAGACCAAGAACGGCATGGCAGGTTCGAGTCTTCCCCCGCCTCCGATCAAACACAACATGGATATAGGAACTTGGGATAACAAAGGGCCGGTGACGAAAGCCCCCTCGCAGACCTTAGTGCAGAACGTGGCCCAGCAGCCCCCCCAGGCCTCCCCCCAGCCCGCGGCTCAGCAGATGAACAGCAGCCCTCCCGCGGCCCAGGCTCCCGGTGGGCAGCAATCCCAGCCTCTGCCCCCTCCGCCGCCCGCCCCGCTGCCCGTCCCGCAGCCGGCAGCTCAGCCCGCGCGTTGGGTCGCACCCCGCAACCGCGGCGGCGGCGGCGCCTTCGGCCAGAACGGCACGGAGGGCAGCGGGGGTGGCAACGGCGCAGCCCGGCGCTGGGACGGCTCCTTCGGAACCTCACCCGGTGCTGGAGAAGTTGAGGTCCATCAACAACTACAACCCCAAGGATTTTGATTGGAACCCGAAGCACGGCCGGGTTTTCATCATTAAGAGTTACTCTGAGGACGATATCCACCGTTCCATTAAATACAACATCTGGTGCAGCACAGAGCACGGCAACAAGAGACTGGACGCTGCCTACCGCTCCATGAATGGGAAGGGCCCCGTTTACTTACTGTTCAGCGTCAACGGTAGCGGTCACTTCTGCGGAGTAGCAGAAATGAAATCTGCTGTGGACTACAACACGTGTGCGGGTGTGTGGTCCCAGGACAAGTGGAAGGGACGTTTTGATGTCAGGTGGATTTTTGTGAAGGACGTTCCCAACAGCCAGCTGCGGCACATCCGCCTAGAGAACAACGAGAATAAACCAGTGACCAACTCCAGGGACACTCAGGAGGTGCCTCTGGAAAAGGCTAAGCAGGTGTTGAAAATCATTGCCACCTACAAGCACACCACGTCCATCTTCGATGACTTCTCACACTATGAGAAACGCCAGGAGGAGGAGGAAACTGTTAAAAAGGTAAGGGGAGGTGTGTGAGAGGGGGGGGAGGTCTGAAGGCATGGGCTGGTGGGTGGGTTTGGGGCTGGCTGTGTGCTGCCCAAGCAGGAGCTCCTTTTGGGGTGCAATGTGTGCTGCCAGAGCTGGGCGCTGTCCTGGCAGGCAGAGCTCATAGCAGCTTGCCCTTGGGTTGCTGTAAATCCCAGACTTGTCAGTGTTGTGTTCAGTTCTATGAAGTCCTGCAGCTCCTGGTTCAGAGATGCTGGACTTACAGAGCGGTGGGGACTCCGGGCAATGGCTGAGAAACAGAGCTGGGCTCTGGCAAGCTGTCTGATCCACCCCCTACCTCGAGCAGGATCAGTGTGACAGATGTTTCCCACTGCTTGTAAAACCTTCAGGCACAGCAGTTCCTGTCCCTCCCCGGGCAATCTAGCCCCGTGCTTAATTATCCTTCCTGTTAGAAGGCTTTGTCTAATGCCCAACCTCAATCTCCCTTGCAGCAATTTAAGTCTATGACTGCTGGTGCTCCCCTCTGGATGCAGAGCAGGTCATTGTGTTCCTGCTGGCAGTGAGCTGCTCCTGGCTGAGCCCTCAGCTGGGCTGCGTCACATCAGAGCCCCCCGTCCCCCTCTGTCTGTTCTCTGGAGGGCTGAAAATTCTACCCAAACTCAGTGACCGTTCAAACCACCCGACCCCCTCTGCCGTATTTTGGTCAGAACAGTCACTACAAATTAGCATTAGCACAGCTTTCTGGGTGCTGGCCAAGTTTCCTGATCATCTCCTTAGTTTCAGCAGCGGGGAATTTTCCACGCAGCAGTTGAGGAACGGAGTCAGGAGCTGCAGCTGCTCACCTCAGCAGCTCGGTTCTTCATTTTTGTCATGCAGTTTGCATGGAACGTTGAGTGCACAGACATTCCCACCAAAGGCAGTCGTGTGCTGCAGCTGATACTCGAGCATTTGTGGTGTGTGCAGGAAGCCTGTAAGGCAGAATTCGCTGCAAGGTGTGCAGAGGGAAGGTTCTCCTTCAGTTTTACATGTGAACTTGATCTCTGTGTGACCTCACGTGGTTTCATGTGCTCTCCAGCCTGTCCCAAAGTGGTGATTTCTCCTTTATCAGCTGAGGTTTTGAATGCGATCCGAAATCTGCTGTGTGGGATGCTGTAGGAAGTGGGATTTGTGGTGTGCTGTGCATCTGACAGTGAGAGAAAGGGGCAGATCCCAGTGAGGGGAGAAGCACTGCAGAATGGAGGGGGATGAAAGCAATGAAAATGGTGAATGGAAATGGGAGAGAAGAAGGGAGAGTGACAGAATGGGGGAGACGTGGGGGAAGGAAGGAGGCAGATGGGTGGCCTTGCTGGAGAGCAAGTGGCCCTAAAGTGGGCAGGATATGAAAACAGGCAACACAGCAGTTCTGTTCAAATGTACAACATCTTTGCTCATCTCTCCAGTTGCATTTTGAAGGCTCCTCCCCAGAGATGCTCAGCTTCTCTGCGGTGTGCTGAGGGTCAGCAGCAGGCACAGCGTGCCCAAACCTCCTCCTGGTGCAGCATCGGAGTGTGACCCCACGGTGCAGGAGTTTTGAGTAGGAAAGCATTTATTCTCTCAAAGGAAACTTAGTCATCCATCTCTGGAATTCACAGGCAAGGAGGGATTCTTGTAGATAGACAAAGCAAACGCCAGCTTTGCTGTTGACTCAGTGTTACATGCAGAGGGCCCCTGCCCTGTCACATCCGCCAGGGAGGAAATGAGTTGGGCTTTCTTTCTGCTGCAGTTTGACCTCTCTGGTGGCTCTATGAGGATGGCTGGAGTTTCTCACTGCTGTTTGGTGGCTTCATTGGGAAGCAGCTGAGTGAATGCTGCAGCCTTGGGATGGTGGCGATGCATTCGTGTCCTGCATTCCTGTCCCCTGAAGCTGAAATGTCTCAGGGTTTGGCTTGTTTGGAACTCAAGCTGCAGTTGTTTCACTTGGCTCTCAGCTTGCCTGAAGCTTTGTCTGCTTTACAGTTTGGTTCCTGCTCGCTGTCCAGGCAGATGGACGAGCTCTTGTGAAAGTCTGGGAACTCCTGAATGTTCTTTTGTGCTGCTTGCTGTGAGAGTCACTTCTGTAGAATGCCCAGAAGTAGTTCCAAGAAATCAGACGAGAAATGTCTTGCTTAGTGCTGTGCTGTTCGCTCTGGCCAGCAGAGGGAGGCTGAATGGTTCAGAGCTGAAAGCGCTGCCGTCCTGCTGTCTGCTCTGCCTGTGCCCACAGGCTCTCCAGTTCTTCCCAGTGCCCTTCTCCACTGAATGCACTTTTATGAGAGGTCTGGGTGTTTTTGCTCAAACTGATGCTGCTGATCGCTGCCTTGATCCCAGCTGAAGGAATGTGGGAGTGCTGGAAGCTGCTGTGTGTGGAGCGTGGCAGCAGTGCCTTCCTTGGGAAGCCTGCTTTATCCTTGTGGGACAAACAGCCCTTGGGAAGCCTGTGTGTTTCTAGGAACGTTGCAGTGAGCTCAGCATGAAGGTCTGGATAGCAGAGGGACGTGCAGCTTGCGTGTGCAGGGCAGCAGCTTGCCTCGTCTGGAAGCAGCATCTATAAGCTGTGGAGGATCTCATTTTTTGTCTCACTGCCTCCCTAGGAGGAGCTGGGAAGGAGGAGCTGGGAAGGAGGAGCTGGGAAGGAGGAGCTGGGAAGGAGGAGCTGGGAAGGAGGAGCTGGGAAGGATGCTGCTTGGGTGCAGTCGTGTCCTGTCCCATCCCAGGGCTGCAGCACCACGTGGGTCGGTTCCTCGCTGAGCTCAGACCCTCTGGAAGCAGAGATGGAAGGAGTATTGCTGCCCCTTGTGGGAGCTGGGGTGAGGGTGAGCAGAGTGGTGCAGTGTGAGCCTGCTGGGGACCATCCACAGCCCCTGTAAAGAGGGAATGCTTTCTGATGTGTTCTGCAGAGCTCTTTCTTTCCTTCTCCATTTGTCCTACAGCCCAGACTGGCACTGCTGTACCCCTCTGCTCGCTGTCCTGGCTGACACTGCACTCATGTTTCATTTTACCATACCCACAGTGTTTCCAAGCAGAGGATAACACACCTTGTTTCTCCCAGTTCAGTTCCAGGCCTCCTAAATCTGCCTGTCTGTGCCCTTGTGTTTGTCACAGCTCCATAACACACAAACCATGCTGCATGTTCCAGCAGCTCATTGCTGCCTTCAGCTTCAGGTTCCCTTTGGCCTCAGCATTGCAGCTCCGAGTCGCAGGATGCCCTGAGCTGCTCTTTCCTACCAAAGCATTGATTGCATTCGTTGTGAACCAGAATTTCCCCCTTTCAAGGGAAAGTCTTTAACAAACACAACAAGACTTTGTTCCTTCTTCAGCTGAGTTGAATTGCGAGTGTGGTTGGCGAATTCCCTGGGAACCACATGGAGGTTTTGGTATGCGAGGAGGGAAAGGAGGGAGTGAGGAAGATGTCATCGCTGGTGGCTTTTATTGTGAGTGTTTGGGGTAAGCTGCTGGCACCGAGGTTAAGAGCTGCTGACACAGGCTGTGTTCTGGGTTATTTTATTAGCAGAGGCTTCTCCATAGGGAGTAGCTTGCCTTTGAAGCAGAGCATCCATCAGCCGTGTCATTTAGTGATGCTGGGCTTTCTGCCTGCTGCAGGACGTTGCCTAAAGCTGACCAGGATGCTGAGGAGCTCCAGAGGTGCGGGGATACGAGGCCCTGCTGCGTGTGCAGGGTGTGAGGAGGCTGAGGGCAGGCTGCTGACACAGCCATGGTGCTGCAGTGCCCTTTGTCTGCAAGATGCTGCTTTCTCCTGTCCTTTCCATTTGGAAATGGAGGCAGCATTTCTGGTTCCGTGCCTTTAGAGGCTCTGTATTCAAAGCACAGTGCTGAGCTTTCTTTTCTGTGGTTGACAGCAGGGTCATTTCTTACAATGATACCCGATGTCAGCTTAAACTTGAGGTGAAGTCTAAGTAGAACTTTGTCCCAGGGCTCTGGGGAAGAGTCTGCAGCATTTGCTTTGTGTGTGTGAGGAAGGCAGCATCTTCACCTTGGTTTTGGAGGCCTGCTGGGCTCATGCAGACTGCTCGTCGCTCCTCTTCCCCAAGCAGCTCTGTGTGCAGCACGATGGAGTGCTAGGAGCAGATCTCTGCAAGCACACGTTTGTCCATCTCTGAAAGCAGTCCTTCCTTGGAACAACTTGTGTCTCAGGAGCTCCTTGACCCAGAGGACACGTCCTCATCCAGGAGGAGATGGGGAGCAGTAGGTTTCAGTGCACTCTGTGTCTGCTTTGCTTCTTCCCATCCGCATCACTTCATTTCTCTAACCAAGCAGGCCAAACTCGCTGTGTTTTCTTGCAGGTTCCTCCATTTCTTCACACTTGGCTGCTGTTTTGATTGGCTCAGATGCCTTAGGGCCATCAGTGAGCTTTGCTGGTTTCCTTATGACCACGTCAAACCACCAATTCCAGTGAAGGCCCTCAAGCTCCCCCCTGTGCCCAAGGTTTTGCAGTCCTTAGCACTGCACTCGCGTGGTGAGGCAGAGCACAGAGGTGTTCATGCCTTGATTCTGCCTTGAAACAGCCAGGTGGGCTTCTGCCTTTTCCAAAGAGCCAAGGGGAAAAGCAGGAGGATGATCAGCTTCCTGGGAATTGGGTGCTTTGTTTGTGCAATCCGAAGTGATGGTTGAGCAAGAAGAGGCTCATCCTTTGCAATCAGTATTGCGGGCAAGAGGGAGGATGAAGCTTTCTGGCTGCAGCCAGAGCAACATGTTTGATTTTGTCCTCTTTCGTAGGTGAGGCAGGCTGGGGTGGAACTTTCCTCTGTAGCTCTGATGGCTTTTCTCATGCTGGCAGGAGGAAAACCTGGTGTTTGGTTTGTAAATCAGGACTGGGGGCTGTTTGTGGAGCACAATAGAAGTGATGCCCAGTCTGTTGGCTGTGGCTGTGCCTCGAGCTGAGTGTGTTGAGAAGGGAAAGCTCTGCAGGGCGACTCTGAGGCAGTGATGGCTGTGATGCAGGACCAGGGTGGGTCTGAAGCCCATCTTGGGAGCGAGCACATGGCTGTGCTGTGCTGTGCTGTGCTGGGGGGGCATCTGTTGTGCAGCAGGACTGGGGAAGCAGAGCTGGGGGCTGGGTGTGCTGCTGGGTGAGGGGTTGGGTGGCTGAGCTCAGCCCTGCAGGAGCACTGCTGGCAGCATGCAGCCGTTGTGCTGGGAAGCAGGCTGATCCCAGTGGAGCTGGGAGCCACGTGCTGCCTCCTTCTGTCCTCTGATGGCCTTCTGCTGCCCCACAGGAGCACTGCAGTCAGGTGTTTGATGAAGGTGAGAGCTCACAGATGTTGCCATCCTGAGCTGCATAGCCTGTGGTTGGGGCTGGATAACGAGATCTGCCATCAGCCTTTCACACTGTTAGCAGGACAGGGCCATGGTGCCACCACAGCCCCAGGGACACGGTGTGTGCAGAGCAGGGGCCAGCACTGAGTGCTCCTGGCTGCTGCTGCTTCCCTGCAGAGCTCAGTGCCTCCAAGTGCTGTTGCTGCTGCCTCTGGTGCCTTCTGAGCCATTCCCGGCACTGTGGGGCCGCAGCCCTGTGCCCTTGTTGTCTTTCCATCCGGGGTTTGGCTTCAGCGACTCACGTGGATCCCTGGCAGCTGGGGAGGTGTGATGTGCAGCTGCCCCTCTGCCCACCCTCAGCCACCTCCTGGGTTCCTGTGCTGCCCACCCAGAGCAGCACACCGTGTCTCTGTCCTCACCCAGACCTTTCAGGCTGCCCAGAGAGGCTGTGATGCCCCGTCCATCCCTGGAGGTGTTCAAGGCCAGGTTGGATGGGGCCCTGGGCAGCCTGGGCTGGTATTGAATGTGGAGGTTGGTGGCCCTGCATGTGGCAGTGGGGTTGGAGCTTTGTGATCCTTGAGGTCCCTTCCAACCCTGGCCATTCTGCGATTCCCTTTGTCATAGTTGGTTTTTTCCTTGTTCTTCCTCCCTGTGCTGCTCAGTTCTTCCATTCCTCCCTTTGGCGTGGCGATGCCCTGCTGGCACTTAGCTGGAGGCACAGAGAGGAGGGGGATGCAAGCAGGTGTCTGCATCCCAATGGATGGATCCAAGTTGAAGGAGGGAAGATTGAGGTTGGATGTTAGGGGGAAGTTCTTTACTAGGAGAGTGGTTGGGCCCTGGAACGGGCTGCCCAGGGAGGTTGTGGATGCCCCGTCCTTGGACGTGTTTAAGGCCAGGTTGGACGGGGTCCTGGGCAACCTGATCTGAATGTGGATGTTTGGTGGCCCTGCCAGGCAGGGGGGTTGGAACTACATGATCCTTGGGGTCCCTTCCAACCTGGGTGATTGATTCTGTGATCCCACATCCCTGGAAGGAGTGAGGTGGCACCCATGGGTGAAGGCAGGCAGCAGAGCTGCTCCTCACGCTTCCCTTCCCCACATGGGACACCACTGATGCCTTCTCTCTTTTCCCCCTGCAGGAACGCCAGGGCCGTGTCAAATAAAGGGCCTCTCCTCCCCCAGAGACTGCAGCAGAGATTGCATCTGTCGGAGAAAGGAAAGAAAGAGCAACAAAATCCCAGAGAGAAATTAGGACTTGGTTGGGTTTCGGTTTATTTTCGGTTTATTTTTGGTTTATTTTTCTTCATTTCAGTGACTTCAAATGGAGGAGGAAAAAAAAAAAAGAAAAGAAAAGAAAAAGGACTGTGACAAACTTGAGGAAAAACAAGAGGAAAGCATTGGAATTTCACAAGACATAGGACTGAAAAAAAGGAAAAAAAAGGAAAAAAAATACAGAAAAAAAAAAAGTCCCTTCTAGGTTATAGAGCATAGCTGAAACCGTTCCCTTTCCTTTTGGCTTTGGTTGTGATTTCGGAGCATACGCTTTGGTTTTTGTCTTTCTACTACATTTGTTTTTTATTTGAAGGCCCATAAGGGGCATTTTTGCCTTTTCCCTCCCCTTCCCCCCCCTTTAATTTTTAACCCCACGCCTCCTCCCCTGGGTTTGACATTTGCACTTGGAACACTGAGCCGCTGTGCAAAGCGGAGGAACTTCGTTATTCCCCCCCCTCCCATCTGGCCTGGAAGAGGAGGAGCAGCCCAAGCACAGGGGGGCTTTGGGGCCTGGCATCCAGCAGATGTTGCCCACTTGGTTCTGTCCCAGTGGTTCCTTTTCCTCTGCCCCCTTTGGCTGCTCAGAAGCACTGGGAGCCCAAAGCGATGCTCTGCTCTGCGGCGCTGCGTGGCTCGCGGATGAGGTTTGTGTTGATGGCATTGGAAAGGTGGGGATGGTGTTGGAATAAAAAGAAGAAACCAAAAACCTCCCGTTTTTTTTTTGTTTACAGGAAAAAGAAAGAAAAAAAAAATCTTTTTTTGTTTTTTTGTTTTTTTTTTTGGACAAAAAACAAAAATATTGTAAAATGTGTAGTGATGAACTTGTTCCTTCAGTTCTTGTTAAGCCAATGAGGAATTGGGCGTCGCCTTTCTTTTCACCATTAATCACTTCTCAGTAATAAACGTGAGATCCTGTTGAGCATCACTGGTGTTTGCTGCTCCCTTTTTGCCCCCCTGTGCCCTGAGTGCAGGAATGCAGCAGCGTTCAGAGCCCCCCGCAGGGTGAGATGGGCTGAGGTGCAGCACCCATGGGTGCCGTCCGTCCCCATTTTGGGGGCTGGGTGCAAGAAAACTGTGCTGGATTCCACTGCGATCGCAGCATCTGTGCGTGGTTTGGATTTGGAGAGAAGCACAGAGGAATGCACAGCATTGCTGCCCTGCTTCCAGACCTCAGGGCAGGGGCTGTTCTGGGGCTGGGGTTGTTGTGTGAGGGCTGCTGTGCACTGCTGTGCTGTGCTCTGTGGGGCTGTGCAGCTCGATGCAGGGCTGTGCATTGCAACACAGGGCTGTGCATCACAATGCAGGGCTGTGCATCACAACCAGGGCTGTGCATCGCAATGCAGGGCTGTGCATCACAACCAGGGCTGTGCATTGCAACCAGGGCTGTGCATCACAACCAGGGCTGTGCATTGCAACCAGGGCTGTGCATTGTAACCAGGGCTGTGCATCGCAATGCAGGGCTGTGCATCACAACCAGGGCTGTGCATCACAACCAGGGCTGTGCATCGCAACACAGGGCTGTGCATCACAACCAGGGCTGTGCATTGCAACACAGGGCCGTGCACCACTCTGCTCTGTGAGGTTGTGCATTGCTGCCCACTGCTGTGTGTAGTCGTGCATCGCTGTGCTCTGCTGTGCTGTGTGGGGTTGCGCACTGGTTTGTAGCTGTGCGATGCTCTATGAGCTTCCCCCCACCTGCTTTGGGGCTGCAGAGCTTTGTGCTGATTTCTGGGGTTCCCCTCTGCCTCCTGTCATTCCCCCCCTTTCAGTGTGTGCTGCCCCCACCTTGGGAACCAGGGGTCTCAATGGGCCCTGGCTGCATCCCCTTACCTGGGGTGTCGTAGGGCTGCTCCTTCTGGCTGTGCTTTTAGCATCTCCCAGCCTGGGCTGCCCCCCCACTTTGGCATTCGCTGCGTGCCTTAATGGTGTGACATGAAATCAAGGTCTGCAGCAAACATGAAACGCTGGGGCTGATGGCTGGGGGAGCAAAGTGCTGCTGGGGGGGGTCTGGAAGAGGGGGAGATTTGGGGATGCTGCTTCCTTTGTGGTCTCCCTTGGGGGGGTGATTTGCTGTGAACCTCCTGTCCATGAGGACACCATGAGAGGTGGGGTGGGGATGTGGGGGAGGGGGACAGACCACAATGGTGAGGGTCTGTGGGGATCCGTGGGGAATAGGAGACCCCCAGAGGTAGGGGAATGTGGGAATGGGGGATGATGGGGACGTGACCCGTAGGGATGGGGATACACAGGGATGGGAACCTGCGGGGACGAGATTGGGGGGGTTAGGAGACCCATGGGGATGAGGGGTCTGTGGGGACAGACCTACAGCAACATGGGGAATGCAGGACATGTGGGGACCCATGGGGGACAGGGGCGATGTGGGTGGGGGTCTCAGCAGCACTTCCTTCCCTTCTCCTTCTATGCTGGGGGCTGGGGATGGGCTCCAGACCCCAATCCTGCATGGGGTACAGGGCGCTGGGTTGTCCCACGGTGACCCTGGGGCACATTAATGGTTGACAGAGGACCCGGTTTGGGTCCACTGCCCCATGCGATGGATTCTCTGCTGTCTGTAGGGGTTGTGCAACAGCCACCGTGCTGCGTCCATTCCCCTGAACAGGGCACAAAAACCCCACTGTCCCCAAAGGGAAGGAGGGCACGGCAGCCCCATGCGCACAAGACACACACGCTGTCCCCAGCTCCGTCCCCATGTCCCACATCAGCCCTGTTTGTAGCCCCGTGTGCTCGCACAGCTCCTGGCTCTGCCTGCGGTGCCCCGTCCCTCCCAGTGCTCCCAGTGCCAGGGCTCAGCCCAGTCCAAAGTCACAGCGGTGGCACAGCTCTGCGATGGCCATGCTGGATCCCCAGGCGCTCCCCAGCCCCAGCACAGCTCTGGCAGGCAGAGCAGAGCGGCTGCACGTGGAGGGTACCCAGAGGGTTCCTTGGGGTTGGGTTGGGGGGTCCCAGATCCCAAATCCCAGGGAGAGGGGATGCGACCCCTCTGGGGAGCCCTGACCCCCATCCCTACGCAGCCACTCACGCCGTCACTGGGAATCCCACGCTGCCTCCGTTCCCCCCTGAGATGCAGACGGCGATTTTTGGTGAGTGCTGCCCCCAGCCCCAAATTGGGAACCCCATGACCTCTGTGGGGTCACCCCACTGCCTTCCTCCCCTCTCCCCTCCCCGCAGGCATGGGTTGCTTCTGGGGAGTGGAGCGGCTCTTCTGGGAGATGCCGGGGGTCTTCTCTACCCAGGTGGGATATGCGGGGGGCTTCACCCCCAATCCCACCTATGAGGAAGTGCGCTCAGGTACCGGGGGGTTCTGTCCCCAAAATGTCCCCATTGTGGCTGTCATTTACCTTGGGTGTGCCCCTGTGATTTGGGTGTGAGGTTTGGCTGGGCAGGGGCGTTCTGTGGGGTGGGGAGGTTTGTCCCTCTGTCCCCTCGGTCCCCAGAAGGGGGGGGACTTTGGGGTGGAGGGGACTGGAGTGTCCCCGCAGGGCAGACGGGGCACGCTGAGGTGGTGCGGGTGGTGTTCAACCCCAACAAGATCAGCTATGAGGAACTGCTGAAGGCTTTCTGGGAGAACCACGACCCCACACAGGGTATGGGAGAGGGATGGGGTGGGGTGAGATGGGATGGGATGGGATGGGATGGGATGGGATGGGATGGGATGGGGTGGGATGGGATGGGATGGGATGGGATGGGATGGGGATGAGGATGGGACTTCAGCCCTGGTGCCATTTCTGGAGCCCTGGCCAGGCAGTTCAATACCAACCACCACACCAGCCCCATCCGAGCTCCTTTGCACCCCCATCCCTCAGTGCTCATGTAAACCCATTTTGCAGCCTCCGCCTTCCCCGTGCCTTGGTTTCCCCATCTCCACCAGCATAAGCTGAGGCCCCACAGTGCCTGTCAGGGTCATTGGTGCCCCATAACCCCCCCCCCCCCCCGGTGCTGTCCCCCAGGGATGCAGCAGCAGGAGGACGTGGGCACCCAGTACCGTTCCATCATCCTCACACTGAACCCCCAGCAGCAGGCGGCCGCGCTCCGCAGCAGGGATGCTTACCAGCAGGTAGGTGGGATGTGGGAACCCTCCTTGGGGGCACCAGAACCCCCCCTTGGGGACAGCAGGACCTCTCTTGGGGACATTGGGACACCTCTCTGGGAACACAGGCTGCCATCCCCTGTCTCAGGTGTGGGGCAAAGCCCCGCTATGGCAATGCCACGCTATGGGGCAGTGGGATGGAGAGATCTGTCCCAGTGTCCCCGACTTGTCCCCACCGTGGGGCTGTGCCAGGAGCTGAGCCAGCAGCACCGAGGGGACATCACCACCACCATCGAGCCAGCAGGTGACTTCTACTACGCCGAGGACCACCACCAGCAGTACCTGCACAAAGTGCCCGGGGGGGTACTGCGGCCTGAAGGGCACCGGGGTCCCCTGCCCCGTTGTGCCCTGAATTCACCGTGCATCCCCAGCACCATGTCCCCGTGTCCCCGCAGTGCCACCCAAGCTCCTTGCTGGGAGATTAAAGCTGCATCCCCTCCATCACCCGGTCCTGTGCTGTCCCACGTGTGCCTGGGGGCGAGGGGACAGTGCTGGGGGGTCCGTGTCTGTAGGGCTGGGGGGGGATGGGGGAGGGGGTCCATGGCCGTGGGGCTGATGCTGGGGGGCGGTGGGTCACCGTGTGTGGGGTTGGGTTCCGTTGGGGGGTGCAGTTCCGATGTTCGCCACCAGAGGGCAGCACCAGCGCGGGTTCGGAGCGGGTGGGAGATGCGGGGGTCCCAGCTCCGTTGTCGCCGCGGTTCTCACGCGCAGGGGGACGCGGGGCTGCGTGCGGGGGGACACGGACACAACACACGGAACCGTCGGGACGGTGAGGGGATGAGAAAGGACGGTGGTAATGTCCTGTGCTGGTGGGGGGGGGGGAGGGGGCAACGACGTGACACGGGACGTTCGGACACACGGACACACGGCCGGGCTGCTGTCCCCACGCTGTCCCACGTCGCAGGGCTGGAATTGAGCCCAGCATGGGGCGGCTGAGCAGTATGTCCCCAAAAAAGGGGGCTGGAGGAGGGGGAAGGGAGTGGGGGGTGCGATGGCACCTCTTGTTTAGAAAGTGAAGTTCCTGGGTCAGTGGAGAATGAACAAAACAACAAAATAAAAGAGGAGAGAAAGCGAGGGCAGGTCGGCATCCGGCCCCGGCACCTGGCCTGCAGCTGTGGCACCGCGTGTGTGTGCTGAGAGCTGAGCTGGGGACCGGGGAGTGGCGGGGGGGGGGACAGGGGTGGGAATGGGGACAGGGATGGGGACAGGATGGGGACAGGGGTGAAGACAGAATGGGGACAGGGATGGGGATTGGAACAGGGGTAGGGATGGGTGACAGGGAAAGGGATGGGAATGGAGACAGGGATGGGGACAGAACATGGATAGGGATGGGGATGGGGACAGGGGTGGGGACAGAACGGGTACAGGGGTGGGGATGAGAAAAGGGGTAGGGATGGGGACAGGGATGGGAATGGGAGCAGGGGTAGGGATGGGGACAGGGGTAGGGATGGGAATGGGGACAGGGATGGGGACAGAGATGGGGACAGAACATGGATAGGGATGGGGATGGGGACCGAGATGAGGGCGGAGATGGGGATGGGGACAGGGACAGGAGACTTCCAGCCTGCGTGAGCCCTCGGCCTGTGGTGGGGTTTGGCACACGGGGCGACGGATGGAGCTGAGCACTCAAATGTGAGCATCTTCATCCCCAGCTGCGGTGCTCAGGGGGACGGGGGCCAAAAGGTCTCAGCCCCCACCCTGCTGCCCCTCACCTGGCACCTGCTGGGCCGGATGGAAATTCTGCGTCACAGGAAGCGGGGAGGGGGGACAAACCCACTGCCCCCCATCCCTGCACCCCCATCACCCCCACACCCCACACTTTGCTGCCTGTCGTACCCTTGCCGCGTCCCCCATCTCTGCCTTAAGGGGGTTTGGGGTTTGTGGGGGGGGGTTGGGGACGAATGCAGCTCTGGGAGGGGCTGCAGCGTTATTTATACCGAGATGCGAAGGGTTCTCTGTGCCGAGCGAAAGAAATAACAATTCAGGTTCGAAAAGAGCCGAAAACCACACGACAGGAAACCCAAATTGTACAAATGCAGATGTGAGTGGAAAATGCTCTGCGCCGGGCGAGCTGCCTTTCACCTCTGCTAAAAATAAAGCTGCCTCATTAGGGTCGATGGGGCCGCGATAACGCCGTGCCTTCGCCCCATCTTTTTCCATGGGACGCAGCTTTCCGGGGGGGGGGGGGGGGGATTCGGCCCTTTTTGGGGTGAATTCGGGTGATTTGAGGCCGATGGAGGGGTGAGTTTGGAGGTGGGGTTTGTGTGGGTGCTTCCCTCCCTCACCCATGCTGGGGTTGGGGTGATTTTGGGTGGGCAGCGGGGGTCAAAGGGGTGCTGGGGGGGGGGGGGGGCGTTTTAAGGTTGTCTGTGGGTGGAAAGAGGCAAAGCCACATCCTGCGGCTGTGTGGGATGCGGGGGGAGGAAGGTGGGAGCTGAGCATGGTGAGGATGGGGGGGGTACAAGCAGAGCCCCCCCCCTGAGCTGCCCACCCCCTTGTCGTGCCCATCCCCCCTCAGCCTCAGTTTCCCCACTCAGAGCCGCAGTGCCCCACATGCATGGGGATGGGGGGAGGTTATGGGGCAGGCCGTGCCCCCCCCTCAGCCACCCTTCACCACCTCCCTGGGAGGATATCGTGGGAGGAGGGTGGCAGCGAGGCCTGTGAGTCACCCATGTCCTCACCCCCACACCTGCAGACCCTGCTGAGTGCACCTGCACCAACCCCCCCCCCCCAAATCCCCCCACTTTTGCAATGGGGAACGACGGGCAAGAGAAAAAGGAAGGGAGATCCATGGGATGCAGGTGGGGGGGGTGAAGGAATGCCGAGTTTTGGGTGCAGCCCAAAGGGTGGTGGATGTGGTTTGAGGATGCAGCGAGATGGGGACATCGGTGCCCAGGAGGGGCGAGGGGGGGGGGGGGTTCTGCTTCTCCCTGTGTGCCACAGTGCTGTGGGACCCCCATGTGGGGCTGCATCGGGGTGGGTTGGGGGGCATACTGGGCTCCTTTGGGTCCAGCTCCAGCCCCCCTGCGGCACTGGGGAGCCTGAAAAGGGTGGAGGATGGGGAAGGGCGGGGGGAGAGCAATAAAACAGCCCAGGGGATGCAGCTGGGAGGTGGGAAGGCTGCAGCAGGGTCAGGCTCAGGGTGGGCATCTTGGAGGGGAAGCAGGACCCCGGGGGGCTCCGCTTGGCCTTGGGGGCTGCCGTTTGAGAACAGTGGCCAGCGTTTGAGGGGGGGGGGGGGAGAGGCGGACAGTGCAGGAAGCGGCTGGGGGGGGGGGGGGGGGCTGATCCCCCAGATGTGCCCGTGAGATAGGGAGGCAGGAAGCAGCTGTGGGGAATCCCGGTGCTGGGAACGGCCGCTGAGGCCCTGCAGGGCTGTGAGAACCCCCAGAGAACCAGCCCCAAAGCCTGGTGCGATGCCGGGGGGGTTGGATGGACAAGGCTGCCTCATGCAACCCCCCCCCCCCCCCCCCCCCCCGTCTGGGAGAGCCTGCTCTCCTCTCCCTGCCCATAAAGGTGATGCATCTCTGTGTTCACTCTGAACCCTAATGATGGCTCAGCGCTGTGTGCTCCGGCTTGGACTTTCCTTGGGGAGGAGAGCCCCCAGTGTGAGGCACCGTTGTCCTGGTGGGGGTGGAGGAGATCCCCCGACCCCATCCCTGTGGTTTGCCCCAGCCCCCACGGCTCGTGCCTCAGTTTCCCTTGAGCTGGGGAGAGATGGAGTGGATCCCTCCTGTTTGTGCTGCAGGGAAACTTCCATCCCTTCAAAATAATGGGGTGTTGCAGCATAGGAATAACAGAGAGAGAAAACTGAGGCACAGCACGGAGAGGAGGAGCAAATTATGCTTCATCAGAGGGTTTTGGTGCTGGAAGAGGTGGATTTGACCCCTGTGTGTTCACACTGCTGAGCTCAGGGCTGAGCCTCTCCCAGGTGAGGTCAGAAAGGTTCACTTTGGGATTTGGGGGCTGCTCAGTGGGAAGGCACATAGGTGCTGCATGGGATCCCAATGTCCTGGGGGAGGCCAACCCCCAACCTGGGAAACCCCCATGGCCTCCATGAGCCAGCACCCCCCCCCCCCCTCCTCCTGCAGCACCACAGCTCGCTATGGGGGAGGCTGGGGAAACGGGGGGGGCCGGGCTCTGGCTGGCTATGGGAGGGAATGCTGCAACACAGGGGTCGAGGTGGGGGCTGGGGGTAATCCCAGCACAAATAGTGCTCCCAGTGATGGGGCTGGGGGACTCGCTGCTCATTTTGGGGTGCTGGGGAGCCCAGCCCCAATGGGAACACTCAGGAATTGGGGCATTTGGAGCCCAGCGCCCCAGGGAGGAGCGCGGTTACCAAACCTCACCGGTGTGGCACCGGGTTGGGTCCAGCCCTCGGGACAAGGAGCGTCGGAGATTACGGAGGTTAAGACGTAAAAATCCTTTTTTCCCCTTTAGCATCCATCTGCATTTCTCCTCCGACCTTCTTCTGGTTGCAGCAGCCCGGGGTGAGAGCTGAGATTTGCTCAAAGCATCCCCAAAACTCAATGGATGGATGGAGGGATGGATGGGTGGAGGGAGGGAGGGAGGGAGGGATGGGTGGAGGGAGGGAGGGAGGGAGGGAGGGATGGGGTGGATGGATGGTGGATGGACAGATGGAAGGATGGAGAGATGGATGGAGAGATGGATGGATGGATGGATGGATGGGTGGATGGAGGGATGGACAGATGGAAGGATGGACAGATGGATGGAGAGATGGATGGATGGATGGATGGATGGATGGATGGATGGATGGATGGATGGATGGATGGATTGGATGGATGGAGCAATGGATGGAGCAATGGATGGATGGATGGAGCAATGGATGGAGCAATGGATGGATGGATGGCCGGACAGCTGGATGTGGTTGCTTTGGGTGCTGCTGGTTGTGACCCCCTCCAGCCCCCACTCATGAATTAGGGCTGGTTAAAAAGGCCCTCCAAAGATCACAGGGAGATGGGATTTACGCCCCATCCTTGTCCCGAAAGTGAATCCAGATGACCGCTGGGGAAGAGCTGCTCTTCCCTTTGTAGCTCACTTTGGGTTCTTGCCACGTCTCTGTCCCTCCCCTCTCCCATCCAAATCACTTCCCCGATGGATGCAGCACTTCCAGGAAGCTCTGCCCTCCAGAACTCCAGAAACTCCCCCCCAAAAGGGCCAGCGTTGCCCTCAGTTTGGGAACACCAGGGTTTCCCCCCTCCCCCCTCCATATAGCTCCATTTCCACCCCACTCTGCACCCTCTGCCTCCCGCCACCTGCGTGGGCTTCTTTGGGGAGCAATCACCTCCATCAGTGTCCTAAAGAACAGCAGCAGGAGGCGATGGCTGGGCTGTGGGCAGGGTGGTTACAGGCGTCCCCTGTGAAACTCCCACAGCGCCCTACAGCCAAAATTGTCTGGGATTAACGAGATGTCCTGTGCTGGGAATGGGAGCAAGGGGGAAAGGTGCTGGGGGGGGGTGGGGGATACATGGGTGCCCCCCAGCTCTGCGCTGGGCCCACGCTGGGGGTGGTGGGGGGGTTTGAACCCCTCTCCCTCCCACACTCCGCGCTTCCAACTCTATTTTTTCCCCCTTTTGGCTTTTTTTTTTTTCTTCTTCTTTTAATAAAACACACAGTGTGGGCCCTTTTCAACATGAAATCATTGCACTCTGGAGCATTCCCTCTCCCTTCCCCCCCCCCCTTACACACACACACACTTTCCTCCTCCGAGCCAAGAATTCCTCCTCCCATCCAAAGGAGGGCAGGGCTGGGGGTCGGAGAGGGGGAGGACACATCGATAACCCCCCCCCCCCCCCGCCCCCCCAATAGGGATCCATCCCCCCCCCCCCCCCTTCCCGACCTCCCCCGCTATTTGGGGGGCCCATCGGACGACGGAAACGTCCCCGCGCTGCCGGCTGGGCTCGCACGCTCCGTGGCCATGGCGCGGGGAGGTTGCCTTGGCCACGCATCCCTGTGTGAATGCATGACGTGCACAGGGCTGGCGCCAGGCTGTTCTGGGGCCGGGAGTTAGATCAACACAGCTGGAGGGCCCGAGCCACAGCTGGGCAAAGGCAGCGGGTCCCGCCGCCCCGTTCGGGCCTGTGGGAACGGCCGCCAACAAAACCCCCTGCAAACAAAGCAACCCCCCCCCCCCCCCCCTTCTTATCCCACCCCCCACCCCCTCACCCTCTGGTTCTGCCCTTTCAGCCTGGTGGGAAATAGGGGTGTCACCCCCCCACCCCCCATCATCATCATCATCATCATCATCATCACCATCACACACTGCCTATGGGAACAGAGTGGGGACCCCACATTTGCCCCCCCCATCCCCCCCCATCATCATCATCACACCCCCCAGATGGGAAACTGAACCCCACAACTTCTCCCCCCCCCCCCCCCATCCTCCCCCCCATTGTCATCATCACACTCCAGGTATGGGAACAGAGCGGGGACCCCAATTTGCCCCCCCCCCCCCGCATACCCCATCATCATCATCACACCCCAGGGATGGGAAACAGAAACCTCACATCTGTCCCTCCCCCCTTCCCTTCCATCCCCCCATCATCAACACGCCCCCCTAGGGGAACGCAGTGGGGACCCCATATTTGCCACCCCCCCCCCCCCCCCATCATCATCATCATCATCATCACACCCCAGGAACACATTGGGGACCCCACATCTGCCCCCAACCTCCCCCCCCA